>NW_027459368.1:10000-325000 GCF_050624435.1 Tenrec ecaudatus
GGTTTGGATTAGCGTTAGCGTTAGGGTTAGGGTTAGATTTAGGGTTAGGGTTAGCGTTAAGGTTAGGGTTAGGGTTAGGGTTAGGGTTAGGTTTAGGGTTAGGGTTAGGGTAAGCTTTAGGGTTAGGATTAGGGTTAGGGTTAGGGTTAGGGTTAGGGTTAGGGTTAGCGTTAGGGTTAGGGTTAGGGTTAGCGTTAGGGTTAGATTTAGGGTTAGGGTTAGGGTTAGGTTTAGTGTTAGACTTAGTGTTAGGGTTAGGGTTAGCGTCAAGGTTAGGTATAGGGTTAGCTTTAGGGTTAGGGTTAGCGATAGCGTTAGGTTTAGGGTTAGGGTTAGGGTTAGGGTTACGGTTAGGGTTAGGGTTAGCGTTAGCGTTAGGGTTAGGGTTAGTGTTAGTGTTAGGGTTAGTGTTAGGGTTACCGTTAGTGTTAGGGTTAGTGTTAACGTTAGGGATAGGGTTAGGGTTAGGGTTAGGGTTAGGATTAGCTTTAGGGTTTGGGTTAGGGTTAGGGTTAGGGTTAGGGTAACGTTAAGGTTAGGGTTTGGATTAGCGTTAGCATTAGCGTTAGGGTTAGGTTTAGGTTTAGCGTTAGCGTTAGGGTTAGCGTTAGCGTTAGGGTTAGGGTTAGGGTTAGGGTTAAGGTTAGTGTTAGGGTTAGGGTTAGGGTTAGGGTTAGGGTTAGGGTTAGGGTTAGCGTTAGGGTTAGGGTTAGGGTTAGGGATAGGGGTAGGGTTAGCGTTAGGGTTAGGGTTAGGGATAGGGGTAGGGTTAGCATTATGGTTAGGGTTAGCGTTAGGGTTAGGGTTAGGGTTAGCGTTAGCGTTAGCGTTAGGGTTAGGGTTAGGGTTAGGTTTAGGGTTAGGGTTAGGGTTAGGCTTAGGCTTAGGCTTAGGGAATGGGTTAGGCTTAGGGTTAGGGTTAGGTTTAGGGTTAGGCTTAGGGTTAGGATTAGGGTTAGGGTTAGGGTTAGGGTTAGGGTTAGCGTTACTGTTAGATTTAGGGTTAGCGTTAGGTTTAGAGTTAGGGTTAGGATTAGGGTTAGGCTTAGGATTAGGGTTAGCATTAGGGTTAGGGTTAGGGTTAGGGTTAGGGTTAGCGTTATCTAGGTTACCTAGCGGGCACTTGGACTATGTAGGTTCCCTAGCGGGCGTTTGGACTATATAGATCACCTAGTGGGCACTTTGATTTTGTAGGTTACCTACTGGGCACTTGGACCATCTTGGTTAACTAACGGGCACTTGGACTATGTAGGTTCCCTACCGGGCACTTGGACTATGTAGGTTCCCTAGCGGGCATTTGGACTATATAGATAACCTAGTGGGCACTTTGACTTTGTAGGTTACCTATTGGGCACTTGGACTATCTAAGTTACCTAGCTGGCACTTGAACTATCTACGTTGCCTAGCGGGTTCTTGGAGTATGTAGGTTACCTAGCGGGCTGTTGGACTATCTAGGTTACCTAGCAGTCATTGGACTATCTAGGTTAACTAATGAGCACTTGGACTATGTAGGTTCCCTAGCGGGCCCTTGGACAATGTAAATTCCCTAACTGGCACTTCGACTATGTAGGTTCCCTAGCAGGCACTTGTTCTATCTAGGTTAACTAGCGTGCACTTGGACTATGTAGGTTGCCTAGCGGGCACTTGGACTATGTAGGTTCCCTAGCGGGCACTTGGACTATGTTGGTTCCCTAGTGGGCACTTGGACTATCTAGGTTAACTAATGCGCACTAGGACTATCTAGGTTAACTAGCGGGCACTTTGACCATCTAGGTTACCTAGTAGGCACTTGGATTATGAAGGATCCCTAGCGGACACTTGGACTATCTAGGTTACCTAGCGGCCACTTGGACTATGTAGGTTAACTAGCGGACACTTGCACGATCTAGGTTAACTTTCGGGCCCTTGCACTATGTAGGTTAACTAGCGGGCCCATGGATTATGTAGGTTTACTAGCAGGCACTTGGACTATGTATGTTCCCTACGGACACTTGAACTATGTAAGTTAACTCCCGGGCACTTGGACTATGTATATTAACTAGCGGGCACTTGGATTATGTAGTTTCGCTAGCGGGCATTTGGACTATTTAGGTTACCAAGCGGGCACTTGGACTATGTAGGTTACCTAGAGAGCTCTTGGACTATCTAGGTTTCCTAGCAGGCACTTTGACTATCTAGGTTAACTAACGGGCACTTGGACTATGTAGGTTGCCTAGCGGGCACTTGCACTATGTAGGTTCCCTAGCGGGCACTTGGACTATGTAGGTTCCCTAGCGGGCACTTGGATTATGTAGGTTAACTAGCGGTCACTTGGATGATCAATGTTAACTAGCGGGCCCTTGGACTATCTAGGTTAGCTACCGGGCACATGGACTAAGTACGTCCCCTAGTGGGCACTTGGACTATCTCGGTAAACTAATGGGCACTAGGACTATCTAGGTTAACTAGCGGGCACATGGACTATCTAGGTTACCTAGCTGGCACTTGGACTATGTAGGTCAATTAGCAGGCCCTTGGATTATCTATGTTAGCAAACTGGCACGTGGACTATGTAGGTTAACTAGCGGACACTTGCACGATCTAGGTTAACTAGCGGGCTCTTGCACTATGTAGGTTAACTAGCGGGCCCATTGACTATGTAGGTTAACTAGCGGGCACTTGGACGATCTAGGTTAACTACCGGGCACTTGGACGATATAGGTTAACTAGGGGGCACTTGGATTATCTACGTTAGCTAGCGGGCTCTTGCACTATGTAGGTTAACTAGCGGGCCCATTGACTATGTAGGTTAACTAGCGGGCACTTGGACGATATAGGTTAACTAGCGGTCACTTGGATAATCTAGGTTACCTAGCGGGCACTTGGACTATGTAGGTTCCCTAGCGGGTTTTGGACTATATAGATAACCTAGCGGGCACTTAGACTTTGTAGGTTACCTAGCGGGCACTTGGACTATCTTGGTTAACTAACTGGCACTTGGACTATGTAGGTTCCCTAGCGGGCCCTTGGACTATGTAAGTTCCCTAGCGGGCACTTGGACTATGTGGGTTTCCTGGCGGGCATTTGTACTATCTAGGTTACCTAACGGGCACTTGGACTATGTAGGTTCCCTAGCGGACACTTGCATTATGTAGGTTCCCTATCGGGCATTTGGACTATGTAGGTTACCTACCAGGCACTTGGACTATGTAGGTTCCCTATCGGGCACTTGGAGAATGTAGGTTAACTAGGGGGCACTAGGACTATGTAGGCTACCTAGCGGGCCCTTGGACTTTCTAGGTTACCTAGGGAGAACTTGGACTATGTAGGTTAACTAGCGGGTACTTGGACTATCTAGGTTACCTAGCGGGCACTTGGACTATGTACGTTCCCTAGTGGGCACTAGGGCTATGTACGTTAACTAGCGGGCACTTGGACTATGTACGTTTCCTAGCGGGTACTTGGACTATCTATGTTATACAGCGGGCACTTGGACTATGTAGGTTTCCTATCGGGCACTTGGACTATATAGGTTAACTAGCGAGCTCTTGGATTATCTAGGATAACTAGTGGTCACGTGGACTATTAGGGTCCCTAGTGGGCATTTGTACTATATAGGTTACCTAGCGGGCACTTGTACTATGTAGGTTAACGAACAGGCACTTGGACTATGTAGGTAACCTAGTGGTCACTTTAACTGTCTACGTTACCTAGCGGGCCCATTGACTATGTAGGTTAACTAGCGGGCACTTGGACGATCTCGGTTAAGTAGCTGGCTCTTGTACGATATAGGTTAACTAGCGGGCACTTGGATTCTCTAGGTTAGCTAGCGGGCTCTTTCACTATGTAAGTTTACTAGCGGGCCCATTGACTATGTAGGTTAACTAGTGGACACTTGGATGATCTAGGTTAACTAGCGGGAACTTGGACGATATAGGTTAACTAGCGGACACTTGGATTATCTAGGTTACCTAGCGGGCATTTTGACTATGTAGGTTCCCTAGCGGGCATTTGGACTATATAGATAACCTAGTGGGCACTTTGACTTTGTAGGTTACCTAATGGGCACTTGGATTATATAAGTTACCTAGCTGGCACTTGAACTATCTACGTTGTCTAGCGGGTTCTTGGAGTATGTAGGTTACCTAGCGGGCTGTTGGACTATGTAGGTTACCTAGCAGTCATTGGACTATCTAGGTTAACTAACGAGAACTTGGACTACGTAGGTTCCCTAGCGGGCCCTTGGACAATGTAAGTTCCCTATCGGGCACTTCGACTATGTAGGTTCCCTAGCAGGCACTTGGTCTATCTAGGTTAACTAGCGGGCACTTGGACTATGTAGGTTGCCTAGCGGGCATTTGGACTATGTAGGTTCCCTAGCGGGCACTTGGACTATATAGGTTCCCTAGCGGGCACTTTGACTATCTAGGTTACCTAGCAGGCACTTTGATTATCTAGGTTAACTAACGGGCACTTGGACTATGTAGGTTCCCTAGCATGCACTTGGACTATGTAGGTTCTAGAGCGGGCACTTGGACTATCTAGGTTCCCGAGCGGGCACTTGGACTATGTAGGTTAACTAGCGGACACTTGGACTATGTATGTTCCCTACGGGCACTTGAACTATGTAAGTTATCTACCGGGCACTTGGACTATGTATGTTAACTAGCTGGCCCTTGGACTATCTAGGTTAACTAGCAGGCACTTGGACTATGTAGTTTCCCTAGCGGGCATTTGGACTATTTAGGTTACCAAGCGGGCACTTGGACTATGTAGGTTACCTAGCGAGCACTGGAACTATCTAGGTTACCTAGCAGGCACTTTGATTATCTCGGTTAACTAACGGGCACTTGCACTATGTAGGTAACCTAGCAGGCACTTGCACTATGTAGGTTCCCTAGCGGGCACTTGGACTATGTAGGTTACCTAGCGAGCACTTGGACTATATAGGTTACCTAGCAGGCACTTTGATTATCTAGGTTAACTAAAGGGCACTTGGACTATGTAGGTTGCCTAGCGGGCACTTGGACTATGTAGGTTCCCTAGCGGGCACTTGGACTATGTAGGTTAACTAGCGGGCACTTGGATGATCAATGTTAACTAGCGGGTCCTTGGACTATGTAGATTAACTAGCGGCACTTGGACTATCTACGTTAACTTTCGCGCCCTTGGACTATGTAGATTCCCTAGCGGGCACTTGGACTATGTATGTTCCAGAGCGGGCACTTGGACTATGTAGGTTCCCTAGCAGGCACTTGGACTATGTAGGTTCCAGAGAGGGCACTTGGACTATCTAGGTTCCCTAGCGGGCACTTGGATTATGTAGGTTACCTAGCAGACACTTGGATGATCTAGGTTAACTAGCGGGTACTTGGACTATGTAGGTTAACTAGCGGGCCCTTGGACTATTTAGATTAACTAGCAGCACTTGGACTATCTACGTTAACTAACGGGCCCTAGGACTATGTAGATTCCCTAGCGGGCACGTGGACTATGTAGGTTCCCTAGCGGGCACTTGGACTATGTATGTTCCCTAGCGGACACTTGGACTATGTATGTTCCCTACGGACACTTAAACTCTGTAAGTTAACTACGGGGCACTTGGCCTATGTATGTTAACCTGCGGGCCCTTGGATTACTTAGGTTAACTAGCGGACACTTGCACTATGTAGGTTACCTAGCGGGCACTTGGACTATCTAGGTTAACTAGCGGACGCTTGGACTATGTAGGTTAACTAGAGGACACTTGCACTATGTAGGTTACCTAGCGGGCACTTGGACTATGTAGGTTAACTAGCAGGCCCTTCGACTATCTAGGTTACCTAGCAGGCACTTGGACTATGTAGGTTAACTAGCGGGCACTTGCACTCTCTAGGTTACCTAGTGGGGACTTGGACTATGTACCCTCCCTAGCGGGCACTTGGACAATCGATGTTAACTAGCGGGCACTTGGACTATGTAGGTTACCTAGCAGACACTTGCACTATGTAGGTTACCTAGAGGAGACTTGGACGATCTAGGTTAACTAGTGGCCCCTTTGACGATGTAGGTTAACTAGCCAGTACTTGAACGATCTAGGTTAACTAGCGGGCACTTGGACGATCTAGGTTAACTAAGGGGCACTTGGACTATCAAAGTTAACAAGCGAGCCCTTGGACTATGCAGGTTAACTAGCTGGCCCTTGGACTATCTAGGTTAACTAGATAGCACTTGGACTATATAGGTTCCCTAGCGGGCACTTGCACTATCTAGGTTAACGAACGGGCACTTGGACTATGTAGGTTAACTAGCGGGCACTTGCACTCTCTAGGTTACCTAGCGGGCACTTGGACTATGTACGTTACCTAGTGGGCACTTGGACTATCTAGGTTAACTAGCGGCCACTTGGACTATCTAGGTTACCTAGCGGGCACTTGGACTATGTAGGTTAACTAGTGGGCACTTGGACTATCTAGGTCAACTAGCGGGCACTTGGACTATGTAGGTTCCCTAGCGGACACTTGCGTTATGTAGGTTCCCTATCGGGCATTTGGACTATGTAGGTTACCTAGCGGGCACTTGGACTATGTAGGTTCCCTATCGGGCACTTGGAGAATGTAGGTTAACTAGGGGGCACTTGGACAATGTAGGTTACCTAGCGGGCCCTTGGACTACGTACGTTCCCGAGCGGGCACTTGGACTATGTAGGTTAACTAGCGGACACTTGGATGATCTAGGTTAACTAGCGGGTACTTGGACGATGTAGATTAACTGGCAGCACTTGGACTATCTACGTTAACTAGCGGGCCCTTGGACTATGTAGATTCCCTAGCGGGCACTTGGACTACGTAGGTTCCCTAGCGGGCACTTGGACTATGGATGTTCCCTACGGACACTTGAACTATGTAAGTTAACTACCGGGCACTTGGACTATGTATGTTAACTAGCGGGCCCTTGGACTACTTAGGTTAACTAGCGGACACTTTCACTATGTAGGTTCCCTATCGGGCACTGGGACTATGTAGGTTAACTAGCGGGCATTTGGTCTATGTAAGTTACCTAGCGGGCCCTTGGACTATGTACGTTCCCTAGCGGGCACTTGGACTATCTACGTTACCTAGCGGGCACTTGGACTATGTAGGTTCCCTAGCGGGCACTTGGACGATGTAGGTTAACTAGCGGGCACTTGGACTATCTAGGTTACCTAGCGGGCACTTGGACTATGTACGTTCCCTAGCGGGCACTTGGACTATCTACGTTACCTAGCGGGCACTTGAACTATGTACGTTACCTAGCGGGCACTTGGACTATGTATGTTTCCTAGCGGGTACTTGGACTAGATAGGTTCCCTAGCGGGCACTTGGTCTATCTAGGTTAACTAGCGGACACTTGGACTATCTAGGTTAACTAGCGAGCACTTGGACTATCTAGGTTAACTAGCGGGCATTTGGACTATTAGGGCCCCTAGCGGGCATTTGGTCTATATTGGTTACCTAGCGGGCACTTGGACTATGTAGGTTCCCTATCGGGCACTTGGAGAATGTAGGTTAACTAGGGGGCACTAGGACAATGTAGGTTACCTAGCGGGCCCTTGGACTATGTACATTCCTTAGCGGGCACTTGGACTATCTACGTTACCTAGCGGGCACTTGGACTATGTAGTTTCCCTAGCGGTCATTTGGACTATTTAGGTTACCTAGCGGGCACTTGGACTATGTATGTTACCTAGCAGACACTTGCACTATGTAGGTTACCTAGCGGGCCCTTGGACTATGTAAGTTAACTAGAGGACACTTGGACGATCTAGGTTAACTAGTGGGCCCTTGGACGATGTAGGTTAACTAGCCAGGACTTGAACGATCTAGGTTAACTAGCGGGCACTTGGACGATCTAGGTTAACTAAGGGGCACTTGGACTATCAAAGTTAGCAAGCGAGCCCTTGGAGTTTGTTGTTTAACAAAGGGGCTCTTGGACTATCTAGGTTAACTAGATAGCACTTGGACTATATAGGTTCCCTAGCGGGCATTGCACTAACTAGGTTAACGAACGGGCACATGGACTATGTAGGTTACCTAGTGGGCACTTGGACTATGTACGTCCCCTAGTGGGCACTTGGAATATCTAGGTTAAATATCGGCCACTTGGACTATCAAGGTTACCTAGCGGGCACTGGGACTACTTAGGTTAACTAGCGGGCATTTGGACTATGTAGGTTACCTAGCGGGCACTTGGAGAATGTAAGTTAACTAGGGGGCACTAGGACAATGGTGGTTACCTAGCGGGCCCTTGTTCTATCTAGGTTACCTAGGGATCACCTGGACTATGTAGGTTAACTAGTGGGCACTTGGACTAACTAGGTTACCTAGCAGGCACTTGGACTATCTAGGTTACCTAGCGGGCACTAGGACTATGTACGTTCCCTAGAGGGCACTTGGACTATCTACGTTACCTAGCGGGCACTTGGACTATGTACGTTACCTAGCAGGCACTTGGACTATGTATGTTTCCTAGCGGGCACTTGGTCTATCTAGGTTAACTAGCGGGCACTTGGACTATCTAGGTTAACTAGCGAGCACTTGGACTATCTAGGTTAACTAGCGGACATTTGGACTATTAGGGCCCCTAGCGGGCATTTGGACTATATTGGTTACCTAGCGGGCACTTGGACTATGTAGGTTAACGAACGGGCACTTGGACTATGTAGGTAACCTAGTGGTCACTTGAACTGTCTAGGTTACCTAGCGGGCACTTGGACTATGTAGGTTAACTAGCGGGCACTTGGACAATCTAGGTTAACTAGTGGGCCCTTGGATGATGTAGGTTAACTAGCGGGCCCTTGCACTATATAGGTTAACTAGCGGGCCCATGGATTATGTAGGTTTACTAGCAGGCACTTGGACTATCTAGTTTAACTAGCGGGCACTTGGACTATGTAGTTTCCCTAGCGGTCATTTGGACTATTTAGGTTACCTAGCGGGCACTTGGACTATGTAGGTTGCCTAGCGGGCACTTGGATTATGTAGGTTCCCTATCGGGCACTTGAACTATGTAGGTTAACTAGTGGGCACTTGGATTGTCAAGGTTACCTAGTGGGCACTTGGATTATCTAGGTTAAAGAACGGGAACTTGGACTATGTAGGTTACCTAGCCACCACTTGGACTATCTAGGTTATCTAACAGGCACTTGGACTATCTAGGTTCTCTAGCGGGCACTTGTACTATCTAGGTTACCTAGCTGGCACTTGGACTATGTAGGTAAACTAGCGGGCCCTTGGATTATCAAGGTTAGCTAACGGGCACTTAGATTATGTAGGTTAACTAGCGAGCACTTGGAATATGTACGTTAAGTAGCGGACACTTGCACTATGAAAGTTTACTAGCGGGCCCTTGGACTTTCTAGATTCCCTAAAGGGCACATGGACTATCTAGGTTACCGAATGGGCACATGGACTATCTAGGTTACCTAGCGGACACTTGGACTATGTAGGCTAACTAGGGGGCCCTTGAACGATCTAGGTTACCTAGCGGGCACTTGGAATATCTAGGTTACGTAGCGGGCACTTGGTATATAGGTTAACGCACGGGCACTTGGACTATGTAGATTAACTAGAGGACACATGGACTATCTAGGTTAACTAGTGGGCCCTTGGACTATGTAGGTTAACTAGCGGGCACTTGGAAAATCTAGGTTAACTAGCGGGCACTTGGACGATCTAGGTTAACTAGCGGGCATTTGGACTATCAAAGTTAACAAGTGAGCCCTTGGACTATGTAGGTTAACTAGCGGGCCCTTGGACTATCTGGGTTACCTAGCGGGCACTTGGACTATATAGGTTACCTAGCGGGCACTTGGACTATGTAGGTTACCTAGTGGGCACTTGGACTATCTAGGTTAACGAACGGGCACTTGGAATATGCAGGTAACCTAGCGGGCACTTGGACTGTCTAGGTTAACTAACGGGCGCTTGGACTTCTAGGTTAACGAACAGGCTCTTGGGCTATGTAGGTTGCCTAGCGGGCACTTGGACTATCTAGGTTAGGTAACGGGCACTTGGACTATCTAGGTTACCTAGCGGGAACTTGGACAATGTAAGTTACCTAGCCGGCACTTAGAATATCTAGGTTACCTAACGGGCACTTTGACTATCTAGGTTACATAGCGGGCACTTGGACTATGTAGGTTAACTAGCGAGCACTTGGATACTTGGACAATGTAGGTAACCTAGCGGGCACTAGGACAGTCTAGGTTACCTAGCGGGCACTTGGACTGTCTAGGTTAACGAACGGGCACTTTGACTATGTAGGTTACCCAGCGGGTACTTGGACTATGTAGGATCCCTATCGGACATTTGGACTACTTAGGTTACCTAGCGGGCACTTGTACCATCTAGGTTAACTAACGGGCACTTGGACTATCTAGCTCAACTAGTGGGCCCTTGTACTATGTAGGTTAACTAGCGAGCACTTGGACTATCTAGGCTAACTAGCGGACCTTGGACTATGTAGGTTAACTAGCGGGCCCTTGGACTATGTAGGTTAACTAGCGGGCACTTGGATGATCTAGGTTAACTAGAGGGCACTTGGACTATCTAGGTTAACTAGCGTTCACTTGGACTATCTAGGTTAACTAGCGGGCACTTGGATGATCAATGTTAACTAGCGGGCACTTGGACTATCTAGGTTAGCTAACGGGCACATGGACTAAGACGTCCCCTAGTGGGCACTTGGAATATCTAGGTAAACTAACAGGCACTAGGACTATATAGGTTAACTAGCGGGCACTTGGATTATCTAGGTTACCCAGCGGGCACTTGGACTATGTAGGTCAACTAGCGGGCCCTTGGACTATCTAGGTTAGCTAACTGTTTCGTGGACTATGTAGGTTAACTAGCGGACACTTTCACGATCTAGGTTAACTAGCGGGCTCTTGCACTATGTAGGTTAACTAGTGGGCCCATTGACTATGTAGGTTAACTAGCGGGCACTTGTATGATATAGGTTAACTAGCGTGCCCTTGGAATATCTAGGTTACGTAGCGGGCACTTGGTATATATTTTAACTTGCGGGCACTTGCACAATCTAGGTTAACTAGCGGGCACTTGGACAATCTAGGTTAACTAGCGGGCACTTGGACTATCAAAGTTAACAAGTGAGCCCTTGGACTATGTAGGTTAACTAGCGGGCCCTTGGACTATCTGGGTTACCTAGCGTGCACTTGGACTATATAGGTTACCTAGCGGGCACTTGGACTATCTAGGTTAACGAACGGGCACTTGGAATATGCAGGTAACCTAGAGGGCACTTGGAGTGTCTAGGTTACCTAACGGGCACTTGGACTTCTAGGTTAACGAACAGGCTCGTGGGCTATGTAGCTTGCCTAGCGGGCACTTGGACTATCTAGGTTAGGTAACGGGCACTTGGACTATCTAGGTTACCTAGCGGGAACTTGGACAATGTAAGTTACCTAGCGGGCACATGGACAATCTAGGTTATCTAACGGGCACTTTGACTATATAGGTTACCTAGCGGGCACTTGGACTATGTAGGTTATCTAGCGAGCACTTGGATTCTAGGTTACCTAGCGGGCGCTTGGACTATCTAGGTTAACAAACGGGTACTTGGAATATGTAGGTAACCTAGCGGGCACTTGGACCGTCTAGGTTACCTAGCGGGCACTTGGACTATCTAGGTTAACGAACGGGCACTTGGACTATGTAGGTTACCCAGCGATCACTTGGACTAGGTAGGATCCCTATCGGACATTTGGACTACTTAGGTTATCTAGCGGGCACTTGTACCATCTAGGTTAACGAGCGGGCACTTGGACTATCTAGGTCAACTCATGGGCCCTTGTACTATGTAGGTTAACTAGCGAGCACTTGGACTATCTAGGTTAACTAGCGGACCTTGGACTATGTAGGTTAACTAGCGGGCCCTTGGACTATGTAGGTTAACTAGCGGGCACTTGGACAATCTAGGTTAACTAGAGGGCACTTGGACTATCTAGGTTAACTAGCGTTCACTTGGACTATCTAGGTTAACTAGCGGGCACTTGGATGATCAATGTTAACTACGGGCACTTGGACTATCTAGGTTAGCTAACGGGCACATGGACTAAGTACGTCCCCTAGTGGGCACTTGGACTATCTAGGTAAACTAACGGGCACTAGGACTATCTATGTTAACTAGCGAGCACTTGGATTATCTAGGTTACCCAGCGGGCACTTGGACTATGTAGGTCAACTAGCGGGCTCTTGGACTATCTAGGATAGCTAACTAGCACGTGGACTATGTAGGTTAACTAGCGGGCCCTTGCACTATGTAGGTTAACTAGCGGGCACTTGGACGATCTAGGTTAACTTGCGGGCACTTGGACGATATAGGTTAACTAGCGGCACTTGGATTATCTAGGTTACCTAGCGGGCACGTGGACTATGTAGGTTCCCTAGCGGACATTTGGACTATATAGATAACCTAGCGGGCACTTAGAATTTGTAGGTTACCTAGCGGGCACTTGGACTATATAAGTTACCTAGCTGGCACTTGAACTATCTACGTTGCCTAGCGGGTTCTTGGAGTATGTAGGTTACCTAGCGGGCTGTTGGACTATCTAGGTTACCTAGCAGGCATTGGACTATCTAGGTTAACTAACGGGCACTTGGACTATGTAGGTTACCTAGCGGGAACTTGGACGATATAAGTTACCTAGCTGGCACTTGAACTATCTACGTTGCCTAGCGGGTTCTTGGAGTATGTAGGTTACCTAGCGGGCTGTTGGACTATCTAGGTTACCTAGCAGGCATTGGACTATCTAGGTTAACTAGCGAGCACTTGGACTATCTAAGATAACTAGTGGGCACTTGGACTATTAGGGTCCCTAGTGGGCATTTGGACTGTATAGGTTACCTAGCGGGCACTTGGACTATGTAGGTTAACGATCAGGCACTTGGACTATGTAGGTAACCTCGTGGTCACTTGAACTGTCTAGGTTTCCTAGCGGGCAGTTGGACTATGTAGGTTAACTAGCGCGCACTTGGACTATCTAGGTTAACTAGCGGGCCCTTGGACGATGTAGGTTAACTAGCGGGCGCTTGGACTATGTAGGTTAACTAGCGGGCCCTTGGACTATGTAGGTTAACTAGCGTGCACTTGGACGATCTAGGTAAACTAGCGGGTACTTGGACTATGTAGGTTAACTAGCAGGCCTTTGGACTATGTAGATTAACTAGTGGTACTTGGACTATCTACGTTAACTAGCGGGCCATTGGACTATGTAGATTCCCTAGCGGGCACTTGGACTATGTATGTTCCAGAGCGGGCACTTCGACTATGTAGGTTCCCTAGCAGGCACTTGGACAATGTAGGTCCCAGAGCGGGCACTTGGTCTATCTAGGTTCCCTAGTGGGCACTTGGACTATGTAGATTAACTAGCGGGCACTTGGACTATGTAGGTTAACTAGAGGACACTTGGACGATCTAGGTTAACTAGTGGGCCCTTGGACGATGTAGGTTAACTAGCCAGTACTTGGACGATCTAGGTTAACTAGCGGGCACTTGGACGATCTAGGTTAACTAATGGGCACTTGGACTATCAAAGTTAACAAGCGAGCCCTTGGACTATGTAGGTTAACTAGAGGGTCCTTGGACTGTCTAGGTTACCTAGCGGGCACTTGGACTATGTAGGTTAACTAGCGGGCACTTGGATGATCTAGGTTAACTAGCTGGCACTTGGACGATATAGGTTAACTAGCGGGCACTTGGATTATCTAGGTTACCTTGCGGGCACTTGGACTATGTAGTTTCCCTAGCAGGCATTTGGACTATATAGATAACCTAGCGGGCACTTAGACTTTGTAGGTTACCTAGCGGGCACTTGGACTATCTTGGTTACCTAGCTGGCACTTGAACTATCTACGTTGCCTAGCGGGCTCTTGGAGTATGTAGGTTACCTAGCGGGCTGTTGGACTATCTAGGTTACCTAGCGGGCACTTGGACTATCTAGGTTAACTAACGGGCACTTGGACTACGTAGGTTCCCTAGCGGGCCCTTGGACTATGTAGGTTACCTATCGGGCACTTGGAGAATGTAGGTTAACTAGGGGGCACTAGGACTATGTAGGTTCCCTAGCGGGCCTTTAGACTATGTAAGTTCCCTAGCGGGCACTTGGACTAAATGGGTTCCCTAGCGGACATTTGGACTATCTAGGTTACCTAACGGGCACTTGGAATATGTAGCTTCCCTAGTGGGCACTTGGATTATGAAGGTTCCCTATCGTGCACTTGGACTATGTAGGTTTACTAGCGGGCATTTGGACTATGTAGGTTACCTAGCGGGCACTTGGACTATGCAGGTTCCCTGTGTGGCACTTGGAGAATGTATGTTAACTAGGGGGCACTAGGACAATGTAGGTTACCTAGCGGACCCTTGGACTATCTAGGTTACCTAGCAGGCACTTGGACTATGTAGGTTAACTAGCGGGCACTTGGACTATCTAGGTTACCTAGCGGACACTTGGACTATGTACGTTCCCTAGCGGGCACTTGGACTATCTACGTTACCTAGCGGGCACTTGGACTATGTACGTTAACTAGCGGGCACTTGGACTATGTAGGTTCCCTATCGGGCACTTGGACAATCATGGTTAACTAGCGAACACTTGGACTATCCAGGATAACTAGCAGGCACTTGGAATATTAGGGTCCCTAGCAGGCATTTGTATTATATAGGTTACCTAGCGGGCACTTGGACTATGTAGGTTAACGACCAGGCACTTGGACTATGTAGGTAACCTAGTGGTCACTTGAACTGTCTAGTTTACCCAGCGGGCACTTGGACTATGTAGGTTAACTAGTGGACACTTGGACTAAGTAGGTTAACTAGCGGGCCCTTGGACGATGTAGGTTAACTAGCGGGCCCTTGGACTATGTAGGTTAACTAGCGGGCCCTAGGACTATGTAGGTTAACTAGCGGGAACTAGGAAGATCTAGGTTAACTAGCGGGTACTTGGACTATGTATGTTAACTAGCAGGCCCTTGGACTATGTAGATTAACTAGCGGCACTTGGACTACCTACGTTAACTAGTGGGCCCTTGGACTATGTAGATTCCCTAGCAGGCACTTGGACTATATATGTTCCAGAGCGGGCACTTGGACTATGTAGGTTCCCTAGCAGGCACTTGGACTCTGTAGGTTAACTAGCGGACACTTGGATGATCTAGGTTAACTAGCGGGTAATTGGACTATGTAGGTTAACTAGCAGGCCCTTGGACTATGTAGATTAACTAGCAGCACTTGGACTATCTACGTTAATTAGCGGGCCTTGGACTATGTAGATTCGCTAGCGGGCACTTGGATTATGTAGGTTCCCTAGCGGGCACTTGAACTCTGTAAGTTCCCTAGCGGGCACTTGGACTATGTATGTTCCCTACGGACACTTGAACTATGTAAGTTAACTACCGGGCACTTGGACTATGTATGTTAACAAGCGGGCCCTTGGACTACTTAGGTTAACTAGCAGACACTTGCACTATGTAGGTTACCTAGCGGGCAATTGGACTATCTAGGTTAACTAGAGGGTGCTTGGACTATGTAGGTTACCTAGGGGGAACTTGGACTATGTAGGTTAACTGGAGGACACTTGGACGATCTAGGTTAACTAGTGGGCCCTTGGACGATGTAGGTTAACTAGCCAGTACTTGGACGATCTAGGTTAACTAGCGGGCACTTGGACGATCTAGGTTAACTAATGGGCACTTGGACTATCAAAGTTAACAAGCGAGCCCTTGGACTATGTAGGTTAACTAGCGGGCCCTTGGACTGTCTAGGTTACCTACCGGGCACTTGGACTATCTATGTTAACGAACGGGCACTTGGACTATGCAGGTAACCTAGCGGGCACTTGGACTGTCTAGGTTACATAGCGGCCACTTTTGCTGTCTAGGTTGCCTAGTGGGCACTTGGACTATCTAGTTTAGGTAACGGGCACTTGGACTATCTAGGTTACCTAGCGGGAACATGGACTATCTAGGTTGCCTAGCAGGCACTTGGATTATGAAGGATCCCTAGCGGGCACTTTGACTATGTAGGTTACCTAGCGGGCACTTGGACTATGTACGTCCCCTAGTGGGCACTTGGACTATCTAGGTTAACTAACGCGCACTAGGACTATCTAGGTGAACTAGCGGGCACTTTGACCATCTAGGTTACCTAGTAGGCACTTGGATTATGAAGGATCCCTACCGGGCACTTGGACTATCTAGGTTACCTAGCGGCCACTTGGACTATGTAGGTTAACTAGCGGACACTTGCACGATCTAGGTTAACTTGCGGGCCCTTGCACTATGTAGGTTAACTAGCGGGCCCATGGATTATGTAGGTTTACTAGCAGGCACTTGGACTATGTATGTTCCCTACGGACACTTGAACTATGTAAGTTAACTACCGGGCACTTGGACTATGTATGTTAACTAGCGGGCCCTTGGACTATCTAGGTTAACTAGCGGGCACTTGGATTATGTAGTTTCCCTAGCGGGCATTTGGACTATTTAGGTTACCAAGCGGGCACTTGGACTATGTAGGTTACCTAGCGAGCACTTGGACTATCTAGGTTACCTAGCAGGCACTTTGACTATCTAGGTTAACTAACGGGCACTTGGACTATGTAGGTTGCCTAGCGGGCACTTCTACTATGTAGGTTCCCTAGCGGGCACTTGGATTATGTAGGTTAACTAGCGGGCACTTGGATGATCAATGTTAACTAGCGGGCCCTTGGACTATCTAGGTTAGCTAACGTGGCACATGGACTAAGTACGTCCCCTAGTGGGCACTTTGACTATCCAGGTAAACTAACGGGCACTAGGACTATCTAGGTTAACTACCGGGCACTTGGACTATCTAGGTTACCTAGCTGGCACTTGGACTATGTAGGTCAACTAGCGGGCCCTTGGATTATCTAGGTTAGCTAACTGGCACGTGGACTATGTAGGTTAACTAGCGGACACTTGCACGATCTAGGTTAACTAGCGGGCTCTTGCACTATGTAGGTTAACTAGCGGGCCCATTGACTATGTAGGTTAACTAGCGGGCACTTGGACAATCTAGGTTAACTAGCGGGCACTTGGACGATATAGGTTAACTAGCGGTCACTTGGATAATCTAGGTTACCTAGCGGGCACTTGGACTATGTAGGTTCCCTAGCGGGTTTTGGACTATATAGATAACCTAGCGGGCACTTAGACTTTGTAGGTTACCTAGCGGGCACTTGGACTATCTTGGTTAACTAACGGGCACTTGGACTATGTAGGTTCCCTAGCGGGCCCTTGGATTATGTAAGTTCCCTAGCGGGCACTTGGACAATGTAGGTTTCCTGGCGGGCATTTGTACTATCTAGGTTACCTAACGGGCACTTGGACTATGTAGGTTCCCTAGCGGACACTTGCATTATGTAGGTTCCCTATCGGGCATTTGGACTATGTAGGTTACCTACCGGGCACTTGGACTATGTAGGTTCCGTAGCGGGTACTTGGAGAATGTAGGTTAACTAGGGGACACTAGGACAATGTAGGTTTACTAGGGGACACTAGGACAATGTATGTTACCTAGCAGGCCCTTGGACTATCTATGTTTCCTAGGGAGAACTTGGACTATGTAGGTTAACTAGCAGGCCCGTGGACTATCTAGGTTACCTAGCGGGCATTTGGACTATATAGGCTCCCTAGCTGGCATTTGGACTATATAGATTACCTAGCGGGCACTTAGACTTTGTAGGTTACCTAGCGGGCACTTGGACTATCTAGGCTACCTAGCTGGCACTTGAACTATCTACGTCTCTAGCGGGTACTTGGAGTATGTTGGTTACCTACCGGGCTGTTGGACTATCTAGGTTACCTAGCAGGCACTTGGACTATCAGGTTAACTAACGGGCACTGGGACTATGTAGGTTCCCTAGCGGGCACTTGGAGAATGTAGGTTAACTAGGGGACACTAGGACAATGTAGGTTAACTAGGGGACACTAGGACAATGTAGGTTACCTAGCGGGCCCTTGGACTATCTATGTTACCTAGGGAGAACTTGGACTATGTAGGTTAACTAGCGGGCACTAGGGCGATCTAGGTTAACTAGCGGGTACTTGGACTATGTAGATTAACTAGCGGCACTTGGACTATATAGATTCCCTAGCGGGCACTTGGACTATGTATGTTCCAGAGCGGGCACTTGGACTATGTAGGTTCCCTAGTGGGCACTTGGAGAATGTAGGTTAACTAGGGGACACTAGGCCAATGTAGGTTACTTAGCGGGCCCTTGGACTCTCTAGGTTACCTAGGGAGAACTTGGACTATGTAGGTTAACTAGCGGGCACTTGGACTATCTAGGTTACCTAGCGGGCACTTGGACTATGTACGTTAACTAGCGGGCACTTGGACTATGTACGTTTCCTAGCGGGTACTTGGACTATCTATGTTATAAAGCGGGCACTTGGACTATGTAGGTTCCCTATCGGGCACTTGGACTATATAGGTTAACTAGCGAACTCTTAGATTATCTAGGATAACTAGTGGTCACGTGGACTATTAGGGTCCCTAGTGGGCATTTGTACTATATAGGTTACCTAGCGGGCACTTGGACTATGTAGGTTAACGAAGAGGCACTTGGACTATGTAGGTAACCTAGTGGTCACTTTAACTATCTACGTTACCTAGCGGGCCCTTGGACTAAGTAGGTTAACTAGCGGACACTTGGACGATCTAGGTTAACTAGCGGGTACTTGGACTATCTACATTAACTAGCGGGCCCTTGGACTATGTAGATTCCCTAGCGGGCACTTGGACTATGTATGTTCCAGAGCGGGCACTTCGACTATGTAGGTTCCCTAGCAGGCACTTGGACTATGTAGGTTCCAGAGCGGGCCCTTGGACTATGTAGATTCCCTAGCGGGCACTTGGACTATGTATGTTCCAGAGCGGGCACTTCGACTATGTAGGTTCCCTAGCAGGCACTTGGACTATGTAGGTTCCAGAGCGGGCACTTGGACTATCTAGGTTCCCTAGCGAGCACTTGGACTATGTAGGTTAACTAGCGGACACTTGGATGATCTAGTTTAACTAGCGGGTACTTGGACTATGTAGTTTAACTAGCGGGCCCTTGGACTATGTAGATTAACTAGCAGCACTTGGACTATCTACATTAACTAGCGTGCCCTTGGACTATGTAGATTCCCTAGCGGGCACTTGGACTATGTAGGTTCCCTACGGGCACTTGGAATATGTATGTTCCCTAGCGGAGACTTGGACTATGTATGTTCCCTACGGACACTTGGAGTATTTAAGTTAACTTCCGAACACTTGGACTATGTAGGTTCCCTAGCGGACACTTGGACTATGTATGTTCCCTACAGACACTTGAACTCTCTAAGTTAACTACCGGGCACTTGGACTATGTATGTTAACCTGCGGGCCCTTGGACTACTTAGGTTAACTAGTGGACACTTGCACTATGTAGGTTACCTAGCGGGCACTTGGACTATCTAGGTTAACTAGCGGGCGCTTGGACTATGTAGGTTAACTAGCGGACACTTGCACTATGTTAGTTACCTAGCGGGCACTTGGACTATGTACCTTCCCTAGCGGGCACTTGGACAATCTATGTTATCTAGCAGGCACTTGGACTATGTAGGTTACCTAGCAGGCACTTGCACTATGTAGGTTACCTAGCGGGCACTCGGACTATATAGGTTTACTAGAGGACACTTGGACGATCTAGGTTAACTAGTGGGCCCTTGGACGATGTAGGTTAACTAGCCAGTACTTGAACGATCTAGGTTAACTAGCGGGCAATTGGATGATCTAGGTTAACTAAGGGGCACTTGGACTATCAAAGATAACAAGCGAGCCCTTGGACTATGTAGGTTAACTAGCGGGCCCTTGGACTATCTAGGTTACCTAGATAGCACTTGGACTATATAGGTTCCCTAGCGGGCACTTGCACTATCTATGTTAACGAACGGGCACTGGACTATGCAGGTAACCTAGCGGGCACTTGGACTGTCTAGGTTACATAGCGGGCACTTGGAATGTCTAGGTTACATAGCGGGCACTTGGACTTCTAGGTTGACGAACGGACAATTGGATTATGTAGGTTGCCTAGTGGGCACTTGGACTATCTAGGTTAGGTAACGGGCACAAGAACTATCTAGGTTACCTAGCGGGCACTTGGACTATGTACGTCCCCTAGTGGGCACTTGGACTATCTAGGTTAACTAGCGGGCACTTGGACTATGTAGGTTAACTAGCGGACACTTGCACGATCTAGGTTAACTAGCGGGCCATTGCACTATGTAGGTTAACTAGCGGGCAAAAGGATTATGTAGGTTACTAGCAGGCACTTGGACTATCTAGGTTAACTAGCGGGCACTTGGACTATGTAGTTTCCCTAGCGGGCATTTGGACTATTTAGGTTACCAAGCGGGCACTTGGACTATGTAGGTTACCTAGCGAGCACTTGGACTATGTAGGTTCCCTAGCGGGCACTTTGATTATGTAAGTTCCCTTTAGGGCACTTGGACTATGTAGGTTAACTAGCGGGCACTGGAAGATCTAGGTTAACTAGCGGGCACTTGGGCGATATAGGTTAACTAGCGGGCACTTGGATTATCTAGGTTACCTAGCGGGCACTTGGACTATGTAGGTTCCCTAGCGGGCATTTGGACTACATAGATAACCTGGCGGGCACTTAGACTTCGTAGGTTACCTAGCGGGCACTTGGACTATCTAGGTTACCTAGCTGGCGCTTGAACTATCTATGGTGCCTAGTGGGTTCTTGGAGTATGTAGGTTACCTACCGGGCTGTTGGACTACCTAGGTTACCTAGCGGGCACTTGCACTATCTAGGTTAACTAGCGGGCACTTGGACTATCTAGGTTAACTCGCGTGCACTTGGACTATGTAGGTTCCTTAGCGGGCACTTGGACTAACTAGGTTGCCTAGCGGGCACTTGGACGATATAGGTTTACTAGCGTGCCCTTGGAATATGTAGGTTACGTAGCGGGCACTTGGTATATAGGTTAACGAACGGGCACTTGGGATATGCAGGTAACCTAGCGGCACTTGGATTGTCTAGGTTACCTAGCAGGCACTTGGACTATCTAGGTTAACTAGCAGGCACTTGGACTATCTAGGTCAACTAGTGGGCCCTTGTACTATGTAGGTTAACTAGCGGGCCCTTGGACGATCTAGGTTAACTAGAGGGCACTTGGACTCTCTAGGTTAACTAGCGTGCCCTTGGACTATCTAGGTTAACTAGCGGGCACTTGAATGATCAATGTTAACTAGCGGGCACTTGGACTATCTAGGTTAACTAACGGGCACATGGACTAAGTACGTCCCCTAGTGGGCACTTGGACTATCTAGGTTAACCAACGGGCACTAGGACTATCTAGGTTAACTAGCGGGCACTTGGACTATCTAGGTTACCTAGCTGGCACTTGGAGAATGAAGGTTCCCTAGCGGGCACTTGGATTATCTAGGTTACCCAGTGGGCACATGGACTATGTAGGTCAACTAGCGGGCCCTTGGACTATCTAGGTTAGCTAACTGGCACGTGGACTATGTAGGTTAACTAGCGGACACTTGCACGATCTAGGTTAACCAGCGGGCTCTTGCACTATGTAGGTTAACTAGCGGGCCCATTGACTCTGTTGGTTAACTAGCGGGCACTTGGACAATCTAGGTTAACTAGCGGGCACTTGGACGATATAGGTTAACTAGCGGGCACTTGGATTATCTAGGTAAGCTAGCGGGCTCTAGCCCTATGTAGGTTAATAGCGGGCCCATTAACTATGTAGGTTAACTAGCGGGCACTTGGACGATCTAGGTTAACTAGCTTGCACTTGGACGATATAGGTTAACTAGCGGGCACTTGGATTATCTAGGTTACCTAGCGGGCACTTGGACTATGTAGTTTCCCTAGCGGGCATTTGGACTATATAGATAACCTAGCGGGCACTTAGACTTTGTAGGTTACCTAGCGGGCACTTGGACTATCTTGGTTACCTAGCTGGCACTTGAACTATCTACGTTGCTAGCGGGTTCTTGGAGTATGTAGGTTACCTAGCGGGCTGTTGGACTATCTTGGTTACCTAGCGGGCACTTGGACTATCTAGGTTAACTAACGGGCACTTGGAGAATGTAGGTTAACTAGGGGGCACTAGGAATATGTAGGTTCCCTAGCGGGCCTTTAGACTATGTAAGTTCCCTAGTGGGCACTTGGATTATATGGGTTCGCTAGCGGACATTTAGACTATCTAGGTTACCTAACGGGCACTTGGAATATGTAGCTTCCCTAGCGGGCACTTGGATTATGTAGGTTCCCTATCAGGCACTTGAACTATGTAGGTTAACTAGCGGGCATATGGACTATGTAGGTTACCTAGCGGGCACTTGGAATATGTAGGTTCCCTGTGTGGCACTTGGAGAATGTACGTTAACTAGGGGGCACTAGGACAATGTAGGTTACCTAGCGGGCCCTTGGACTATCTAGGTTACCTAGCAGGCACTTGGACTATGTAGGTTAACTAGCGGGCACTTGGACTATCTAGGTTACCTAGCGGGCACTTTGACTATGTACGTTCCCTAGCGGGCACTTGGACTCTATAGGTTAACTAGCGGAGACTTGGATGATCTAGGTTAACTAGCGGGTACTTGGACTATGTAGGTTAACTAGCGGGCCCTTGGACTATGTAGATTAACTAGCAGCACTTGGACTATCTACGTTAATTAGCGGGCCTTGGACTATGTAGATGCCCTAGCGGGCACTTGGATTATGTAGGTTCCCTAGCGGGCACTTGGACTATATATGTTCCCTAGCGGGCACTTGGACTATGTATGTTCCCTACGGACACTTGAACTATGTAAGTTAACTACCGGGCACTTGGACTATGTATGTTAACTAGCGGGCCCTTGGACTACTTAGGTTAACTAGCGGACACTTGAACTATGTAGGTTACCTTGCGGGCACTTGGACTATCTAGGTTAACTAGCGGGCGCGTGGACTATGTAGGTTACCTAGCAGACACTTGCCCTATGTAGGTTACCTAGGGGGAACTTGGACTATGTAGGTTAACTGGAGGACACTTGGACGATCTAGGTTAACTAGTGGGCCCATGGACGATATAGGTTAACTAGCCAGTACTTGGACGATCTAAGTTAACTAGCGAGCACTTGGACGATCTAGGTTAACTAAGGGGCACTTGGACTATCAAAGTTAACAAGCGAGCCCTAGGACTATGTAGGTTAACTAGCGGGCCCTTGGACTATCTAGGTTACCTAGATAGCACTTGGACTATATAGGTTCCCTAGAAGGCACTTGGAATATCTAGGTTAACGAACGGGCACTTGTACTATGCAGGTAACCTAGGGCACTTGGACTGTCTAGGTTACATAGCGGGCACTTGGACTTCTAGGTTAACGATCGGGCACTTGGACTATGTAGGTTGCCTAGCGGGCACTTGGACTATCTAGGTTAGGTAATGGGTACTAGAACTATCTAGGTTACCTAGCGGGCACTTGGACTATGTACGTCGCCTAGTGGGCACTTGGACTATCTAGGTTAACTAACGGGCACTAGGACTATCTAGGTTAACTAATGGGCACTAGAACTATCTAGGTTACCTAGCGGGCACTTGGACTATGTAGGTTAACTAGCGGACACTTGCACGATCTAGGTTAACTATCGGGCCCATGGATAATGTAGGTTTAGTAGCAGGCACTTGGACTAACTAGGTTAACTAGCGGGCACTTGGACTATGTAGTTTCCCTAGCGGGCATTTGGACTATTTAGGTTACCAAGGGGGCACTTGAACTATGTAGGTTACCTAGCCAGCACTTGGACTATCTAGGTTACCTAGCAGGCACTTTGACTATCTAGGTTAACTAATGGTCACTTGGACTATGTAGGTTGCCTAGCGGGCACTTGGATTATCTAGGTTAGCTAACTGGAACTTAGAATATTTAGGTTCCCTAGCGGGCACTTGTACCATCTAAGATACCTAGTTGGCACTTGGACTATGTAGGTCAACTAGCGGTCCCTTGGACTATCTAGGTTAGCTAACGGGCACTTAGATTATGTAGGTTAACTAGTGGGCACTTGGAATATGTAGGTTAACTAGCGGGCCCATGGACTATGTAGGTTTACTAACAGGCGCTTGGACTATCTAGGTTCCCTAAAGGGCACATGGACTATCTAGGTTACCGAACGGGCACTTGGACTATCTAGGTTACCTAAAGGGCACTTGGACTATGTAGGCTAAATAGGGGGCCCTTGGACGATCTAGGTTACCAGGCGGGTACTTGAACTTTCTAGGTTAACTAGCGGGCACATGCACTATCTAGGTTACCTAGCGGGCACTGGGACTATGTACGTCCCCTAGTGGGCACTTGGACTATCTAGGTTAACTAACGGGCACTAGGACTATCTAGGTTAACTAACGGGCACTAGGACTATCTAGGTTAACTAGCGGGCACTTGGACTATCTAGGTTACCTAGCGGGCACTTGGACTATGTAGGTTAACTAGCGGACACTTGCACGATCTAGGTTAACTAGCGGGCCCTTGCATTATGTAGGTTAACTAGCGGGCCCATGGATTATGTAGGTTTATTAGCAGGCACTTGGACTATCTAGGTTAACTAGCGGGCACTTGGACTATGTAGTTTCCCTAGTGGGCATTTGGACTATTTAGGTTACCAAGCGGGCACTTGGGCTATGTAGGTTACCTAGCGAACACTTGGACTATCTAGGTTACCTAGCAGGCACTTTGACTATCTAGGTTAACTAACGGGCACTTGGACTATGTAGGTTGCCTAGCGGGCACTTGGATTATGTAGGTTCCCTTTCGGGCACTTGGACTATGTAGGTTAACTAGCGGGCACTTGCACGATCTAGGTTAACTAGCGGGCCATTGCACTATGTAGGTTAACTAGCGGGCAAAAGGATTATGTAGGTTACTAGCAGGCACTTGGACTATCTAGGTTAACTAGCGGGCACTTGGACTATGTAGTTTCCCTAGCGGGCATTTGGACTATTTAGGTTACCAAGCGGGCACTTGGACTATGTAGGTTACCTAGCGAGCACTTGGACTATGTAGGTTCCCTAGCGGGCACTTTGATTATGTAAGTTCCCTTTAGGGCACTTGGACTATGTAGGTTAACTAGCGGGCACTGGAAGATCTAGGTTAACTAGCGGGCACTTGGGCGATATAGGTTAACTAGCGGGCACTTGGATTATCTAGGTTACCTAGCGGGCACTTGGACTATGTAGGTTCCCTAGCGGGCATTTGGACTACATAGATAACCTGGCGGGCACTTAGACTTCGTAGGTTACCTAGCGGGCACTTGGACTATCTAGGTTACCTAGCTGGCGCTTGAACTATCTATGGTGCCTAGTGGGTTCTTGGAGTATGTAGGTTACCTACCGGGCTGTTGGACTACCTAGGTTACCTAGCGGGCACTTGCACTATCTAGGTTAACTAGCGGGCACTTGGACTATCTAGGTTAACTCGCGTGCACTTGGACTATGTAGGTTCCTTAGCGGGCACTTGGACTAACTAGGTTGCCTAGCGGGCACTTGGACGATATAGGTTTACTAGCGTGCCCTTGGAATATGTAGGTTACGTAGCGGGCACTTGGTATATAGGTTAACGAACGGGCACTTGGGATATGCAGGTAACCTAGCGGCACTTGGATTGTCTAGGTTACCTAGCAGGCACTTGGACTATCTAGGTTAACTAGCAGGCACTTGGACTATCTAGGTCAACTAGTGGGCCCTTGTACTATGTAGGTTAACTAGCGGGCCCTTGGACGATCTAGGTTAACTAGAGGGCACTTGGACTCTCTAGGTTAACTAGCGTGCCCTTGGACTATCTAGGTTAACTAGCGGGCACTTGAATGATCAATGTTAACTAGCGGGCACTTGGACTATCTAGGTTAACTAACGGGCACATGGACTAAGTACGTCCCCTAGTGGGCACTTGGACTATCTAGGTTAACCAACGGGCACTAGGACTATCTAGGTTAACTAGCGGGCACTTGGACTATCTAGGTTACCTAGCTGGCACTTGGAGAATGAAGGTTCCCTAGCGGGCACTTGGATTATCTAGGTTACCCAGTGGGCACATGGACTATGTAGGTCAACTAGCGGGCCCTTGGACTATCTAGGTTAGCTAACTGGCACGTGGACTATGTAGGTTAACTAGCGGACACTTGCACGATCTAGGTTAACCAGCGGGCTCTTGCACTATGTAGGTTAACTAGCGGGCCCATTGACTCTGTTGGTTAACTAGCGGGCACTTGGACAATCTAGGTTAACTAGCGGGCACTTGGACGATATAGGTTAACTAGCGGGCACTTGGATTATCTAGGTAAGCTAGCGGGCTCTAGCCCTATGTAGGTTAATAGCGGGCCCATTAACTATGTAGGTTAACTAGCGGGCACTTGGACGATCTAGGTTAACTAGCTTGCACTTGGACGATATAGGTTAACTAGCGGGCACTTGGATTATCTAGGTTACCTAGCGGGCACTTGGACTATGTAGTTTCCCTAGCGGGCATTTGGACTATATAGATAACCTAGCGGGCACTTAGACTTTGTAGGTTACCTAGCGGGCACTTGGACTATCTTGGTTACCTAGCTGGCACTTGAACTATCTACGTTGCTAGCGGGTTCTTGGAGTATGTAGGTTACCTAGCGGGCTGTTGGACTATCTTGGTTACCTAGCGGGCACTTGGACTATCTAGGTTAACTAACGGGCACTTGGAGAATGTAGGTTAACTAGGGGGCACTAGGAATATGTAGGTTCCCTAGCGGGCCTTTAGACTATGTAAGTTCCCTAGTGGGCACTTGGATTATATGGGTTCGCTAGCGGACATTTGGACTATCTAGGTTACCTAACGGGCACTTGGAATATGTAGCTTCCCTAGCGGGCACTTGGATTATGTAGGTTCCCTATCAGGCACTTGAACTATGTAGGTTAACTAGCGGGCATATGGACTATGTAGGTTACCTAGCGGGCACTTGGAATATGTAGGTTCCCTGTGTGGCACTTGGAGAATGTACGTTAACTAGGGGGCACTAGGACAATGTAGGTTACCTAGCGGGCCCTTGGACTATCTAGGTTACCTAGCAGGCACTTGGACTATGTAGGTTAACTAGCGGGCACTTGGACTATCTAGGTTACCTAGCGGGCACTTTGACTATGTACGTTCCCTAGCGGGCACTTGGACTCTATAGGTTAACTAGCGGAGACTTGGATGATCTAGGTTAACTAGCGGGTACTTGGACTATGTAGGTTAACTAGCGGGCCCTTGGACTATGTAGATTAACTAGCAGCACTTGGACTATCTACGTTAATTAGCGGGCCTTGGACTATGTAGATGCCCTAGCGGGCACTTGGATTATCTAGGTTCCCTAGCGGGCACTTGGACTATATATGTTCCCTAGCGGGCACTTGGACTATGTATGTTCCCTACGGACACTTGAACTATGTAAGTTAACTACCGGGCACTTGGACTATGTATGTTAACTAGCGGGCCCTTGGACTACTTAGGTTAACTAGCGGACACTTGAACTATGTAGGTTACCTTGCGGGCACTTGGACTATCTAGGTTAACTAGCGGGCGCGTGGACTATGTAGGTTACCTAGCAGACACTTGCCCTATGTAGGTTACCTAGGGGGAACTTGGACTATGTAGGTTAACTGGAGGACACTTGGACGATCTAGGTTAACTAGTGGGCCCATGGACGATATAGGTTAACTAGCCAGTACTTGGACGATCTAAGTTAACTAGCGAGCACTTGGACGATCTAGGTTAACTAAGGGGCACTTGGACTATCAAAGTTAACAAGCGAGCCCTAGGACTATGTAGGTTAACTAGCGGGCCCTTGGACTATCTAGGTTACCTAGATAGCACTTGGACTATATAGGTTCCCTAGAAGGCACTTGGAATATCTAGGTTAACGAACGGGCACTTGTACTATGCAGGTAACCTAGGGCACTTGGACTGTCTAGGTTACATAGCGGGCACTTGGACTTCTAGGTTAACGATCGGGCACTTGGACTATGTAGGTTGCCTAGCGGGCACTTGGACTATCTAGGTTAGGTAATGGGTACTAGAACTATCTAGGTTACCTAGCGGGCACTTGGACTATGTACGTCGCCTAGTGGGCACTTGGACTATCTAGGTTAACTAACGGGCACTAGGACTATCTAGGTTAACTAATGGGCACTAGAACTATCTAGGTTACCTAGCGGGCACTTGGACTATGTAGGTTAACTAGCGGACACTTGCACGATCTAGGTTAACTATCGGGCCCATGGATAATGTAGGTTTAGTAGCAGGCACTTGGACTAACTAGGTTAACTAGCGGGCACTTGGACTATGTAGTTTCCCTAGCGGGCATTTGGACTATTTAGGTTACCAAGGGGGCACTTGAACTATGTAGGTTACCTAGCCAGCACTTGGACTATCTAGGTTACCTAGCAGGCACTTTGACTATCTAGGTTAACTAATGGTCACTTGGACTATGTAGGTTGCCTAGCGGGCACTTGGATTATCTAGGTTAGCTAACTGGAACTTAGAATATTTAGGTTCCCTAGCGGGCACTTGTACCATCTAAGATACCTAGTTGGCACTTGGACTATGTAGGTCAACTAGCGGTCCCTTGGACTATCTAGGTTAGCTAACGGGCACTTAGATTATGTAGGTTAACTAGTGGGCACTTGGAATATGTAGGTTAACTAGCGGGCCCATGGACTATGTAGGTTTACTAACAGGCGCTTGGACTATCTAGGTTCCCTAAAGGGCACATGGACTATCTAGGTTACCGAACGGGCACTTGGACTATCTAGGTTACCTAAAGGGCACTTGGACTATGTAGGCTAAATAGGGGGCCCTTGGACGATCTAGGTTACCAGGCGGGTACTTGAACTTTCTAGGTTAACTAGCGGGCACATGCACTATCTAGGTTACCTAGCGGGCACTGGGACTATGTACGTCCCCTAGTGGGCACTTGGACTATCTAGGTTAACTAACGGGCACTAGGACTATCTAGGTTAACTAACGGGCACTAGGACTATCTAGGTTAACTAGCGGGCACTTGGACTATCTAGGTTACCTAGCGGGCACTTGGACTATGTAGGTTAACTAGCGGACACTTGCACGATCTAGGTTAACTAGCGGGCCCTTGCATTATGTAGGTTAACTAGCGGGCCCATGGATTATGTAGGTTTATTAGCAGGCACTTGGACTATCTAGGTTAACTAGTGGGCACTTGGACTATGTAGTTTCCCTAGTGGGCATTTGGACTATTTAGGTTACCAAGCGGGCACTTGGGCTATGTAGGTTACCTAGCGAACACTTGGACTATCTAGGTTACCTAGCAGGCACTTTGACTATCTAGGTTAACTAACGGGCACTTGGACTATGTAGGTTGCCTAGCGGGCACTTGGATTATGTAGGTTCCCTTTCGGGCACTTGGACTATGTAGGTTAACTAGCGGGCACTTGGACTGTCTAAGTTACCTAGCGGGCACTTGGATTATCTAGATTAACGAACGGCACATGAACTATGTAGGTTACCTAGCCGCCACTTGGACTATCTAGGTTAGCTAACAGGAACTTGGACTATTTAGGTTCCCTAGCGGGCACTTGTACCATCTAAGATACCTAGTTGGCACTTGGACTATGTAGGTCAACTAGCGGTCCCTTGGACTATCTAGGTTAGCTAACGGGCACTTAGATTATGTAGGTTAACTAATGGGCACTTGGAATATGTAGGTTAACTAGCGGGCCCATGGACTATGTAGGTTTACTAACAGGCGCTTGGACTATCTAGTTTCCCTAAAGGGCACATGGACTATCTAGGTTACCGAACGGGCACTTGGACTATCTAGGTTACCTAAAGGGCACTTGGACTATGTAGGCTAATTAGGGGGCCCTTGGACGATCTAGGTTACCTAGCGGGTACTTGAACTTTCTAGGTTAACTAGCGGGCACATGCACTATCTAGGTTACCTAGCAGGCACTGGGACTCTGTACGTTCGCTAGCGGGCACTTGGACTATCTAGGTTACGTAGCGGGCACTTGGTATATAGATTAACTAGCGGGCACTTGGACTATATAGGTTAACTAGCGGACACTTGGACGATCTAGGTTAACTAGTGGACCCTTGGACGATGTAGGTTAACTAGCCAGTACTTGGACGATCTAGGTTAACTAGCGGGCACTTGGAAGATCTAGGTTAACTAAGGGGCACTTGGACTATCAAAGTTAACAAGCGAGCCCTAGGACTATGTAGGTTAAAAGGCGGGCCATTGGACTATCTAGGTTACCTAGATAGCACTTGGACTATATAGGTTCCCTTGCAGGCACTTGGAATATCTAGGTTAACGAACGGGCACTTGGACTATGCAGGTAACCTAGCGGGCACTTGGACTGTCTAGGTTACATAGCGGGCACTTGGACTTCTAGGTTAATGATCGGGCACTTGGACTATGTAGGTTGCCTAGCGGGCACTTGGACTATCTAGGTTAGGTAACGGGCACTAGAACTATCTAGGTTACCTAGCGGGCCCTTGAACTATGTACGTCCCCTAGTGGGCACTTGGACTATCTAGGTTAACTAATGGGCACTAGGACTATCTAGGTTACCTAGCGGGCACTTGGACTATCTAGGTTAACTAACGGGCACTTGGAGAATGTAGGTTAACTAGGGGGCACTAGGACTATGTAGGTTCCCTAGCGGGCCTTTAGACTATGTAAGTTCCCTAGAGGGCACTTGGATTATATGGGTTCCCTAGCGGACATTTGGACTATCTAGGTTACCTAAAGGGCACTTGGAATATGTAGCTTCCCTAGCGGGCACTTGGATTATGTAGGTTCCCTATCAGGCACTTGGACTATGTAGGTTAACTAGCGGGCGTTTGGACTATGTAGGTTACCTAGCGGGCACTTGGAATATGTAGGTTCCCTGTGTGGCACTTGGAGAATGTATGTTAACTAGGGGACACTAGGACAATGTAGGTTACCTAGCGGGCCCTTGGACTATCTAGGTTACCTAGCAGGCACTTGGACTATGTAGGTTAACTAGCGGGCACTTGGACTATCTAGGTTACCTAGCGGGCACTTGGACTATGTACGTTCCCTAGCGGGCACTTGGACTCTGTAGGTTAACTAGCGGACACTTGGAAGATCTAGGTTAACTAGCGGGTACTTGGACTATGTAGGTTAACTAGCGGGCCCTTGGACTATGTAGATTAACTAGCAGCACTTGGATTATCTACGTTAATTAGCGGGCCTTTGACTATGTAGATTCCCTAGCGGGCACTTGGATTATCTAGGTTCCCTAGCGGGCACTTGGACTATATATGTTCCCTAGCGGGCACTTGGACTATGTAGGTTACCTAGCGAGCACTTGGAATATCTAGGTTACCTAGCAGGCACTTTGACTATCTAGGTTATCTAACAGGCACTTGGACTATGTAGGTTGCCTAGCGGGCACTTGGATTATGTATGTTCCCTTTTGGGCACTTGGACTATGTAGGTTAACTAGCGGGCATTTGGACTGTCTAGGTTACCTAGCGGGCACTTGGAGTATCTAGGTTAACGAACGGCACATGGACTATGTAGATTACCTAGCCGCCACTTGGACTATCTAGGTTAGCTAACAGGAACTTGGACTATTTAGGTTCCCTAGCGGGCACTTGTACCATCTAAGATACCTAGTTGGCACTTGGACTATGTAGGTCAACTAGCGGTCCCTTGGACTATCTAGGTTAGCTAACGGGCACTTAGATTATGTAGGTTAACTAATGGGCACTTGGAATATGTAGGTTAACTAGCGGGCCCATGGACTATGTAGGTTTACTAACAGGCGCTTGGACTATCTAGTTTCCCTAAAGGGCACATGGACTATCTAGGTTATCGAACGGGCACTTGGACTATCTAGGTTACCTAAAGGGCACTTGGACTATGTAGGCTAATTAGGGGGCCCTTGGACGATCTAGGTTACCTAGCGGGTACTTGAACTTTCTAGGTTAACTAGCGGGCACATGCACTATCTAGGTTACCTAGCAGGCACTGGGACTATGTACGTTCGCTAGCGGGCACTTGGACTATCTAGGTTACGTAGCGGGCACTTGGTATATAGATTAACTAGCGGGCACTTGGACTATATAGGTTAACTAGCGGACACTTGGATGATCTAGGTTAACTAGTGGACCCTTGGACGATGTAGGTTAACTAGCCAGTACTTGGACGATCTAGGTTAACTAGCGGGCACTTGGACGATCTAGGTTAACTAAGGGGCACTTGGACTATCAAAGTTAACAAGCGAGCCCTAGGACTATGTAGGTTAACTAGCGGGCCCTTGGACTATCTAGGTTACCTAGATAGCACTTGGACTATATAGGTTCCCTAGCAGGCACTTGGAATATCTAGGTTAACGAACGGGCACTTGGACTATGCAGGTAACCTAGCGGGCACTTGGACTGTCTAGGTTACATAGCGGGCACTTGGACTTCTAGGTTAACGATCGGGCACTTGGACTATGTAGGTTGCCTAGCGGGCACTTGGACTATCTAGGTTAGGTAACGGGCACTAGAACTATCTAGGTTACCTAGCGGGCACTTGGACTATGTACGTCCCCTAGTGGGCACTTGGACTATCTAGGTTAACTAACGGGCACTAGGACTATCTAGGTTACCTAGCGGGCACTTGGACTATCTAGGTTAACTAACGGGCACTTGGAGAATGTAGGTTAACTAGGGGGCACTAGGACTATGTAGGTTCCCTAGCGGGCCTTTAGACTATGTAAGTTCCCTAGAGGGCACTTGGATTATATGGGTTCCCTAGCGGACATTTGGACTATCTAGGTTACCTAAAGGGCACTTGGAATATGTAGCTTCCCTAGCGGGCACTTGAATTATGTAGGTTCCCTATCAGGCACTTGGACTATGTAGGTTAACTAGCGGGCATTTGGACTATGTAAGTTACCAAGCGGACACTTGGAATATGTAGGTTCCCTGTGTGGCACTTGGAGAATGTATGTTAACTAGGGGGCACTAGGACAATGTAGGATACCTAGCGGGCCCTTGGACTATCTAGGTTACCTAGCAGGCACTTGGACTATGTAGGTTAACTAGCGGGCACTTGGACTATCTAGGTTACCTAGCAGGCACTTGGACTATGTAGGTTAACTAGCGGGCACTTGGAATATGTAGGTTCCCTGTGTGGCACTTGGAGAATGTATGTTAACTAGGGGGCACTAGGACAATGTAGGTTACCTAGCGGGCCCTTGGACTATCTAAGTTACCTAGCAGGCACTTGGACTATGTAGGTTACCTAGAGGGCCCTTGGACTATCTAGGTTACCTAGCGGGCACTTGGACTATGTAGGTTAACTAGCGGGCACTTGGACTATGTAGGTTAACTAGCGGGCACTTGGACTATCTAGGTTACCTAGCGGGCACTTGGACTATGTACCTTCCCTAGCGGGCACTTGGACTCTGTAGGTTAACTAGCGGACACATGGATGGTCTAGGTTAACTAGAGGGTACTTGGATTATGTAGGCTAACTTGCGGGCCCTTGGACTATGTAGATTAACTAGCAGCACTTGGACTATCTACGTTAATTAGCGGGCCTTGGACTATGTAGATTCCCTAGCGGGCACTTGGATTATCTAGGTTCCCTAGCGGGCACTTGGACTATATATGTTCCCTAGCGGGCACTTGGACTATGTATTTTCCCTACGGACACTTGAACTATGTAAGTTAACTACCGGGCACTTGGACTATGTATGTTAATTAGCGGGCCCTTGGACTACTTAGGTTAACTAGCGGACACTTGCACTATGTAGGTTACCTTGCGGGCACTTGGACTATCTAGGTTAACTAGCGGGCGCTTGGACTATGTAGGTTACCTAGCAGACACTTGCCCTATGTAGGTTACCTAGGGGGAACTTGGACTATGTAGGTTAACTGGAGGACACTTGGACGATCTAGGTTAACTAGTGGGCCCTTGGACGATGTATGTTAACTAGCCAGTACTTGGACGATCTAGGTTAACTAGCGGGCACTTGGACGATCTAGGTTAACTAAGGGGCACTTGGACTATCAAAGTTAACAAGCGAGCCCTAGGACTATGTAGGTTAACTAGCGGGCCATTGGACTATCTAGGTTACCTAGATAGCACTTGGACTATATAGGTTCCCTAGCAGGCACTTGGAATACCTAGGTTAACGAACGGGCACTTGGACTATGCAGGTAACCTAGCGGGCACTTGGACTGTCTAGGTTACATAGCGGGCACTTGGACTTCTAGGTTAACGATCGGGCACTTGGACTATGTAGGTTGCCTAGCGGGCACTTGGACTATCTAGATTAGGTAACGGGCACTAGAACTATCTAGGTTACCTAGCGGGCACTTGGACTATGTACGTCCCCTAGTGGGCACTTGGACTATCTAGGTTAACTAACGGGCACTAGGACTATCTAGGTTACCTAGCGGGCACTGGGACTATCTAGGTTAACTAACGGGCACTTGGAGAATGTAGGTTAACTAGGGGGCACTAGGACTATGTATGTTCCCTAGCGGGCCTTTAGACTATGTAAGTTCCCTAGAGGGCACTTGGATTATATGGGTTCCCTAGCGGACATTTGGACTATCTAGGTTACCTAAAGGGCACTTGGAATATGTAGCTTCCCTAGCGGGCACTTGAATTATGTAGGTTCCCTATCAGGCACTTGGACTATGTAGGTTAACTAGCGGGCATTTGGACTATGTAGGTTACCAAGCGGGCACTTGGAATATGTAGGTTCCCTGTGTGGCACTTGGAGAATGTATGTTAACTAGGGGGCACTAGGACAATGTAGGATACCTAGCGGGCCCTTGGACTATCTAGGTTACCTAGCAGGCACTTGGACTATGTAGGTTAACTAGCGGGCACTTGGACTATCTAGGTTACCTAGCAGGCACTTGGACTATGTAGGTTAACTAGCGGGCACTTGGAATATGTAGGTTCCCTGTGTGGCACTTGGAGAATGTATGTTAACTAGGGGGCACTAGGACAATGTAGGTTACCTAGCGGGCCCTTGGACTATCTAAGTTACCTAGCAGGCACTTGGACTATGTAGGTTACCTAGAGGGCCCTTGGACTATCTAGGTTACCTAGCGGGCACTTGGACTATGTAGGTTAACTAGCGGGCACTTGGACTATGTAGGTTAACTAGCGGGCACTTGGACTATCTAGGTTACCTAGCGGGCACTTGGACTATGTACCTTCCCTAGCGGGCACTTGGACTCTGTAGGTTAACTAGCGGACACATGGATGGTCTAGGTTAACTAGAGGGTACTTGGATTATGTAGGCTAACTTGCGGGCCCTTGGACTATGTAGATTAACTAGCAGCACTTGGACTATCTACGTTAATTAGCGGGCCTTGGACTATGTAGATTCCCTAGCGGGCACTTGGATTATCTAGGTTCCCTAGCGGGCACTTGGACTATATATGTTCCCTAGCGGGCACTTGGACTATGTATTTTCCCTACGGACACTTGAACTATGTAAGTTAACTACCGGGCACTTGGACTATGTATGTTAATTAGCGGGCCCTTGGACTACTTAGGTTAACTAGCGGACACTTGCACTATGTAGGTTACCTTGCGGGCACTTGGACTATCTAGGTTAACTAGCGGGCGCTTGGACTATGTAGGTTACCTAGCAGACACTTGCCCTATGTAGGTTACCTAGGGGGAACTTGGACTATGTAGGTTAACTGGAGGACACTTGGACGATCTAGGTTAACTAGTGGGCCCTTGGACGATGTATGTTAACTAGCCAGTACTTGGACGATCTAGGTTAACTAGCGGGCACTTGGACGATCTAGGTTAACTAAGGGGCACTTGGACTATCAAAGTTAACAAGCGAGCCCTAGGACTATGTAGGTTAACTAGCGGGCCATTGGACTATCTAGGTTACCTAGATAGCACTTGGACTATATAGGTTCCCTAGCAGGCACTTGGAATACCTAGGTTAACGAACGGGCACTTGGACTATGCAGGTAACCTAGCGGGCACTTGGACTGTCTAGGTTACATAGCGGGCACTTGGACTTCTAGGTTAACGATCGGGCACTTGGACTATGTAGGTTGCCTAGCGGGCACTTGGACTATTTAGGTTAGGTAATGGGCACTAGAACTATCTAGGTTACCTAGCGGGCACTTGGACTGTGTACGTCCCCTAGTGGGCACTTGGACTATCTAGGTTAACTAATGGGCACTAGGACTATCTAGGTTACCTAGCGGGCACTTGGACTATCTAGGGTAACTAACGGGCACGTGGAGAATGTAGGTTAACTAGGGGGCACTAGGACTATGTAGGTTCCCTAGCGGGCCTTTAGACTATGTAAGTTCCCTAGAGGGCACTTGGATTATATGGGTTCCCTAGCGGACATTTGGACTATCTAGGTTACCTAAAGGGCACTTGGAATATGTAGCTTCCCTAGTGGGCACTTGGATTATGTAGGTTCCCTATCAGGCACTTGGACTATGTAGGTTAACTAGCGGGCATTTGGACTATGTAGGTTACCTAGCGGGCACTTGGAATATGTAGGTTCCCTGTGTGGCACTTGGAGAATGTATGTTAACTAGGGGGCATTAGGACAATGTAGGTTACCTAGCGGGCCCTTGGACTATCTAGGTTACCTAGCAGGCACTTGGACTATGTAGGTTAACTAGCGGGCACTTGGACTATCTAGGTTACCTAGCGGGCACTTGGACTCTGTACGTTCCCTAGCGGGCACTTGGACTCTGTAGGTTAACTAGCGGACACTTGGAAGATCTAGGTTAACTAGCGGGTACTTGGACTATGTAGGTTAACTAGCGGGCCCTTGGACTATGTAGATTAACTAGCAGCACTTGGACTATCTACGTTAATTAGCGGGCCTTGGACTATGTAGATTCCCTAGTGGGCACTTGGATTATGTAGGTTCCCTAGCGGACACTTGGACTATATATGTTCCCTAGCGGGCACTTGGACTATGTAGGTTACCTAGCGAGCACTTGGAATATCTAGGTTACCTAGCAGGCACTTGGACGATGTAGGTTAACTAGCCAGTACTTGGACGATCTAGGTTAACTAAGGGGCACTTGGACTATCAAAGTTAACAAGCGAGCCCTTGGACTATGTAGGTTGCCTATGGGCACTTGGACTATCTAGATTAGGTAACGGGCACTAGAACTATCTAGGTTACCTAGCGGGCACTTGGACTATGTACGTCCCCTAGTGGGCACTAGGACTATCTAGGTTAACTAGCGGGCACTTGGACTATCTAGGTTACCTAGCGGGCACTTGGACTATGTAGGTTAACTAGCAGACACTTGCACGATCTAGGTTAACTAGCGGGCCCTTGCACTATGTAGGTTAACTAGCGGGCCCATGGATTATGTAGGTTTACTAGCAGGCACTTGGACTATCTAGGTTAACTAGCGGGCACTTGGACTATGTAGTTTCCCTAGCGGGCATTTGGACTATTTAGGTTACCAAGCGGGCACTTGGACTATGTAGGTTACCTAGCGAGCACTTGGACAATCTAGGTTACCTAGCAGGCACTTTGACTATCTAGGTTAATTAACAGGCACTTGGACTATGTAGGTTGCCTAGCGGGCACTTGGATTATGCAGGTTCCCTTTCGGGCACTTGGACTATGTAGGTTAACTAGCGGGCACTTGGACTGTCTAGGTTACCTAGCGGGCACTTGGATTATCTAGGTTAACGAACGGCACATGGACTATGTAGGTTACCTAGCCGCCACTTGGACTATCTAGGTTAGCTAACAGGAACTTGGACTATTTAGGTTCCCTAGCGGGCACTTGTACCATCTAAGATACCTAGTTGGCACTTGGACTATGTAGGTCAACTAGCGGTCCCTTGGACTATCTAGGTTAGCTAACGGGCACTTAGATTATGTAGGTTAACTAGTGGGCACTTGGAATATGTAGGTTAACTAGCGGGCCCATGGACTATGTAGGTTTACTAACAGGCACTTGGACTATCTAGGTTCGCTAAAGGGCACATGGACTATCTAGGTTACCGAACGGGCACTTGGACTATCTAGGTTACCTAACGGGCACTTGGACTATGTAGGCTAATTAGGGGGCCCTTGGACGATCTAGGTTACCTAGCGGGTACTTGAACTTTCTAGGTTAACTAGTGGGCACTTGCACTATCTAGGTTACCTAGCGGGCACTGGCACTATGTACGTTCGCTAGCGGGCACTTGGACAATCTAGGTTACGTAGCGGGCACTTTGTATATAGATTAACTAGCGGGCACTTGGACTATATAGGTTAACTAGCGGACACTTGCACGATCTAGGTTAACTAGCGGGCCCTTGCACTGTATAGGTTAACTAGCGGGCCCATGGATTATGTAGGTTTACTAGCAGGCACTTGGACTATCTAGGTTAACTAGCGGGCACTTGGACTATGTAGTTTCCCTAGCGGGCATTTGGACTATTTAGGTTACCAAGCGGGCACTTGGACTATGTAGGTTACCTAGCGAGCACTTGGACTATCTAGGTTACCTAGCAGGCACTTTGACTCTCTAGGTTAACTAACGGGCACTTGGACTGTGTAGGTTGCCTAGCGGGCACTTGGATTATGTCGGTTCCCTTTCGGGCACTTGGACTATGTAGGTTAACTAGTGGGCACTTGGACTGTCTAGGTTACCTAGCGGGCACTTGGAGTATCTAGGTTAACGAACGGGCACATGGACTATGTATGTTACCTAGCCGCCACTTGGACTATCTAGGTTAGCTAACAGGAACTTGGACTATTTAGGTTCCCTAGCGGGCACTTGTACCATCTAAGATACCTAGTTGGCACTTGGACTATGTAGGTCAACTAGCGGTCCCTTGGACTATCTAGGTTAGCTAACGGGCACTTAGATTGTGTAGGTTAACTAGTGGGCACTTGGAATATGTAGGTTAACTAGCGGGCCCATGGACTATGTAGGTTTACTAACAGGCGCTTGGACTATCTAGGTTCCCTAAAGGGCACATGGACTATCTAGGTTACGTAACGGGCACTAGAACTATCTAGGTTACCTAGCGGGCACTTGGACTATGTACGTCCCCTAGTGGGCACTTGGACTATCTAGGTTAACTAACGGGCACTAGGACTATCTAGGTTAACTAACGGGCACTAGGACTATCTAGGTTAACTAGCGGGCACTTGGAATATCTAGTTTACCTTGCAGGCACTTGGACTATGTAGGTTAACTAGCGGACACTTGCACGATCTAGGTTAACTAGCGGGCCCTTGCACTATGTAGGTTAACTAGCGGGCCCATGGACTATGTAGGTTTACTAACAGGCGCTTGGACTATCTAGGTTCCCTAAAGGGCACTTGGACTATCTAGGTTACCTAAAGGGCACTTGGACTATGTAGGCTAATTAGGGGGCCCTTGGACGATCTAGGTTACCTAGCGGGTAATTGAACTTTCTAGGTTAACTAGCGGGCACTTGCACTATCTAGGTTACCTAGCGGGCACTGGGACTATGGACGTTCGCTAGCGGGCACTTGGACTATCTAGGTTACGTAGCGGGCACTTGGTATATAGATTAACTAGCGGGCACTTGGACTATATAGGTTAACTAGCGGACACTTGGATGATCTAAGTTAACTAGTGGGCCCTTGGACGATGTAGGTTAACTAGCCAGTACTTGGACGATCTAGGTTAACTAGCGGGCACTTGGACGATCTAGGTTAACTAAGGGGCACTTGGACTATCAAAGTTAACAAGCGAGCCCTAGGACTATGTAGGTTAACTAGCGGGCCATTGGACTATCTAGGTTACCTAGATAGCACTTGGACTATATAGGTTCCCTAGCAGGCACTTGGAATATCTAGGTTAACGAACGGGCACTTGGACTATGCAGGTAACCTAGCGGGCACTTGGACTGTCTAGGTTACATAGCGGGCACTTGGACTTCTAGGTTAACGATCGGGCACTTGGACTATGTAGGTTGCCTAGCGGGCACTTGGACAATCTAGGTTAGGTAACGGGCACTAGAACTATCTAGGTTACCTAGGGGGCACTTGGAATATGTACGTCCCCTAGTGGGCACTTGGACTATCTAGGTTAACTAACGGGCACTAGGACTATCTAGGTTACCTAGCGGGCACTTGGACTATCTAGGTTAACTAACGGGCACTTGGAGAATGTAGGTTAACTAGGGGGCACTAGGACTATGTAGGTTCCCTAGCGGGCCTTTAGACTATGTAAGTTCCCTAGCGGGCACTTGGATTATATGGGTTCCCTAGCGGACATTTGGACTATCTAGGTTACCTAAAGGGCACTTGGAATATGTAGCTTCCCTAGCGGGCACTTGAATTATGTAGGTTCCCTATCAGGCACTTGGACTATGTAGGTTAACTAGCGGGCATTTGGACTATGTAGGTTACCAAGCGGGCACTTGGAATATGTAGGTTCCCTGTGTGGCACTTGGAGAATGTATGTTAACTAGGGGGCACTAGGACAATGTAGGATACCTAGCGGGCCCTTGGACTATCTAGGTTACCTAGCAGGCACTTGGACTATGTAGGTTAACTAGCGGGCACTTGGACTATCTAGGTTACCTAGCAGGCACTTGGACTATGTAGGTTAACTAGCGGGCACTTGGAATATGTAGGTTCCCTGTGTGGCACTTGGAGAATGTATGTTAACTAGGGGGCACTAGGACAATGTAGGTTACCTAGCGGGCCCTTGGACTATCTAAGTTACCTAGCAGGCACTTGGACTATGTAGGTTACCTAGAGGGCCCTTGGACTATCTAGGTTACCTAGCGGGCACTTGGACTATGTAGGTTAACTAGCGGGCACTTGGACTATGTAGGTTAACTAGCGGGCACTTGGACTATCTAGGTTACCTAGCGGGCACTTGGACTATGTACCTTCCCTAGCGGGCACTTGGACTCTGTAGGTTAACTAGCGGACACATGGATGGTCTAGGTTAACTAGAGGGTACTTGGATTATGTAGGCTAACTTGCGGGCCCTTGGACTATGTAGATTAACTAGCAGCACTTGGACTATCTACGTTAATTAGCGGGCCTTGGACTATGTAGATTCCCTAGCGGGCACTTGGATTATCTAGGTTCCCTAGCGGGCACTTGGACTATATATGTTCCCTAGCGGGCACTTGGACTATGTATTTTCCCTACGGACACTTGAACTATGTAAGTTAACTACCGGGCACTTGGACTATGTATGTTAATTAGCGGGCCCTTGGACTACTTAGGTTAACTAGCGGACACTTGCACTATGTAGGTTACCTTGCGGGCACTTGGACTATCTAGGTTAACTAGCGGGCGCTTGGACTATGTAGGTTACCTAGCAGACACTTGCCCTATGTAGGTTACCTAGGGGGAACTTGGACTATGTAGGTTAACTGGAGGACACTTGGACGATCTAGGTTAACTAGTGGGCCCTTGGAAGATGTATGTTAACTAGCCAGTACTTGGACGATCTAGGTTAACTAGCGGGCACTTGGACGATCTAGGTTAACTAAGGGGCACTTGGACTATCAAAGTTAACAAGCGAGCCCTAGGACTATGTAGGTTAACTAGCGGGCCATTGGACTATCTAGGTTACCTAGATAGCACTTGGACTATATAGGTTCCCTAGCAGGCACTTGGAATACCTAGGTTAACGAACGGGCACTTGGACTATGCAGGTAACCTAGCGGGCACTTGGACTGTCTAGGTTACATAGCGGGCACTTGGACTTCTAGGTTAACGATCGGGCACTTGGACTATGTAGGTTGCCTAGCGGGCACTTGGACTATTTAGGTTAGGTAATGGGCACTAGAACTATCTAGGTTACCTAGCGGGCACTTGGACTCTGTACGTCCCCTAGTGGGCACTTGGACTATCTAGGTTAACTAATGGGCACTAGGACTATCTAGGTTACCTAGCGGGCACTTGGACTATCTAGGGTAACTAACGGGCACGTGGAGAATGTAGGTTAACTAGGGGGCACTAGGACTATGTATGTTCCCTAGCGGGCCTTTAGACTATGTAAGTTCCCTAGAGGGCACTTGGATTATATGGGTTCCCTAGCGGACATTTGGACTATCTAGGTTACCTAAAGGGCACTTGGAATATGTAGCTTCCCTAGTGGGCACTTGGATTATGTAGGTTCCCTATCAGGCACTTGGACTATGTAGGTTAACTAGCGGGCATTTGGACTATGTAGGTTACCTAGCGGGCACTTGGAATATGTAGGTTCCCTGTGTGGCACTTGGAGAATGTATGTTAACTAGGGGGCATTAGGACAATGTAGGTTACCTAGCGGGCCCTTGGACTATCTAGGTTACCTAGCAGGCACTTGGACTATGTAGGTTAACTAGCGGGCACTTGGACTATCTAGGTTACCTAGCGGGCACTTGGACTCTGTACGTTCCCTAGCGGGCACTTGGACTCTGTAGGTTAACTAGCGGACACTTGGAAGATCTAGGTTAACTAGCGGGTACTTGGACTATGTAGGTTAACTAGCGGGCCCTTGGACTATGTAGATTAACTAGCAGCACTTGGACTATCTACGTTAATTAGCGGGCCTTGGACTATGTAGATTCCCTAGTGGGCACTTGGATTATGTAGGTTCCCTAGCGGACACTTGGACTATATATGTTCCCTAGCGGGCACTTGGACTATGTAGGTTACCTAGCGAGCACTTGGAATATCTAGGTTACCTAGCAGGCACTTGGACGATGTAGGTTAACTAGCCAGTACTTGGACGATCTAGGTTAACTAAGGGGCACTTGGACTATCAAAGTTAACAAGCGAGCCCTTGGACTATGTAGGTTGCCTAGCGGGCACTTGGACTATCTAGATTAGGTAACGGGCACTAGAACTATCTAGGTTACCTAGCGGGCACTTGGACTATGTACGTCCCCTAGTGGGCACTAGGACTATCTAGGTTAACTAGCGGGCACTTGGACTATCTAGGTTACCTAGCGGGCACTTGGACTATGTAGGTTAACTAGCAGACACTTGCACGATCTAGGTTAACTAGCGGGCCCTTGCACTATGTAGGTTAACTAGCGGGCCCATGGATTATGTAGGTTTACTAGCAGGCACTTGGACTATCTAGGTTAACTAGCGGGCACTTGGACTATGTAGTTTCCCTAGCGGGCATTTGGACTATTTAGGTTACCAAGCGGGCACTTGGACTATGTAGGTTACCTAGCGAGCACTTGGACAATCTAGGTTACCTAGCAGGCACTTTGACTATCTAGGTTAATTAACAGGCACTTGGACTATGTAGGTTGCCTAGCGGGCACTTGGATTATGCAGGTTCCCTTTCGGGCACTTGGACTATGTAGGTTAACTAGCGGGCACTTGGACTGTCTAGGTTACCTAGCGGGCACTTGGATTATCTAGGTTAACGAACGGCACATGGACTATGTAGGTTACCTAGCCGCCACTTGGACTATCTAGGTTAGCTAACAGGAACTTGGACTATTTAGGTTCCCTAGCGGGCACTTGTACCATCTAAGATACCTAGTTGGCACTTGGACTATGTAGGTCAACTAGCGGTCCCTTGGACTATCTAGGTTAGCTAACGGGCACTTAGATTATGTAGGTTAACTAGTGGGCACTTGGAATATGTAGGTTAACTAGCGGGCCCATGGAATATGTAGGTTTACTAACAGGCACTTGGACTATCTAGGTTCGCTAAAGGGCACATGGACTATCTAGGTTACCGAACGGGCACTTGGACTATCTAGGTTACCTAGCGGGCACTTGGACTATGTACGTCCCCTAGTGGGCACTAGGACTATCTAGGTTAACTAGCGTGCACTTGGACTATCTAGGTTACCTAGCGGGCACTTGGACTATGTAGGTTAACTAGCAGACACTTGCACGATCTAGGTTAACTAGCGGGCCCTTGCACTATGTAGGTTAACTAGCGGGCCCATGGATTATGTAGGTTTACTAGCAGGCACTTGGACTATCTAGGTTAACTAGCGGGCACTTGGACTATGTAGTTTCCCTAGCGGGCATTTGGACTATTTAGGTTACCAAGCGGGCACTTGGACTATGTAGGTTACCTAGCGAGCACTTGGACAATCTAGGTTACCTAGCAGGCACTTTGACTATCTAGGTTAACTAACGGGCACTTGGACTATGTAGGTTGCCTAGCGGGCACTTGGATTATTCAGGTTCCCTTTCGGGCACTTGGACTATGTAGGTTAACTAGCGGGCACTTGGACTGTCTAGGTTACCTAGCGGGCACTTGGATTATCTAAGTTAACGAACGGCACATGGACTATGTAGGTTACCTAGCCGCCACTTGGACTATCTAGGTTAGCTAACAGGAACTTGGACTATTTAGGTTCCCTAGTGGGCACTTGTACCATCTAAGATACCTAGTTGGCACTTGGACTATGTAGGTCAACTAGCGGTCCCTTGGACTATCTAGGTTAGCTAACGGGCACTTAGATTATGTAGGTTAACTAGTGGGCACTTGGAATATGTAGGTTAACTAGCGGGCCCATGGACTATGTAGGTTTACTAACAGGCACTTGGACTATCTAGGTTCGCTAAAGGGCACATGGACTATCTAGGTTACCGAACGGGCACTTGGACTATCTAGGTTACCTAACGGGCACTTGGACTATGTAGGCTAATTAGGGGGCCCTTGGACGATCTAGGTTACCTAGCGGGTACTTGAACTTTCTAGGTTAACTAGTGGGCACTTGCACTATCTAGGTTACCTAGCGGGCACTGGGACTATGTACGTTCGCTAGCGGGCACTTGGACTATCTAGGTTACATAGCGGGCACTTGGTATATAGATTAACTAGCGGGCACTTGGACTATATAGGTTAACTAGCGGACACTTGCACGATCTAGGTTAACTAGCGGGCCCATGCACTGTATAGGTTAACTAGCGGGCCCATGGATTATGTAGGTTTACTAGCAGGCACTTGGACTATCTAGGTTAACTAGCGGGCACTTGGACTATGTAGTTTCCCTAGCGGGCATTTGGACTATTTAGGTTACCAAGCGGGCACTTGGACTATGTAGGTTACCTAGCGAGCACTTGGACTATCTAGGTTACCTAGCAGGCACTTTGACTCTCTAGGTTAACTAACGGGCACTTGGACTGTGTAGGTTGCCTAGCGGGCACTTGGATTATGTCGGTTCCCTTTCGGGCACTTGGACTATGTAGGTTAACTAGCGGGCACTTGGACTGTCTAGGTTACCTAGCGGGCACTTGGAGTATCTAGGTTAACGAACGTGCACATGGACTATGTATGTTACCTAGCCGCCACTTGGACTATCTAGGTTAGCTAACAGGAACTTGGACTATTTAGGTTCCCTAGCGGGCACTTGTACCATCTAAGATACCTAGTTGGCACTTGGACTATGTAGGTCAACTAGCGGTCCCTTGGACTATCTAGGTTAGCTAACGGGCACTTAGATTGTGTAGGTTAACTAGTGGGCACTTGGAATATGTAGGTTAACTAGCGGGCCCATTGACTATGTAGGTTTACTAACAGGCGCTTGGACTATCTAGGTTCCCTAAAGGGCACATGGACTATCTAGGTTAGGTAACGGGCACTAGAACTATCTAGGTTACCTAGCGGGGACTTGGACTATGTACGTCCCCTAGTGGGCACTTGGACTACCTAGGTTAACTAACGGGCACTAGGACTATCTAGGTTAACTAACGGGCACTAGGACTATCTAGGTTAACTAGCGGGCACTTGGAATATCTAGTTTACCTTGCAGGCACTTGGACTATGTAGGTTAACTAGCGGACACTTGCACGATCTAGGTTAACTAGCGGGCCCATGCACTATGTAGGTTAACTAGCGGGCCCATGGATTATGTAGGTTTACTAGCAGGCACTTGGACTATCTAGGTTAACTAGCGGGCACATGGACTATGTAGTTTCCCTAGCGGGCATTTGGACTATTTAGGTTACCAAGCGGGCACTTGGACTATGTAGGTTACCTAGCGAGCACTTGGACTATCTAGGTTACCTAGCAGGCACTTTGACTATCTAGGTTAACTAACGGGCACTTGGACTATATAGGTTGCCTAGCGGGCACTTGGATTATGTAGGTTCCCTTTCGGGCACTTGGACTATGTAGGTTAACTAGCGGGCACTTGGACTGTCTAGGTTACCTAGCGGGCACTTGGATTATCTAGGTTAACGAACGGCACATGGACTATGTAGGTTACCTAGCCGCCACTTGGACTATCTAGGTTAGCTAACAGGAACTTGGACTATTTAGGTTCCCTAGCGGGCACTTGTACCATCTAAGATACCTAGTTGGCACTTGGACTATGTAGGTCAACTAGCGGTCCCTTGGACTATCTAGGTTAGCTAACGGGCACTTAGATTATGTAGGTTAACTAGTGGGCACTTGGAATATGTAGGTTAAGTAGCGGGCCCATGGACTATGTAGGTTTACTAACAGGCGCTTGGACTATCTAGGTTCCCTAAAGGGCACTTGGACTATCTAGGTTACCTAAAGGGCACTTGGACTATGTAGGCTAATTAGGGGGCCCTTGGACGATCTAGGTTACCTAGCGGGTAATTGAACTTTCTAGGTTAACTAGCGGGCACTTGCACTGTCTAGGTTACCTAGCGGGCACTGGGACTATGTACGTTCGCTAGCGGGCACTTGGAGTATCTAGGTTACGTTGCGGGCACTTGGTATATAGATTAACTAGCGGGCACTTGGACTATATAGGTTAACTAGCGGACACTTGGACGATCTAGGTTAACTAGTGGGCCCTTGGACGATGTAGGTTAACTAGCCAGTACTTGGACGATCTAGGTTAACTAGCGGGCACTTGGACGATCTAGGTTAACTAAGGGGCACTTGGACTATCAAAGTTAACAAGCGAGCCCTAGGACTATGTAGGTTAACTAGCGGGCCCTTGGACTATCTAGGTTACCTAGATAGCACTTGGACAATATAGGTTCCCTAGCAGGCACTTGGAATATCTAGGTTAACGAACGGGCACTTGGACTATGCAGGTAACCTAGCGGGCACTTGGACTGTCTAGGTTACATAGCGGGCACTTGGACTTCTAGGTTAACGATCGGGCACTTGGACTATGTAGGTTGCCTAGCGGGCACTTGGACAATCTAGGTTAGGTAACGGGCACTAGAACTATCTAGGTTACCTAGCGGGCACTTGGACTATGTACGTCCCCTAGTGGGCACTTGGACTATCTAGGTTAACTATCGGACACTAGGACTATCTAGGTTAACTAACGGGCACTAGGACTATCTAGGTTAACTAGCGGGCACTTGGACTATCTAGGTTACCTAGCGGGCACTTGGACTATGTAGGTTAACTAGCGGACAATTGCACGATCTAGGTTAACTAGCGGGCCCATGGATTATGTAGGTTTACTAGCAGGCACTTGGACTATCTAGGTTAACTAGCGGGCACTTGGACTATGTAGTTTCCCTAGCGGGCATTTGGACTATTTAGGTTACCAAGCGGGCACTTGGACTATGTAGGTTACCTAGCGAGCACTTGGACTATCTAGGTTACCTAGCAGGCACTTTGACTCTCTAGGTTAACTAACGGGCACTTGGACTATGTAGGTTGCCTAGCGGGCACTTGGATTATGTAGGTTCCCTTTCGGGCACTTGGACTATGTAGGTTAACTAGCGGGCACTTGGATTATCTAGGTTAACGAATGGCACATGGACTATGTAGGTTACCTAGCCGCCACTTGGACTATCTAGGTTAGCTAACAGGAACATGGACTATTTAGGTTCCCTAGCGGGCACTTGTACCATCTAAGATACCTAGTTGGCACTTGGACTATGTAGGTCAACTAGCGGTCCCTTGGACTATCTAGGTTAGCTAACGGGCACTTAGATTATGTAGGTTAACTAGTGGGCACTTGGAATATGTAGGTTAACTAGCGGGCCCATGGACTATGTAGGTTTACTAACAGGCACTTGGACTATCTAGGTTCCCTAAAGGGCACATGGACTATCTAGGTTACCGTATGGGCACTTGGACTATCTAGGTTACCTAAAGGGCACTTGGACTATGTAGGCTACTGAGGGGGCCCTTGGACGATCTAGGTTACCTAGAGGGTACTTGAACTTTCTAGGTTAACTAGCGGGCACATGCACTATCTACGTTACCTAGCAGGCACTGGGACTATGTACGTTCGCTAGCGGGCACTTGGACTATCTAGGTTACGTAGCGGGCACTTGGTATATAGATTAACTAGCGGGCACTTGGACTATATAGGTTAACTAGCGGACACTTGGACGATCTAGGTTAACTAGTGGACCCTTGGACGATGTAGGTTAACTAGCCAGTACTTGGACGATCTAGGTTAACTAGCGGGCACTTGGACGATCTAGGTTAACTAAGGGGCACTTGGACTATCAAAGTTAACAAGCGAGCCCTAGGACTATGTAGGTTAACTAGCGGGCCCTTGGACTATCTAGGTTACCTAGATAGCACTTGGACTATATATGTTCCCTAGCAGGCACTTGGAATATCTAGGTTAACGAACGGGCACTTGGACTATGCAGGTAACCTAGCGGGCACTTGGACTGTCTAGGTTACATAGCGGGCACTTGGACTTCTAGGTTAACGATCGGGCACTTGGACTATGTAGGTTGCCTAGCGGGCACTTGGACTATCTAGGTTAGGTAACGGGCACTAGAACTATCTAGGTTACCTAGCGGGCACTTGGACTATGTACGTCCCCTAGTGGGCACTTGGACTATCTAGGTTAACTAACGGGCACTAGGACTATCTAGGTTACCTAGCGGGCACTTGGACTATCTAGGTTAACTAACGGGCACTTGGAGAATGTAGGTTAACTAGGGGGCACTAGGACTATGTAGGTTCCCTAGCGGGCCTTTAGACTATGTAAGTTCCCTAGCGGGCACTTGGATTATATGGGTTCCCTAGCGGACATTTGGACTATCTAGGTTACCTAAAGGGCACTTGGAATATGTAGCTTCCCTAGCGGGCACTTGGATTATGTAGGTTCCCTATCAGGCACTTGGACTATGTAGGTTAACTAGCGGGCATTTGGACTATGTAGGTTACCTAGCGGGCACTTGGAATATGTAGGTTCCCTGTGTGGCACTTGGAGAATGTATGTTAACTAGGGGGCACTAGGACAATGTAGGTTACCTAGCGGGCCCTTGGACTATCTAGGTTACCTAGCAGGCACTTGGACTATGTAGGTTAACTAGCGGGCACTTGGACTATCTAGGTTACCTAGCAGGCACTTGGACTATGTAGGTTAACTAGCGGGCACTTGGAATATGTAGGTTCCCTGTGTGGCACTTGGAGAATGTATGTTAACTAGGGGGCACTAGGACAATGTAGGTTACCTAGCGGGCCCTTGGACTATATAAGTTACCTAGCAGGCACTTGGACTATGTAGGTTACCTAGAGGGCCCTTGGACTATCTAGGTTACCTAGCGGGCACTTGGACTATGTAGGTTAACTAGCGGGCACTTGGACTATGTAGGTTAACTAGCGGGCACTTGGACTATCTAGGTTACCTAGCGGGCACTTGGACTATGTACGTTCCCTAGCGGGCACTTGGACTCTGTAGGTTAACTAGCGGACACTTGGATGGTCTAGGTTAACTAGAGGGTACTTGGATTATGTAGGCTAACTTGCGGGCCCTTGGACTATGTAGATTAACTAGCAGCACTTGGACTATTTACGTTAATTAGCGGGCCTTGGACTATGTAGATTCCCTAGCGGGCACTTGGATTATCTAGGTTCCCTAGCGGGCACTTGGACTATATATGTTCCCTAGCGGGCACTTGGACTATGTATTTTCCCTACGGACACTTGAACTATGTAAGTTAACTACCGGGCACTTGGACTATGTATGTTAATTAGCGGGCCCTTGGACTACTTAGGTTAACTAGCGGACACTTGCACTATGTAGGTTACCTTGCGGGCACTTGGACTATCTAGGTTAACTAGCGGGCGCTTGGACTATGTAGGTTACCTAGCAGACACTTGCCCTATGTAGGTTACCTAGGGGGAACTTGGACTATGTAGGTTAACTGGAGGACACTTGGACGATCTAGGTTAACTAGTGGGCCCTTGGACGATGTATGTTAACTAGCCAGTACTTGGACGATCTAGGTTAACTAGCGGGCACTTGGACGATCTAGGTTAACTAAGGGGCACTTGGACTATCAAAGTTAACAATCGATCCCTAAGACTATGTAGGTTAACTAGCGGGCCATTGGACTATCTAGGTTACCTAGATAGCACTTGGATTATATAGGTTCCCTAGCAGGCACTTGGAATACCTAGGTTAACGAACGGGCACTTGGACTATGCAGGTAACCTAGCGGGCACTTCGACTGTCTAGGTTACATAGCGGGCACTTGGACTTCTAGTTTAACGATCGGGCACTTGGACTATGTAGGTTGCCTAGCGGGCACTTGGACTCTGTACGTCCCCTAGTGGGCACTTGGACTATCTAGGTTAACTAATGGGCACTAGGACTATCTAGGTTACCTAGCGGGCACTTGGACTATCTAGGTTAACTAACGGGCACTTGGAGAATGTAGGTTAACTAGGGGGCACTAGGACTATGTATGTTCCCTAGCGGGCCTTTAGACTATGTAAGTTCCCTAGAGGGCACTTGGATTATATGGGTTCCCTAGCGGACATTTGGACTATCTAGGTTACCTAAAGGGCACTTGGAATATGTAGCTTCCCTAGCGGGCACTTGGATTATGTAGGTTCCCTATCAGGCACTTGGACTATGTAGGTTAACTAGCGGGCATTTGGACTATGTAGGTTACCTAGCGGGCACTTGGAATATGTAGGTTCCCTGTGTGGCACTTGGAGAATGTATGTTAACTAGGGGGCACTAGGACAATGTAGGTTACCTAGCGGGCCCTTGGACTATCTAGGTTACCTAGCAGGCACTTGGACTATGTAGGTTAACTAGCGGGCACTTGGACTATCTAGGTTACCTAGCAGGCACTTGGACTATGTAGGTTAACTAGCGGGCACTTGGAATATGTAGGTTCCCTGTGTGGCACTTGGAGAATGTATGTTAACTAGGGGGCACTAGGACAATGTAGGTTACCTAGCGGGCCCTTGGACTATATAAGTTACCTAGCAGGCACTTGGACTATGTAGGTTACCTAGAGGGCCCTTGGACTATCTAGGTTACCTAGCGGGCACTTGGACTATGTAGGTTAACTAGCGGGCTCTTGGACTATGTAGGTTAACTAGCGGGCACTTGGACTATCTAGGTTACCTAGCGGGCACTTGGACTATGTACGTTCCCTAGCGGGCACTTGGACTCTGTAGGTTAACTAGCGGACACTTGGATGGTCTAGGTTAACGAGAGGGTACTTGGATTATGTAGGCTAACTTGCGGGCCCTTGGACTATGTAGATTAACAAGCAGCACTTGGACTATTTACGTTAATTAGCGGGCCTTGGACTATGTAGATTCCCTAGCGGGCACTTGGATTATCTAGGTTCCCTAGCGGGCACTTGGACTATATATGTTCCCTAGCGGGCACTTGGACTATGTATTTTCCCTACGGACACTTGAACTATGTAAGTTAACTACCGGGCACTTGGACTATGTATGTTAATTAGCGGGCCCTTGGACTACTTAGGTTAACTAGCGGACACTTGCACTATGTAGGTTACCTTGCGGGCACTTGGACTATCTAGGTTAACTAGTGGGCGCTTGGACTATGTAGGTTACCTAGCAGACACTTGCCCTATGTAGGTTACCTAGGGGGAACTTGGACTATGTAGGTTAACTGGAGGACACTTGGACGATCTAGGTTAACTAGTGGGCCCTTGGACGATGTATGTTAACTAGCCAGTACTTGGACGATCTAGGTTAACTAGCGGGCACTTGGACGATCTAGGTTAACTAAGGGGCACTTGGACTATCAAAGTTAACAATCGATCCCTAAGACTATGTAGGTTAACTAGCGGGCCATTGGACTATCTAGGTTACCTAGATAGCACTTGGACTATATAGGTTCCCTAGCAGGCACTTGGAATACCTAGGTTAACGAACGGGCACTTGGACTATGCAGGTAACCTAGCGGGCACTTGGACTGTCTAGGTTACATAGCGGGCACTTGGACTTCTAGTTTAACGATCGGGCACTTGGACTATGTAGGTTGCCTAGCGGGCACTTGGACTATTTAGGTTAGGTAATGGGCACTAGAACTATCTAGGTTACCTAGCGGGCACTTGGACTCTGTACGTCCCCTAGTGGGCACTTGGACTATCTAGGTTAACTAATGGGCACTAGGACTATCTAGGTTACCTAGCGGGCACTTGGACTATCTAGGTTAACTAACGGGCACTTGGAGAATGTAGGTTAACTAGGGGGCACTAGGACTATGTATGTTCCCTAGCGGGCCTTTAGACTATGTAAGTTCCCTAGAGGGCACTTGGATTATATGGGTTCCCTAGCGGACATTTGGACTATCTAGGTTACCTAAAGGGCACTTGGAATATGTAGCTTCCCTAGCGGGCACTTGGATTATGTAGGTTCCCTATCAGGCACTTGGACTATGTAGGTTAACTAGCGGGCATTTGGACTATGTAGGTTACCTAGCGGGCACTTGGAATATGTAGGTTCCCTGTGTGGCACTTGGAGAATGTATGTTAACTAGGGGGCACTAGGACAATGTAGGTTACCTAGCGGGCCCTTGGACTATCTAGGTTACCTAGCAGGCACTTGGACTATGTAGGTTAACTAGCGGGCACTTGGACTATCTAGGTTACCTAGCGGGCACTTGGACTCTGTAGGTTAACTAGCGGACCCTTGGAAGATCTAGGTTAACTAGCGGGTACTTGGACTATGTAGGTTAACTAGAGGGCCCTTGGACTATGTAGATTAACTAGCAGCACTTGGACTATCTACATTAATTAGCGGGCCTTGGACTATGTAGATTCCCTAGCGGGCACTTGGACTATGTAGGTTCCCTAGCGGGCACTTGGACTATATATGTTCCGTAGCGGGCACTTGGACTATGTAGGTTACCTAGCGAGCACTTGGAATATCTAGGTTACCTAGCAGGCACTGGACGATGTAGGTTAACTAGCCAGTACTTGGACGATCTAGGTTAACTAAGGGGCACTTAGACTATCAAAGTTAACAAGCGAGCCCTTGGACTATGTATGTTAACTAGCGGGCCCTTGGACTATCTAGGTTACCTAGATAGCACTTGGACTATATAGGTTCCCTAGCAGGCACTTGGAATATCTAGGTTAACGAACGGGCACTTGGACTATGCAGGTAACCTAGCGGGCACTTGGACTGTCTAGGTTACATGGTGGGCACTTGGACTTCTAGGTTAACGATCGGGCACTTGGACTATGTAGGTTGCCTAGCGGGCACTTGGACTATCTAGGTTAGATAACGGGCACTAGAACTATCTAGGTTACCTAGCGGGCACTTGGACTATGTACGTCCCCTTGTGGGCACTAGGACTATCTAGGTTAACTAGCGTGCACTTGGACTATCTAGGTTACCTAGCGGGCACTTGGACTATGTAGGGTAACTAGCAGACACTTGCACGATCTAGGTTAACTAGCGGGCCCTTGCACTATGTAGGTTAACTAGCGGGCCCATGGATTATGTAGGTTTACTAGCAGGCACTTGGACTATCTAGGTTAACTAGCGGGCATATGGACTATGTAGTTTCCCTAGCGGGCATTTGGACTATTTAGGTTACCAAGCGGGCACTTGGACTATGTAGGTTACCTAGCGAGCACTTGGACTATCTAGGTTACCTAGCAGGCACTTTGACTATGTAGGTCAACTAGCGGTCCCTTGGACTATCTAGGTTAGCTAACGGGCACTTAGATTATGTAGGTTAACTAGTGGGCACTTGGAATATGTAGGTTAACTAGCGGGCCCATGGACTATGTAGGTTTACTAACAGGCACTTGGACTATCTAGGTTCGCTAAAGGGCACATGGACTATCTAGGTTACCGAACGGGCACTTGGACTATCTAGGTTACCTAACGGGCACTTGGACTATGTAGGCTAATTAGGGGGCCCTTGGACGATCTAGGTTACCTAGCGGGTACTTGAACTTTCTAGGTTAACTAGTGGGCACTTGCACTATCTAGGTTACCTAGCGGGCACTGGCACTATGTACGTTCGCTAGCGGGCACTTGGACTATCTAGGTTACGTAGCGGGCACTTGGTATATAGATTAACTAGCGGGCACTTGGACTATATAGGTTAACTAGCGGACACTTGCACGATCTAGGTTAACTAGCGGGCCCTTGCACTGTATAGGTTAACTAGCGGGCCCATGGATTATGTAGGTTTACTAGCAGGCACTTGGACTATCTAGGTTAACTAGCGGGCACTTGGACTATGTAGTTTCCCTAGCCGGCATTTGGACTATTTAGGTTACCAAGCGGGCACTTGGACTATGTAGGTTACCTAGCGAGCACTTGGACTATCTAGGTTACCTAGCAGGCACTTTGACTCTCTAGGTTAACTAACGGGCACTTGGACTGTGTAGGTTGCCTAGCGGGCACTTGGATTATGTCGGTTCCCTTTCGGGCACTTGGACTATGTAGGTTAACTAGCGGGCACTTGGACTGTCTAGGTTACCTAGCGGGCACTTGGAGTATCTAGGTTAACGAACGGGCACATGGACTATGTATGTTACCTAGCCGCCACTTGGACTATCTAGGTTAGCTAACAGGAACTTGGACTATTTAGGTTCCCTAGCGGGCACTTGTACCATCTAAGATACCTAGTTGGCACTTGGACTATGTAGGTCAACTAGCGGTCCCTTGGACTATCTAGGTTAGCTAACGGGCACTTAGATTGTGTAGGTTAACTAGTGGGCACTTGGAATATGTAGGTTAACTAGCGGGCCCATTGACTATGTAGGTTTACTAACAGGCGCTTGGACTATCTAGGTTCCCTAAAGGGCACATGGACTATCTAGGTTAGGTAACGGGCACTAGAACTATCTAGGTTACCTAGCGGGGACTTGGACTATGTACGTCCCCTAGTGGGCACTTGGACTACCTAGGTTAACTAACGGGCACTAGGACTATCTAGGTTAACTAACGGGCACTAGGACTATCTAGGTTAACTAGCGGGCACTTGGAATATCTAGTTTACCTTGCAGGCACTTGGACTATGTAGGTTAACTAGCGGACACTTGCACGATCTAGGTTAACTAGCGGGCCCATGCACTATGTAGGTTAACTAGCGGGCCCATGGATTATGTAGGTTTACTAGCAGGCACTTGGACTATCTAGGTTAACTAGCGGGCACATGGACTATGTAGTTTCCCTAGCGGGCATTTGGACTATTTAGGTTACCAAGCGGGCACTTGGACTATGTAGGTTACCTAGCGAGCACTTGGACTATCTAGGTTACCTAGCAGGCACTTTGACTATCTAGGTTAACTAACGGGCACTTGGACTATGTAGGTTGCCTAGCGGGAACTTGGATTATGTAGGTTCCCTTTCGGGCACTTGGACTATGTAGGTTAACTAGCGGGCACTTGGACTGTCTAGGTTACCTAGCGGGCACTTGGATTATCTAGGTTAACGAACGGCACATGGACTATGTAGGTTACCTAGCCGCCACTTGGACTATCTAGGTTAGCTAACAGGAACTTGGACTATTTAGGTTCCCTAGCGGGCACTTGTACCATCTAAGATACCTAGTTGGCACTTGGACTATGTAGGTCAACTAGCGGTCCCTTGGACTATCTAGGTTAGCTAACGGGCACTTAGATTATGTAGGTTAACTAGTGGGCACTTGGAATATGTAGGTTAAGTAGCGGGCCCATGGACTATGTAGGTTTACTAACAGGCGCTTGGACTATCTAGGTTCCCTAAAGGGCACTTGGACTATCTAGGTTACCTAAAGGGCACTTGGACTATGTAGGCTAATTAGGGGGCCCTTGGACGATCTAGGTTACCTAGCGGGTAATTGAACTTTCTAGGTTAACTAGCGGGCACTTGCACTATCTAGGTTACCTAGCGGGCACTGGGACTATGTACGTTCGCTAGCGGGCACTTGGAGTATCTAGGTTACGTGGCGGGCACTTGGTATATAGATTAACTAGCGGGCACTTGGACTATATAGGTTAACTAGCGGACACTTGGACGATCTAGGTTAACTAGTGGGCCCTTGGACGATGTAGGTTAACTAGCCAGTACTTGGACGATCTAGGTTAACTAGCGGGCACTTGGACGATCTAGGTTAACTAAGGGGCACTTGGACTATCAAAGTTAACAAGCGAGCCCTAGGACTATGTAGGTTAACTAGCGGGCCCTTGGACTATCTAGGTTACCTAGATAGCACTTGGACAATAGAGGTTCCCAAGCAGGCACTTGGAATATCTAGGTTAACGAACGGGCACTTGGACTATGCAGGTAACCTAGCGGGCACTTGGACTGTCTAGGTTACATAGCGGGCACTTGGACTTCTAGGTTAACGATCGGGCACTTGGACTATGTAGGTTGCCTAGCGGGCACTTGGACAATCTAGGTTAGGTAACGGGCACTAGAACTATCTAGGTTACCTAGCGGGCACTTGGACTATGTACGTCCCCTAGTGGGCACTTGGACTATCTAGGTTAACTATCGGACACTAGGACTATCTAGGTTAACTAACGGGCACTAGGACTATCTAGGTTAACTAGCGGGCACTTGGACTATCTAGGTTACCTAGCGGGCACTTGGACTATGTAGGTTAACTAGCGGACAATTGCACGATCTAGGTTAACTAGCGGGCCCATGGATTATGTAGGTTTACTAGCAGGCACTTGGACTATCTAGGTTAACTAGCGGGCACTTGGACTATGTAGTTTCCCTAGCGGGCATTTGGACTATTTAGGTTACCAAGCGGGCACTTGGACTATGTAGGTTACCTAGCGAGCACTTGGACTATCTAGGTTACCTAGCAGGCACTTTGACTCTCTAGGTTAACTAACGGGCACTTGGACTATGTAGGTTGCCTAGCGGGCACTTGGATTATGTAGGTTCCCTTTCGGGCACTTGGACTATGTAGGTTAACTAGCGGGCACTTGGATTATCTAGGTTAACGAATGGCACATGGACTATGTAGGTTACCTAGCCGCCACTTGGACTATCTAGGTTAGCTAACAGGAACTTGGACTATTTAGGTTCCCTAGCGGGCACTTGTACCATCTAAGATACCTAGTTGGCACTTGGACTATGTAGGTCAACTAGCGGTCCCTTGGACTATCTAGGTTAGCTAACGGGCACTTAGATTATGTAGGTTAACTAGTGGGCACTTGGAATATGTAGGTTAACTAGCGGGCCCATGGACTATGTAGGTTTACTAACAGGCGCTTGGACTATCTAGGTTCCCTAAAGGGCACATGGACTATCTAGGTTACCGAATGGGCACTTGGACTATCTAGGTTACCTAAAGGGCACTTGGACTATGTAGGCTAATTAGGGGGCCCTTGGACGATCTAGGTTACCTAGCGGGTACTTGAACTTTCTAGGTTAACTAGTCGGCACTTGCACTATCTAGGTTACCTAGCGGGCACTGGGACTATGTACGTTCGCTAGCGGGCACTTGGACTATCTAGGTTACGTAGCAGGCACTTGGTATATAGATTAACTAGCGGGCACTTGGACTATATAGGTTAACTAGCGGACACTTGCACGATCTAGGTTAACTAGCGGGCCCATGCACTGTATAGGTTAACTAGCGGGCCCATGGATTATGTAGGTTTACTAGCAGGCACTTGGACTATCTAGGTTAACTAGCGGGCACTTGGACTATGTAGTTTCCCTAGCGGGCATTTGGACTATTTAGCTTACCAAGCGGGCACTTGGACTATGTAGGTTACCTAGCGAGCACTTGGACTATCTAGGTTACCTAGCAGGCACTTTGACTCTCTAGGTTAACTAACGGGCACTTGGACTGTGTAGGTTGCCTAGCGGGCACTTGGATTATGTAGGTTCCCTTTCGGGCACTTGGACTATGTAGGTTAAGTAGCGGGCACTTGGACTGTCTAGGTTACCTAGCGGGCACTTGGAGTATCTAGGTTAACGAATGGGCACATGGACTATGTAGGTTACCTAGCCGCCACTTGGACTATCTAGGTTAGCTAACAGGAACTTGGACTATTTAGGTTCCCTAGCGGGCACTTGTACCATCTAAGATACCTAGTTGGCACTTGGACTATGTAGGTCAACAAGCGGTCCCTTGGACTATCTAGGTTAGCTAACGGGCACTTAGATTATGTAGGTTAACTAGTGGGCACTTGGAATATGTAGGATAACTAGCGGGCCCATGGACTATGTAGGTTTACTAACAGGCGCTTGGACTATCTAGGTTCCCTAAAGGGCACATGGACTATCTAGGTTACCGAACGGGCACTTGGACTATCTAGGTTACGTAGCGGGCACTTGGTATATAGATTAACTAGCGGGCACTAGGACTATATAGGTTAACTAGTGGACACTTGCACGATCTAGGTAAACTAGCGGGCCCTTGCACTATATAGGTTAACTAGCGGGCCCATGAATTATGTAGGTTTACTAGCAGGCACTAGGACTATATTGGTTAAGTAGCGGGCACTTGGACTATGTAGTTTCCCTGGCGGGCATTTGGACTATTTAGGTTACCAAGCGGGCACTTGGACTATGTAGGTTACCTTGGGAGCACTTGGACTATCTAGGTTACCTAGCAGGCACTTTGACTCTCTAGGTTAACTAACGGGCACTTGGACTATGTAGGTTGCCTAGCGGGCACTTGGATTATGTAGGTTCCCTTTCGGGCACTTGGACTATGTAGGTTAAGTAGCGGGCACTTGGACTGTCTAGGTTACCTAGCGGGCACTTGGAGTATCTAGGTTAACGAACGGGCACATGGACTATGTAGGTTACCTAGCCGCCACTTGGACTATCTAGGTTAGCTAACAGGAACTTGGACTATTTAGGTTCCCTAGCGGGCACTTGTACCATCTAAGATACCTAGTTGGCACTTGGACTATGTAGGTCAACTAGCGGTCCCTTGGACTATCTAGGTTAGCTAACGGGCACTTAGATTATGTAGGTTAACTAGTGGGCACTTGGAATATGTAGGTTAACTAGCGGGCCCATGGACTATGTAGGTTTACTAACAGGCGCTTGGACTATCTAGGTTCCCTAAAGGGCACATGGACTATCTAGGTTACCGAATCGGCACTTGGACTATCTAGGTTACCTAAAGGGCACTTGTACTATGTAGGCTAATTAGGGGGCCCTTGGACGATCTAGGTTACCTAGCGGGTACTTGAACTTTCTAGGTTAACTAGTCGGCACTTGCACTATCTAGGTTACCTAGCGGGCACTGGGACTATGTACGTTCGCTAGCGGGCACTTGGACTATCTAGGTTACGTAGCAGGCACTTGGTATATAGATTAACTAGCGGGCACTTGGACTATATAGGTTAACTAGCGGACACTTGCACGATCTAGGTTAACTAGCGGGCCCATGCACTGTATAGGTTAACTAGCGGGCCCATGGATTATGTAGGTTTACTAGCAGGCACTTGGACTATCTAGGTTAACTAGCGGGCACTTGGACTATGTAGTTTCCCTAGCGGGCATTTGGACTATTTAGCTTACCAAGCGAGCACTTGGACTATCTAGGTTACCTAGCAGGCACTTTGACTCTCTAGGTTAACTAACGGGCACTTGGACTGTGTAGGTTGCCTAGCGGGCACTTGGATTATGTCGGTTCCCTTTCGGGCACTTGGACTATGTAGGTTAACTAGCGGGCACTTGGACTGTCTAGGTTACCTAGCGGGCACTTGGAGTATCTAGGTTAACGAATGGGCACATGGACTATGTAGGTTACCTAGCCGCCACTTGGACTATCTAGGTTAGCTAACAGGAACTTGGACTATTTAGGTTCCCTAGCGGGCACTTGTACCATCTAAGATACCTAGTTGGCACTTGGACTATGTAGGTCAACAAGCGGTCCCTTGGACTATCTAGGTTAGCTAACGGGCACTTAGATTATGTAGGTTAACTAGTGGGCACTTGGAATATGTAGGTTAACTAGCGGGCCCATGGACTATGTAGGTTTACTAACAGGCGCTTGGACTATCTAGGTTCCCTAAAGGGCACATGGACTATCTAGGTTACCGAACGGGCACTTGGACTATCTAGGTTACGTAGCGGGCACTTGGTATATAGATTAACTAGCGGGCACTAGGACTATATAGGTTAACTAGTGGACACTTGCACGATCTAGGTAAACTAGCGGGCCCTTGCACTATATAGGTTAACTAGCGGGCCCATGAATTATGTAGGTTTACTAGCAGGCACTAGGACTATATTGGTTAAGTAGCGGGCACTTGGACTATGTAGTTTCCCTGGCGGGCATTTGGACTATTTAGGTTACCAAGCGGGCACTTGGACTATGTAGGTTACCTTGGGAGCACTTGGACTATCTAGGTTACCTAGCAGGCACTTTGACTCTCTAGGTTAACTAACGGGCACTTGGACTATGTAGGTTGCCTAGCGGGCACTTGGATTATGTAGGTTCCCTTTCGGGCACTTGGACTATGTAGGTTAACTAGCGGGCACTTGGACTGTCTAGGTTACCTAGCGGGCACTTGGAGTATCTAGGTTAACGAACGGGCACATGGACTATGTAGGTTACCTAGCCGCCACTTGGACTATCTAGGTTAGCTAACAGGAACTTGGACTATTTAGGTTCCCTAGCGGGCACTTGTACCATCTAAGATACTTAGTTGGCACTTGGACTATGTAGGTCAACTAGCGGTCCCTTGGACTATCTAGGTTAGCTAACGGGCACTTAGATTATGTAGGTTAACTAATGGGCACTTGGAATATGTAGGTTAACTAGCGGGCCCATGGACTATATAGGTTTACTAACAGGCGCTTGGACTATCTAGTTTCCCTAAAGGGCACATGGACTATCTAGGTTACCGAACGGGCACTTGGACTATCTAGGTTACCTAAAGGGCACTTGGACTATGTAGGCTAATTAGGGGGCCCTTGGACGATCTAGGTTACCTAGAGGGAACTTGAACTTTCTAGGTTAACTAGCGGGCACATGCACTATCTAGGTTACCTAGCAGGCACTGGGACTATGTACGTTTGCTAGCGGGCACTTGGACTATCTAGGTTACGTAGCGGGCACTTGGTATATAGATTAACTAGCGGGCACTTGGACTATATAGGTTAACTAGCGGACACTTGGACGATCTAGGTTAACTAGTGGACCCTTGGACGATGTAGGTTAACTAGCCAGTACTTGGACGATCTAGGTTAACTAGCGGGGACTTGGACGATCTAGGTTAACTAAGGGGCACTTGGACTATCAAAGTTAACAAGCGAGCCCTAGGACTATGTAGGTTAACTAGCGGGCCCTTGGACTATCTAGGTTACCTAGATAGCACTTGGACTATATAGGTTCCCTAGCAGGCACTTGGAATATCTAGGTTAACGAACGGGCACTTGGACTATGCAGGTAACCTAGCGGGCACTTGGACTGTCTAGGTTACATAGCGGGCACTTGGACTTCTAGGTTAACGATCGGGCACTTGGACTATGTAGGTTGCCTAGCGGGCACTTGGACTATCTAGGTTAGGTAACGGGCACTAGAACTATCTAGGTTACCTAGGGGGCACTTGGAATATGTACGTCCCCTAGTGGGCACTTGGACTATCTAGGTTAACTAACGGGCACTAGGACTATCTAGGTTACCTAGCGGGCACTTGGACTATCTAGGTTAACTAACGGGCACTTGGAGAATGTAGGTTAACTAGGGGGCACTAGGACTATGTAGGTTCCCTAGCGGGCCTTTAGACTATGTAAGTTCCCTAGCGGGCACTTGGATTATATGGGTTCCCTAGCGGACATTTGGACTATCTAGGTTACCTAAAGGGCACTTGGAATATGTAGCTTCCCTAGCGGGCACTTGGATTATGTAGGTTCCCTATCAGGCACTTGGACTATGTAGGTTAACTAGCGGGCATTTGGACTATGTAGGTTACCTAGCGGGCACTTGGAATATGTAGGTTCCCTGTGTGGCACTTGGAGAATGTATGTTAACTAGGGGGCACTAAGACAATGTAGGTTACCTAGCGGGCCCTTGGACTATCTAGGTTACCTAGGAGGCACTTGGACTATGTAGGTTAACTAGCGGGCACTTGGACTATCTAGGTTACCTAGCAGGCACTTGGACTATGTAGGTTAACTAGCGGGCACTTGGAATATGTAGGTTCCCTGTGTGGCACTTGGAGAATGTATGTTAACTAGGGGGCACTAGGACAATGTAGGTTACCTAGCGGGCCCTTGGACTATCTAAGTTACCTAGCAGGCACTTGGACTATGTAGGTTACCTAGAGGGCCCTTGGACTATCTAGGTTACCTAGCGGGCACTTGGACTATGTAGGTTAACTAGCGGGCACTTGGACTATGTAGGTTAACTAGCGGGCACTTGGACTATCTAGGTTACCTAGCGGGCACTTGGACTATGTACGTTCCCTAGCGGGCACTTGGACTCTGTAGGTTAACTAGCGGACACTTGGATGGTCTAGGTTAACTAGAGGGTACTTGGATTATGTAGGCTAACTTGCGGGCCCTTGGACTATGTAGATTAACTAGCAGCACTTGGACTATCTACGTTAATTAGCGGGCCTTGGACTATGTAGATTCCCTAGCGGGCACTTGGATTATCTAGGTTCCCTAGCGGGCACTTGGACTATATATGTTCCCTAGCGGGCACTTGGACTATGTATTTTCCCTACGGACACTTGAACTATGTAAGTTAACTACCGGGCACTTGGACTATGTATGTTAATTAGCGGGCCCTTGGACTACTTAGGTTAACTAGCGGACACTTGCACTATGTAGGTTACCTTGCGGGCACTTGGACTATCTAGGTTAACTAGAGGGCGCTTGGACTATTTAGGTTACCTAGCAGACCCTTGCCCTATGTAGGTTACCTAGGGGGAACATGGACTATGTAGGTTAACTGGAGGACACTTGGACGATCTAGGTTAACTAGTGGGCCCTTGGACGATGTATGTTAACTAGCCAGTACTTGGACGATCTAGGTTAACTAGCGGGCACTTGGACGATCTAGGTTAACTAAGGGGCACTTGGACTATCAAAGTTAACAAGCGAGCCCTAGGACTATGTAGGTTAACTAGCGGGCCATTGGACTATCTAGGTTACCTAGATAGCACTTGGACTATATAGGTTCCCTAGCAGGCACTTGGAATACCTAGGTTAACGAACGGGCACTTGGACTATGCAGGTAACCTAGCGGGCACTTGGACTGTCTAGGTTACATAGCAGGCACTTGGACTTCTAGGTTAACGATCGGGCACTTGGACTATGTAGGTTGCCTAGCGGGCACTTGGACTATTTAAGTTAGGTAATGGGCACTAGAACTATCTAGGTTACCTAGCGGGCACTTGGACTGTGTACGTCCCCTAGTGGGCACTTGGACTATCTAGGTTAACTAACGGGCACTAGGACTATCTAGGTTACCTAGCGGGCACTTGGACTATCTAGGTTAACTAACGGGCACTTGGAGAATGTAGGTTAACTAGGGGGCCCTAGGACTATGTATGTTCCCTAGCGGGCCTTTAGACTATGTAAATTCCCTAGAGGGCACTTGGATTATATGGGTTCCCTAGCGGACATTTGGACTATCTAGGTTACCTAAAGGGCACTTAGAATATGTAGCTTCCCTAGTGGGCACTTGGATTATGTAGGTTCCCTATCAGGCACTTGGACTATGTAGGTTAACTAGCGGGCATTTGGACTATGTAGGTTACCTAGCGGGCACTTGGAATATGTAGGTTCCCTGTGTGGCACCTGGAGAATGTATGTTAACTAGGGGGCACTAGTACAATGTAGGTTACCTAGCGGGCCCTTGGACTATCTAGGTTACCTAGCAGGCACTTGGACTATGTAGGTTAACTAGCGGGTACTTGGACTATGTAGGTTAACTAGCGGGCCCTTGGACTATGTAGATTAACTAACAGCACTTGGACTATCTACGTTAATTAGCGGACCTTGGACTATGTAGATTCCCTAGCGGGCACTTGGACAATGTAGGTTCCCTAGCGGGCACTTGGACTATATATGTTCCGTAGCGGGCACTTGGACTATGTAGGTTACCTAGCGAGCACTTGGAATATCTAGGTTACCTAGCAGGCACTTGGACGATGTAGGTTAACTAGCCAGTACTTGGACGATCTAGGTTAACTAAGGGGCACTTGGACTATCAAAGTTAACAAGCGAGCCCTAGGACTATGTAGGTTAACTAGCGGGCCCTTGCACTGTATAGGTTAACTAGCGGGCCCATGGATTATGTAGGTTTACTAGCAGGCACTTGGACTATCTAGGTTAACTAGCGGGCACTTGGACTATGTAGTTTCCCTAGCGGGCATTTGGACTATTTAGGTTACCAAGCGGGCACGTGGACTATGTAGGTTACCTAGCGAGCACTTGGACTATCTAGGTTACCTAGCAGGCACTTTGACTCTCTAGGTTAACTAACGGGCACTTGGACTGTGTAGGTTGCCTAGCGGGCACTTGGATTATGTCGGTTCCCTTTCGGGCACTTGGACTATGTAGGTTAACTAGCGGGCACTTGGACTGTCTAGGTTACCTAGCGGGCACTTGGAGTATCTAGGTTAACGAACGGGCACATGGACTATGTATGTTACCTAGCCGCCACTTGGACTATCTAGGTTAGCTAACAGGAACTTGGACTATTTAGGTTCCCTAGAGGGCACTTGTACCATCTAAGATACCTAGTTGGCACTTGGACTATGTAGGTCAACTAGCGGTCCCTTGGACTATCTAGGTTAGCTAACGGGCACTTAGATTATGTAGGTTAACTAGTGGGCACTTGGAATATGTAGGTTAACTAGCGGGCCCATGGACTATGTAGGTTTACTAAAAGGCGCTTGGACTATCTAGGTTCCCTAAAGGGCACTTGGACTATCTAGGTTACCTAAAGGGCACTTGGACTATGTAGGCTAATTAGGGGGCCCTTGGACGATCTAGGTTACCTAGCGGGTAATTGAACTTTCTAGGTTAACTAGCGGGCACTTGCACTATCTAGGTTACCTAGCGGGCACTGGGACTATGTACGTTCGCTAGCGGGCACTTGGACTATCTAGGTTACGTGGCGGGCACTTGGTATATAGATTAACTAGCGGGCACTTGGATTATAGGTTAACTAGCGGACACTTGGACGATCTAAGTTAACTAGTGGGCCCTTGGACGATGTAGGTTAACTAGCCAGTACTTGGACGATCTAGGTTAACTAGCGGGCACTTGGACGATCTAGGTTAACTAAGGGGCACTTGGACTATCAAAGTTAACAAGCGAGCCCTAGGACTATGTAGGTTAACTAGCGGGCCCTTGGACTATCTAGGTTACCTAGATAGCACTTGGACTATATAGGTTCCCTAGCAGGCACTTGGAATATCTAGGTTAACGAACGGGCACTTGGACTATGCAGGTAACCTAGCGGGCACTTGGACTGTCTAGGTTACATAGCGGGCACTTGGATTCTAGGTTAACGATCGGGCACTTGGACTATGTAGGTTGCCTAGCGGGCAGTTTGACAATCTAGGTTAGGTAACGGGCACTAGAACTATCTAAGTTACCTAGCGGGCACATGGACTATGTACGTCCCCTAGTGGGCACTTGGACTATCTAGATTAACTATCGGACACTAGGACTATCTAGGTTAACTAACGGGCACTAGGACTATCTAGGTTAACTAGCCGGCACTTGGACTATCTAGGTTACCTAGCGGGCACTTGGACTATGTAGGTTAACTAGCAGACAATTGCACGATCTAGGTTAACTAGCGGGCCCATGGATTATGTAGGTTTACTAGCGGGCACTTGGACTATGTAGTTTCCCTAGCGGGCATTTGGACTATTTAGGTTACCAAGCGGGCACTTGGACTATCTAGGTTACCTAGCGAGCACTTGGACTATCTAGGTTACCTAGCAGGCACATTGACTATCTAGGTTAACTAACGGGCACTTGGATTATGTAGGTTCCCTTTCGGGCACTTGGACTATGTAGGTTAACTAGCGGGCACTTGGACTGTCTAGGTTACCTAGCGGGCACTTGGAGTATCTAGGTTAACCAATGGCACATGGACTATGTAGGTTACCTAGCCGCCACTTGGACTATCTAGGTTAGCTAACAGGAACTTGGACTATTTAGGTTCCCTAGCGGGCACTTGTACCATCTAAGATACCTAGTTGGCACTTGGACTATGTAGGTCAACTAGCGGTCCCTTGGACTATCTAGGTTAGCTAACGGGCACTTAGATTATGTAGGTTAACTAGTGGGCACTTGGAATATGTAGGTTAACTAGCGGGCCCATGGACTATGTAGGTTTACTAACAGGCGCTTGGACTATCTAGGTTCCCTAAAGGGCACATGGACTATCTAGGTTACCGAACGGGCACTTGGACTATCTAGGTTACCTAACGGGCACTTGGACTATGTAGGCTAATTAGGGGGCCCTTGGACGATCTAGGTTACCTAGCGGGTACTTGAACTTTCTAGGTTAACTAGTGGGCACTTGCACTATCTAGGTTACCTAGCGGCACTGGGACTATGTACGTTCGCTAGCGGGCACTTGGACTATCTAGGTTACGTAGCAGGCACTTGGTATATAGATTAACTAGCGGACACTTGGACTATATAGGTTAACTAGCGGACACTTGCACGATCTAGGTTAACTAGCGGGCCCTTGCACTGTATAGGTTAACTAGCGGGCCCATGGATTATGTAGGTTTACTAGCAGGCACTTGGACTATCTAGGTTAACTAGCGGGCACTTGGACTATGTAGTTTCCCTAGCGGGCATTTGGACTATTTAGCTTACCAAGCGGGCACTTGGACTATGTAGGTTACCTAGCGAGCACGTGGACTATCTAGGTTACCTAGCAGGCACTTTGACTCTCTAGGTTAACTAACGGGCACGTGGACTGTGTAGGTTGCCTAGCGGGCACTTGGATTATGTAGGTTCCCTTTCGGGCACTTGGACTATGTAGGTTAAGTAGCGGGCACTTGGACTGTCTAGGTTACCTAGCGGGCACTTGGAGTATCTAGGTTAACGAACGGGCACATGGACTATGTAGGTTACCTAGCCGCCACTTGGACTATCTAGGTTAGCTAACAGGAACTTGGACTATTTAGGTTCCCTAGCGGGCACTTGTACCATCTAAGATACCTAGTTGGCACTTGGACTATGTAGGTCAACTAGCGGTCCCTTGGACTATCTAGGTTAGCTAACGGGCACTTAGATTATGTAGGTTAACTAGTGGGCACTTGGAATATGTAGGTTAACTAGTGGGCCCATGGACTATGTAGGTTTACTAACAGGCGCTTGGACTATCTAGGTTCCCTAAAGGGCACATGGACTATCTAGGTTACCGAACGGGCACTTGGACTATCTAGGTTACGTAGTGGGCACTTGGTATATAGATTAACTAGCGGGCACTAGGACTATATACGTTAACTAGCGGACACTTGCACGATCTAGGTAAACTAGCGGGCCCTTGCACTATATAGGTTAACTAGCGGGCCCATGGATTATGTAGGTTTACTAGCAGGCACTTGGACTATATAGGTTAACTAGCGGGCACTTGGACTATGTAGTTTCCCTAGCGGGCATTTGGACTATTTAGGTTACCAAGCGGGCACTTGGACTATGTAGGTTACCTTGCGAGCACTTGGACTATCTAGGTTACCTAGCAGGCACTTTGACTCTCTAGGTTAACTAACGGGCACTTGGACTATGTAGGTTGCCTAGCGGGCACTTGGATTATGTAGGTTCCCTTTCGGGCACTTGGACTATGTAGGTTAACTAGCGGGCACTTGGACTGTCTAGGTTACCTAGCGGGCACTTGGAGTATCTAGGTTAACGAACGGGCACATGGACTATGTAGGTTACCTAGCCGCCACTTGGACTATCTAGGTTAGCTAACAGGCACTTGGACTATTTAGGTTCCCTAGCGGGCACTTGTACCATCTAAGATACCTAGTTGGCACTTGGACTATGTAGGTCAACTAGCGGTCCCTTGGACTATCTAGGTTAGCTAACGGGCACTTAGATTATGTAGGTTAACTAGTGGGCACTTGGAATATGTAGGTTAACTAGCGGGCCCATGGACTATGTAGGTTTACTAACAGGCGCTTGGACTATCTAGGTTCCCTAAAGGGCACATGGACTATCTAGGTTACCGAACGGGCACTTGGACTATGTAGGTTACCTAAAGGGCACTTCGACTATGTAGGCTAATTAGGGGGCGCTTGGACGATCTAGGTTACCTAGCGGGTACTTGAACTTTCTAGGTTAACTAGCGGGCACATGCACTATCTAGGTTACCTAGCGGGCACTGGGGCTATGTACGTTCGCTAGCGGGCACTTGGTATATAGATTAACTAGCGGGCACTTGGACTATATAGGTTAACTAGCGGACACTTGGACGATCTAGGTTAACTAGTGGGCCCTTGGACGATGTAGGTTAACTAGCCAGTACTTGGACGATCTAGGTTAACTAGCGGGCACTTGGACGATCTAGGTTAACTAAGGGGCACTTGGACTATCAAAGTTAACAAGCGAGCCCTAGGACTATGTAGGTTAACTAGCGGGCCCTTGGACTATCTAGTTTACCTAGATAGCACTTGGACTATATAGGTTCCCTAGCAGGCACTTGGAATATCTAGGTTAACGAACGGGCACTTGGACTATGCAGGTAACCTAGTGGGCACTTGGACTGTCTAGGTTACATGGCGGGCACTTGGACTTCTAGGTTAACGATCGGGCACTTGGACTATGTAGGTTGCCTAGCGGGCACTTGGACTATCTAGATTAGGTAACGGGCACTAGAACTATCTAGGTTACCTAGCGGTCACTTGGACTATGTAAGTCCCCTAGTGGGCACTTGGACTATCTAGGTTAACTAACGGGCACTAGGACTATATAGGTTAACTAACGGGCATTAGGACTATCTAGGTTAACTAGCGGGCACTTGGACTATCTAGGTTACCTAGCGGGCACTTGGACTATGTAGGTTAACTAGCGGACACTTGCACGATCTAGGTTAACAAGCGTGCCCTTGCACTATGTAGGTTAACTAGCGGGCCCATGGATTATGTAGGTTTACTAGCAGGCACTTGGACTATCTAGGTTAACTAGCGGGCACTTGGACTATGTAGTTTCCCTAGCGGGCATTTGGACTATTTAGCTTACCAAGCGGGCACTTGGACTATGTAGGTTACCTAGCGAGCACTTGGACTATCTAGGTTACCTAGCAGGCACTTTGACTATCTAGGTTAACTAACGGGCACTTGGACTATGTAGGTTGCCTAGCGGCCACTTGGATTATGTAGGTTCCCTTTCGGGCACTTGGACTATGTAGGTTAAGTAGCGGGCACTTGGACTGTCTAGGTTACCTAGCGGGCACTTGGATTATCTAGGTTAACGAACGGCACATGGACTATGTAGGTTACCTAGCCGCCACTTGGACTATCTAGGTTAGCTAACAGGAACTTGGACTATTTAGGTTCCCTAGCGGGCACTTGAACCACCTAAGATACCTAGTTGGCACTTGGACTATGTAGGTCAACTAGCGGTCTCTTGGACTATCTAGGTTAGCTAACGGGCACTTAGATTATGTAGGTTAACTAGTGGGCACTTGGAATATGTAGGTTAACTAGCGGGCCCATGGACTATGTAGGTTTACTAACAGGCGCTTGGACTATCTAGGTTCCCTAAAGGGCACATGGACTATCTAGGTTACCGAACGGGCACTTGGACTATCTAGGTTACCTAAAGGGCACTTGGACTATGTAGGCTAATTAGGGGGCGCTTGGACGATCTAGGTTACCTAGCGGGTACTTGAACTTTCTAGGCTAACTAGCGGGCACTTGCACTATCTAGGTTACCTAGCGGGCACTTGCACTATCTAGGTTACCTAGCGGGCACTGGGACTATGTACGTTCGCTAGCGGGCACTTGGACTATCTAGGTTACGTAGCGGGCACTTGGTATATAGATTAACTAGCGGGCACTTGGACTATATAGGTTAACTAGCGGACACTTGCACGATCTAGGTTAACTAGCGGGCCCTTGCACTATATAGGTTAACTAGCGGGCCCATGGATTATGTAGGTTTACTAGCAGGCACTTGGACTATCTAGGTTAACTAGCGGGCACTTGGACTATGTAGTTTCCCTAGCGGGCATTTGGACTATTTTGGTTACCTAGCGGGCACTTGGACTATGTAGGTTACCTAGCGGGCACTTGGACTATGTAGGTTACCTAGCGGGCAATTGGACTATAAAGGTTGCCTAGCAAGCACTTTGACTCTCTAGGTTATGTAACGGGCACTTGGACTATATAGGTTGCCTAGCGGGTACTTTGATTATGTAGGTTCCCTATCAGGCACTTGGACTATGTAGGTTAAGTAGCGGGCACTTGGACTGTCTAGGTTACCTAGCGGGCACTTGGAGTATCTAGGTTAACGAACGGGCACATGGACTATGTAGGTTACCTAGCCGCCACTTGGACTATCTAGGTTAGCTAACAGGAACTTGGACTATTTAGGTTCCCTAGCGGGCACTTGTACCATCTAAGATACCTAGTTGGCACTTGGACTATGTAGGTCAACTAGCGGTCCCTTGGACTATCTAGGTTAGCTAACGGGCACTTAGATTATGTAGGTTAACTAGTGGGCACTTGGAATATGTAGGTTAAGTAGCGGGCCCATGGACTATGTAGGTTTACTAACAGGCGCTTGGACTATCTAGGTTCCCTAAAGGGCACATGGACTATCTAGGTTACCGAACGGGCACTTGGACTATGTAGGTTACCTAAAGGGCACTTGGACTATGTAGGCTAATTAGGGGGCGCTTGGACGATCTAGGTTACCTAGCGGGTACTTGAACTTTCTAGGTTAACTAGCGGGCACATGCACTATCTAGGTTACCTAGCGGGCACTGGGACTATGTACGTTCGCTAGCGGGCACTTGGTATATAGATTAACTAGCGGGCACTTGGACTATATAGGTTAACTAGCGGACACTTGGACGATCTAGGTTAACTAGTGGGCCCTTGGACGATGTAGGTTAACTAGCCAGTACTTGGACGATCTAGGTTAACTAGCGGGCACTTGGACGATCTAGGTTAACTAAGGGGCACTTGGACTATCAAAGTTAACAAGGGAGCCCTAGGACTATGTAGGTTAACTAGCGGGCCCTTGGACTATCTAGTTTACCTAGATAGCACTTGGACTATATAGGTTCCCTAGCAGGCACTTGGAATATCTAGGTTAACGAACGGGCACTTGGACTATGCAGGTAACCTAGTGGGCACTTGGACTGTCTAGGTTACATGGCGGGCACTTGGACTTCTAGGTTAATGATCGGGCACTTGGACTATGTAGGTTGCCTAGCGGGCACTTGGACTATCTAGATTAGGTAACGGGCACTAGAACTATCTAGGTTACCTAGCGGTCACTTGGACTATGTTAAGTCCCCTAGTGGGCACTTGGACTATCTAGGTTAACTAACGGGCACTAGGACTATATAGGTTAACTAACGGGCATTAGGACTATCTAGGTTAACTAGCGGGCACTTGGACTATCTAGGTTACCTAGCGGGCACTTGGACTATGTAGGTTAACTAGCGGACACTTGCACGATCTAGGTTAACTAGCGGGCCCTTGCACTATGTAGGTTAACTAGCGGGCCCATGGATTATGTAGGTTTACTAGCAGGCACTTGGACTATCTAGGTTAACTAGCGGGCACATGGACTATGTAGTTTCCCTAGCGGGCATTTGGACTATTTAGCTTACCAAGCGGGCACTTGGACTATGTAGGTTACCTAGCGAGCACTTGGACTATCTAGGTTACCTAGCAGGCACTTTGACTATCTAGGTTAACTAACGGGCACTTGGACTATGTAGGTTGCCTAGCGGCCACTTGGATTATGTAGGTTCCCTTTCGGGCACTTGGACTATGTAGGTTAAGTAGCGGGCACTTGGACTGTCTAGGTTACCTAGCGGGCACTTGGATTATCTAGGTTAACGAACGGCACATGGACTATGTAGGTTACCTAGCCGCCACTTGGACTATCTAGGTTAGCTAACAGGAACTTGGACTATTTAGGTTCCCTAGCGGGCACTTGAACCACCTAAGATACCTAGTTGGCACTTGGACTATGTAGGTCAACTAGCGGTCTCTTGGACTATCTAGGTTAGCTAACGGGCACTTAGATTATGTAGGTTAACTAGTGGGCACTTGGAATATGCAGGTTAACTAGCGGGCCCATGGACTATGTAGGTTTACTAACAGGCGCTTGGACTATCTAGGTTCCCTAAAGGGCACATGGACTATCTAGGTTACCGAACGGGCACTTGGACTATCTAGGTTACCTAAAGGGCACTTGGACTATGTAGGCTAATTAGGGGGCGCTTGGACGATCTAGGTTACCTAGCGGGTACTTGAACTTTCTAGGCTAACTAGCGGGCACTTGCACTATCTAGGTTACCTAGCGGGCACTTGCACTATCTAGGTTACCTAGCGGGCACTGGGACTATGTACGTTCGCTAGCGGGCACTTGGACTATCTAGGTTACGTAGCGGGCACTTGGTATATAGATTAACTAGCGGGCACTTGGACTATATAGGTTAACTAGCGGACACTTGCACGATCTAGGTTAACTAGCGGGCCCTTGCACTATATAGGTTAACTAGCGGGCCCATGGATTATGTAGGTTTACTAGCAGGCACTTGGACTATCTAGGTTAACTAGCGGGCACTTGGACTATGTAGTTTCCCTAGCGGGCATTTGGACTATTTTGGTTACCTAGCGGGCACTTGGACTATGTAGGTTACCTAGCGGGCAATTGGACTATAAAGGTTGCCTAGCAAGCACTTTGACTCTCTAGGTTATGTAACGGGCACTTGGACTATGTAGGTTGCCTAGCGGGTACTTTGATTATGTAGGTTCCCTATCAGGCACTTGGACTATGTAGGTTAAGTAGCGGGCACTTGGACTGTCTAGGTTACCTAGCGGGCACTTGGAGTATCTAGGTTAACGAACGGGCACATGGACTATGTAGGTTACCTAGCCGCCACTTGGACTATCTAGGTTAGCTAACAGGAACTTGGACTATTTAGGTTCCCTAGCGGGCACTTGTACCATCAAAGATACCTAGTTGGCACTTGGACTATGTAGGTCAACTAGCGGTCCCTTGGACTATCTAGGTTATTAACGGGCACTTAGATTATGTAGGTTAACTAGTGGGCACTTGGAATATGTAGGTTAACTAGTGGGCCCATGGACTATGTAGGTTTACTAACAGGCGCTTGGACTATCTAGGTTCCCTAAAGGGCACATGGACTATCTAGGTTACCGAACGGGCACTTGGACTATCTAGGTTACGTAGTGGGCACTTGGTATATAGATTAACTAGCGGGCACTAGGACTATATACGTTAACTAGCGGACACTTGCACGATCTAGGTAAACTAGCGGGCCCTTGCACTATATAGGTTAACTAGCGGGCCCATGGATTATGTAGGTTTACTAGCAGGCACTTGGACTATATAGGTTAACTAGCGGGCACTTGGACTATGTAGTTTCCCTAGCGGGCATTTGGACTATTTAGGTTACCAAGCGGACACTTGGACTATGTAGGTTACCTTGGGAGCACTTGGACTATCTAGGTTACCTAGCAGGCACTTTGACTCTCTAGGTTAACTAACGGGCACTTGGACTATGTAGGTTGCCTAGCGGGCACTTGGATTATGTAGGTTCCCTTTCGGGCACTTGGACTATGTAGGTTAACTAGCGGGCACTTGGACTGTCTAGGTTACCTAGCGGGCACTTGGAGTATCTAGGTTAACGAACGGGCACATGGACTATGTAGGTTACCTAGCCGCCACTTGGACTATCTAGGTTAGCTAACAGGAACTTGGACTATTTAGGTTCCCTAGCGGGCACTTGTACCATCTAAGATACCTAGTTGGCACTTGGACTATGTAGGTCAACTAGCGGTCCCTTGGACTATCTAGGTTAGCTAACGGGCACTTAGATTATGTAGGTTAACTAGTGGGCACTTGGAATATGTAGGTTAACTAGCGGGCCCATGGACTATGTAGGTTTACTAACAGGCGCTTGGACTATCTAGGTTCCCTAAGGGGCACATGGACTATCTAGGTTACCGAACGGGCACTTGGACTATGTAGGTTACCTAAAGGGCACTTGGACTATGTAGGCTAATTAGGGGGCGCTTGGACGATCTAGGTTACCTAGCGGGTACTTGAACTTTCTAGGTTAACTAGCGGGCACATGCACTATCTAGGTTACCTAGAGGGCACTGGGACTATGTACGTTCGCTAGCGGGCACTTGGTATATAGATTAACTAGCGGGCACTTGGACTATATAGGTTAACTAGCGGACACTTGGACGATCTAGGTTAACTAGTGGGCCCTTGGACGATGTAGGTTAACTAGCCAGTACTTGGACGATCTAGGTTAACTAGCGGGCACTTGGACGATCTAGGTTAACTAAGGGGCACTTGGACTATCAAAGTTAACAAGCGAGCCCTAGGACTATGTAGGTTAACTAGCGGGCCCTTGGACTATCTAGTTTACCTAGATAGCACTTGGACTATATAGGTTCCCTAGCAGGCACTTGGAATATCTAGGTTAACGAACGGGCACTTGGACTATGCAGGTAACCTAGTGGGCACTTGGACTGTCTAGGTTACATGGCGGGCACTTGGACTTCTAGGTTAACGATCGGGCACTTGGACTATGTAGGTTGCCTAGCGGGCACTTGGACTATCTAGATTAGGTAACGGGCACTAGAACTATCTAGGTTACCTAGCGGTCACTTGGACTATGTAAGTCCCCTAGTGGGCACTTGGACTATCTAGGTTAACTAACGGGCACTAGGACTATATAGGTTAACTAACGGGCATTAGGACTATCTAGGTTAACTAGCGGGCACTTGGACTATCTAGGTTACCTAGCGGGCACTTGGACTATGTAGGTTAACTAGCGGACACTTGCACGATCTAGGTTAACTAGCGGGCCCTTGCACTATGTAGGTTAACTAGCGGGCCCATGGATTATGTAGGTTTACTAGCAGGCACTTGGACTATCTAGGTTAACTAGCGGGCACATGGACTATGTAGTTTCCCTAGCGGGCATTTGGACTATTTAGCTTACCAAGCGGGCACTTGGACTATGTAGGTTACCTAGCGAGCACTTGGACTATCTAGGTTACCTAGCAGGCACTTTGACTATCTAGGTTAACTAACGGGCACTTGGACTATGTAGGTTGCCTAGCGGCCACTTGGATTATGTAGATTCCCTTTCGGGCACTTGGACTATGTAGGTTAAGTAGCGGGCACTTGGACTGTCTAGGTTACCTAGCGGGCACTTGGATTATCTAGGTTAACGAACGGCACATGGACTATGTAGGTTACCTAGCCGCCACTTGGACTATCTAGGTTAGCTAACAGGAACTTGGACTATTTAGGTTCCCTAGCGGGCACTTGAACCACCTAAGATACCTAGTTGGCACTTGGACTATGTAGGTCAACTAGCGGTCTCTTGGACTATCTAGGTTAGCTAACGGGCACTTAGATTATGTAGGTTAACTAGTGGGCACTTGGAATATGTAGGTTAACTAGCGGGCCCATGGACTATGTAGGTTTACTAACAGGCGCTTGGACTATCTAGGTTCCCTAAAGGGCACATGGACTATCTAGGTTACCGAACGGGCACTTGGACTATCTAGGTTACCTAAAGGGCACTTGGACTATGTAGGCTAATTAGGGGGCGCTTGGACGATCTAGGTTACCTAGCGGGTACTTGAACTTTCTAGGCTAACTAGCGGGCACTTGCACTATCTAGGTTACCTAGCGGGCACTTGCACTATCTAGGTTACCTAGCGGGCACTGGGACTATGTACGTTCGCTAGCGGGCACTTGGACTATCTAGGTTACGTAGCGGGCACTTGGTATATAGATTAACTAGCGGGCACTTGGACTATATAGGTTAACTAGCGGACACTTGCACGATCTAGGTTAACTAGCGGGCCCTTGCACTATATAGGTTAACTAGCGGGCCCATGGATTATGTAGGTTTACTAGCAGGCACTTGGACTATCTAGGTTAACTAGCGGGCACTTGGACTATGTAGTTTCCCTAGCGGGCATTTGGACTATTTTGGTTACCTAGCGGGCACTTGGACTATGTAGGTTACCTAGCGGGCACTTGGACTATGTAGGTTACCTAGCGGGCAATTGGACTATAAAGGTTGCCTAGCAAGCACTTTGACTCTCTAGGTTATGTAACGGGCACTTGGACTATGTAGGTTGCCTAGCGGGTACTTTGATTATGTAGGTTCCCTATCAGGCACTTGGACTATGTAGGTTAAGTAGCGGGCACTTGGACTGTCTAGGTTACCTAGCGGGCACTTGGAGTATCTAGGTTAACGAACGGGCACATGGACTATGTAGGTTACCTAGCCGCCACTTGGACTATCTAGGTTAGCTAACAGGAACTTGGACTATTTAGGTTCCCTAGCGGGCACTTGTACCATCTAAGATACCTAGTTGGCACTTGGACTATGTAGGTCAACTAGCGGTCCCTTGGACTATCTAGGTTAGCTAACGGGCACTTAGATTATGTAGGTTAACTAGTGGGCACTTGGAATATGTAGGTTAAGTAGCGGGCCCATGGACTATGTAGGTTTACTAACAGGCGCTTGGACTATCTAGGTTCCCTAAAGGGCACATGGACTATCTAGGTTACCGAACGGGCACTTGGACTATGTAGGTTACCTAAAGGGCACTTGGACTATGTAGGCTAATTAGGGGGCGCTTGGACGATCTAGGTTACCTAGCGGGTACTTGAACTTTCTAGGTTAACTAGCGGGCACATGCACTATCTAGGTTACCTAGCGGGCACTGGGACTATGTACGTTCGCTAGCGGGCACTTGGTATATAGATTAACTAGCGGGCACTTGGACTATATAGGTTAACTAGCGGACACTTGGACGATCTAGGTTAACTAGTGGGCCCTTGGACGATGTAGGTTAACTAGCCAGTACTTGGACGATCTAGGTTAACTAGCGGGCACTTGGACGATCTAGGTTAACTAAGGGGCACTTGGACTATCAAAGTTAACAAGGGAGCCCTAGGACTATGTAGGTTAACTAGCGGGCCCTTGGACTATCTAGTTTACCTAGATAGCACTTGGACTATATAGGTTCCCTAGCAGGCACTTGGAATATCTAGGTTAACGAACGGGCACTTGGACTATGCAGGTAACCTAGTGGGCACTTGGACTGTCTAGGTTACATGGCGGGCACTTGGACTTCTAGGTTAATGATCGGGCACTTGGACTATGTAGGTTGCCTAGCGGGCACTTGGACTATCTAGATTAGGTAACGGGCACTAGAACTATCTAGGTTACCTAGCGGTCACTTGGACTATGTTAAGTCCCCTAGTGGGCACTTGGACTATCTAGGTTAACTAACGGGCACTAGGACTATATAGGTTAACTAACGGGCATTAGGACTATCTAGGTTAACTAGCGGGCACTTGGACTATCTAGGTTACCTAGCGGGCACTTGGACTATGTAGGTTAACTAGCGGACACTTGCACGATCTAGGTTAACTAGCGGGCCCTTGCACTATGTAGGTTAACTAGCGGGCCCATGGATTATGTAGGTTTACTAGCAGGCACTTGGACTATCTAGGTTAACTAGCGGGCACATGGACTATGTAGTTTCCCTAGCGGGCATTTGGACTATTTAGCTTACCAAGCGGGCACTTGGACTATGTAGGTTACCTAGCGAGCACTTGGACTATCTAGGTTACCTAGCAGGCACTTTGACTATCTAGGTTAACTAACGGGCACTTGGACTATGTAGGTTGCCTAGCGGCCACTTGGATTATGTAGGTTCCCTTTCGGGCACTTGGACTATGTAGGTTAAGTAGCGGGCACTTGGACTGTCTAGGTTACCTAGCGGGCACTTGGATTATCTAGGTTAACGAACGGCACATGGACTATGTAGGTTACCTAGCCGCCACTTGGACTATCTAGGTTAGCTAACAGGAACTTGGACTATTTAGGTTCCCTAGCGGGCACTTGAACCACCTAAGATACCTAGTTGGCACTTGGACTATGTAGGTCAACTAGCGGTCTCTTGGACTATCTAGGTTAGCTAACGGGCACTTAGATTATGTAGGTTAACTAGTGGGCACTTGGAATATGTAGGTTAACTAGCGGGCCCATGGACTATGTAGGTTTACTAACAGGCGCTTGGACTATCTAGGTTCCCTAAAGGGCACATGGACTATCTAGGTTACCGAACGGGCACTTGGACTATCTAGGTTACCTAAAGGGCACTTGGACTATGTAGGCTAATTAGGGGGCGCTTGGACGATCTAGGTTACCTAGCGGGTACTTGAACTTTCTAGGCTAACTAGCGGGCACTTGCACTATCTAGGTTACCTAGCGGGCACTTGCACTATCTAGGTTACCTAGCGGGCACTGGGACTATGTACGTTCGCTAGCGGGCACTTGGACTATCTAGGTTACGTAGCGGGCACTTGGTATATAGATTAACTAGCGGGCACTTGGACTATATAGGTTAACTAGCGGACACTTGCACGATCTAGGTTAACTAGCGGGCCCTTGCACTATATAGGTTAACTAGCGGGCCCATGGATTATGTAGGTTTACTAGCAGGCACTTGGACTATCTAGGTTAACTAGCGGGCACTTGGACTATGTAGTTTCCCTAGCGGGCATTTGGACTATTTTGGTTACCTAGCGGGCACTTGGACTATGTAGGTTACCTAGCGGGCAATTGGACTATAAAGGTTGCCTAGCAAGCACTTTGACTCTCTAGGTTATGTAACGGGCACTTGGACTATGTAGGTTGCCTAGCGGGTACTTTGATTATGTAGGTTCCCTATCAGGCACTGGGACTATGTAGGTTAAGTAGCGGGCACTTGGACTGTCTAGGTTACCTAGCGGGCACTTGGAGTATCTAGGTTAACGAACGGGCACATGGACTATGTAGGTTACCTAGCCGCCACTTGGACTATCTAGGTTAGCTAACAGGAACTTGGACTATTTAGGTTCCCTAGCGGGCACTTGTACCATCAAAGATACCTAGTTGGCACTTGGACTATGTAGGTCAACTAGCGGTCCCTTGGACTATCTAGGTTATTAACGGGCACTTAGATTATGTAGGTTAACTAGTGGGCACTTGGAATATGTAGGTTAACTAGTGGGCCCATGGACTATGTAGGTTTACTAACAGGCGCTTGGACTATCTAGGTTCCCTAAAGGGCACATGGACTATCTAGGTTACCGAACGGGCACTTGGACTATCTAGGTTACGTAGTGGGCACTTGGTATATAGATTAACTAGCGGGCACTAGGACTATATACGTTAACTAGCGGACACTTGCACGATCTAGGTAAACTAGCGGGCCCTTGCACTATATAGGTTAACTAGCGGGCCCATGGATTATGTAGGTTTACTAGCAGGCACTTGGACTATATAGGTTAACTAGCGGGCACTTGGACTATGTAGTTTCCCTAGCGGGCATTTGGACTATTTAGGTTACCAAGCGGACACTTGGACTATGTAGGTTACCTTGGGAGCACTTGGACTATCTAGGTTACCTAGCAGGCACTTTGACTCTCTAGGTTAACTAACGGGCACTTGGACTATGTAGGTTGCCTAGCGGGCACTTGGATTATGTAGGTTCCCTTTCGGGCACTTGGACTATGTAGGTTAACTAGCGGGCACTTGGACTGTCTAGGTTACCTAGCGGGCACTTGGAGTATCTAGGTTAACGAACGGGCACATGGACTATGTAGGTTACCTAGCCGCCACTTGGACTATCTAGGTTAGCTAACAGGAACTTGGACTATTTAGGTTCCCTAGCGGGCACTTGTACCATCTAAGATACCTAGTTGGCACTTGGACTATGTAGGTCAACTAGCGGTCCCTTGGACTATCTAGGTTAGCTAACGGGCACTTAGATTATGTAGGTTAACTAGTGGGCACTTGGAATATGTAGGTTAACTAGCGGGCCCATGGACTATGTAGGTTTACTAACAGGCGCTTGGACTATCTAGGTTCCCTAAAGGGCACATGGACTATCTAGGTTACCGAACGGGCACTTGGACTATGTAGGTTACCTAAAGGGCACTTGGACTATGTAGGCTAATTAGGGGGCGCTTGGACGATCTAGGTTACCTAGCGGGTACTTGAACTTTCTAGGTTAACTAGCGGGCACATGCACTATCTAGGTTACCTAGAGGGCACTGGGACTATGTACGTTCGCTAGCGGGCACTTGGTATATAGATTAACTAGCGGGCACTTGGACTATATAGGTTAACTAGCGGACACTTGGACGATCTAGGTTAACTAGTGGGCCCTTGGACGATGTAGGTTAACTAGCCAGTACTTGGACGATCTAGGTTAACTAGCGGGCACTTGGACGATCTAGGTTAACTAAGGGGCACTTGGACTATCAAAGTTAACAAGCGAGCCCTAGGACTATGTAGGTTAACTAGCGGGCCCTTGGACTATCTAGTTTACCTAGATAGCACTTGGACTATATAGGTTCCCTAGCAGGCACTTGGAATATCTAGGTTAACGAACGGGCACTTGGACTATGCAGGTAACCTAGCGGGCACTTGGACTGTCTAGGTTACATGGCGGGCACTTGGAATTCTAGGTTAACGATCGGGCACTTGGACTATGTAGATTGCCTAGCGGGCACTTGGACTATCTAGATTAGGTAACGGGCACTAGAACTATCTAGGTTACCTAGCGGTCACTTGGACTATGTAAGTCCCCTAGTGGGCACTTGGACTATCTAGGTTAACTAACGGGCACTAGGACTATATAGGTTAACTAACGGGCATTAGGACTATCTAGGTTAACTAGCGGGCACTTGGACTATCTAGGTTACCTAGCGGGCACTTGGACTATGTAGGTTAACTAGCGGACACTTGCACGATCTAGGTTAACTAGCGGGCCCTTGCACTATGTAGGTTAACTAGCGGGCCCATGGATTATGTAGGTTTACTAGCAGGCACTTGGACTATCTAGGTTAACTAGCGGGCACATGGACTATGTAGTTTCCCTAGCGGGCATTTGGACTATTTAGCTTACCAAGCGGGCACTTGGACTATGTAGGTTACCTAGCGAGCACTTGGACTATCTAGGTTACCTAGCAGGCACTTTGACTATCTAGGTTAACTAACGGGCACTTGGACTATGTAGGTTGCCTAGCGGCCACTTGGATTATGTAGGTTCCCTTTCGGGCACTTGGACTATGTAGGTTAAGTAGCGGGCACTTGGACTGTCTAGGTTACCTAGCGGGCACTTGGATTATCTAGGTTAACGAACGGCACATGGACTATGTAGGTTACCTAGCCGCCACTTGGACTATCTAGGTTAGCTAACAGGAACTTGGACTATTTAGGTTCCCTAGCGGGCACTTGAACCACCTAAGATACCTAGTTGGCACTTGGACTATGTAGGTCAACTAGCGGTCTCTTGGACTATCTAGGTTAGCTAACGGGCACTTAGATTATGTAGGTTAACTAGTGGGCACTTGGAATATGTAGGTTAACTAGCGGGCCCATGGACTATGTAGGTTTACTAACAGGCGCTTGGACTATCTAGGTTCCCTAAAGGGCACATGGACTATCTAGGTTACCGAACGGGCACTTGGACTATCTAGGTTACCTAAAGGGCACTTGGACTATGTAGGCTAATTAGGGGGCGCTTGGACGATCTAGGTTACCTAGCGGGTACTTGAACTTTCTAGGCTAACTAGCGGGCACTTGCACTATCTAGGTTACCTAGCGGGCACTTGCACTATCTAGGTTACCTAGCGGGCACTGGGACTATGTACGTTCGCTAGCGGGCACTTGGACTATCTAGGTTACGTAGCGGGCACTTGGTATATAGATTAACTAGCGGGCACTTGGACTATATAGGTTAACTAGCGGACACTTGCACGATCTAGGTTAACTAGCGGGCCCTTGCACTATATAGGTTAACTAGCGGGCCCATGGATTATGTAGGTTTACTAGCAGGCACTTGGACTATCTAGGTTAACTAGCGGGCACTTGGACTATGTAGTTTCCCTAGCGGGCATTTGGACTATTTTGGTTACCTAGCGGGCACTTGGACTATGTAGGTTACCTAGCGGGCAATTGGACTATAAAGGTTGCCTAGCAAGCACTTTGACTCTCTAGGTTATGTAACGGGCACTTGGACTATGTAGGTTGCCTAGCGGGTACTTGGATTATGTAGGTTCCCTATCAGGCACTTGGACTATGTAGGTTAAGTAGCGGGCACTTTGAATGTCTAGGTTACCTAGCGGGCACTTGGATTATCTAGGTTAACAAACGGGCACTTGGACTATGTAGGTTACCTAGCCGCCACTTGGACTATCTAGGTTAGCTAACAGGCACTTGGACTATTTAGGTTCCCTAGCGGGCACTTGTACCATCTAAGATACCTAGTTGGCACTTGGACTATGTAGGTCAACTAGCGGTCCCTTGGACTATCTAGGTTAGCTAACGGGCACTTAGATTATGTAGGTTAACTAGTGGGCACTTGGAATATGTAGGTTAACTAGCGGGCCCATGGACTTTGTAGGTTTACTAACAGGCGCTTGGACTATCTAGGTTCCCTAAAGGGCACATGGACTATCTAGGTTACCGAACGGGCACTTGGACTATCTAGGTTACCTAAAGGGCACTTGGATTATGTAGGCTAATTAGGGGGCGCTTGGACGATCTAGGTTACCTAGCGGGTACTTGAACTTTCTAGGTTAACTAGCGGGCACATGCACTATCTAGGTTACCTAGCGGGCACTGGGACTATGTACGTTCGCTAGCGGGCACTTGGACTATCTAGGTTACGTAGCGGGCACTTGGTATATAGATTAACTAGCGGGCACTTGGACTATATAGGTTAACTAGCGGACACTTGGACGATCTAGGTTAACTAGTGGGCCCTTGGACGGTGTAGGTTAACTAGCCAGTACTTGGACGATCTAGGTTAACTAGCGGGCACTTGGACGATCTAGGTTAACTAAGGGGCACTTGGACTATCAAAGTTAACAAGCGAGCCCTAGGACTATGTAGGTTAACTAGCGGGCCCTTGGACTATCTAGGTTACCTAGATAGCACTTGGACTATATAGGTTCCCTAGCAGGCACTTGGAATATCTAGGTTAACGAACGGGCACTTGGACTATGCAGGTAACCTAGCGGGCACTTGGACTGTCTAGGTTACATAGCGGGCACTTGGACTTCTAGGTTAACGATCGGGCACTTGGACTATGTAGGTTGCCTAGCGGGCACTTGGACTATCTAGATTAGGTAACGGGCACTAGAACTATCTAGGTTACCTAGTGGTCACTTGGACTATGTACGTCCCCTAGTGGGCACTTGGACTATCTAGGTTAACTAACGGGCACTAGGACTATCTAGGTTACGTAGCGGGCACTTGATATATAGATTAACTAGCGGGCACTTGCACGATCTAGTTTAACTAGCAGGCCCTTGCACTATATAGGTTAACTAGCGGGCCCATGGATTATGTAGGTTTACTAGCAGGCACTTGGACTATCTAGGTTAACTAGCGGGCACTTGGACTATGTAGGTTACCTAGCGGGCAATTGGACTATAAAGGTTGCCTAGCAGGCACTTTGACTCTCTAGGTTATGTAACGGGCACTTGGACTATGTAGGTTGCCTAGCGGGCACTTTGATTATGTAGGTTCCCTATCGGGCACTTGGACTATGTAGGTTAACTAGCGGGCACTTTGAATGTCTAGGTTACCTAGCGGGCACTTGGATTATCTAGGTTAACAAACGGGCACTTTGACTATGTAGGTTACCTAGTCGCCACTTGGACTATCTAGGTTAGCTAACTGGCACTTGGACTATCTAGGTTCCCTAGCGGGCATTTGTACTATCTAGGTTACCTAGCTGGCACTTGGACTATGTAGGTCAACTAGCGGGCCCTTGTCCTATCTAGGTTAGCTAACGGGCACATGGACTATCTAGGTTAACTAGCGGGCACTTGGGATATGTATGTTAACTAGCGGGCCCATGGACTATGTAGGTTTATTAGAGGGCCCTTGGACTATCTTGGTTCCCTAAAGGGCACTTGGACTATCTGGGTTACCGAACGGGCACTTGGACTATCTAGGTTACTTAGCGGGCACTTGGATTTTGTAGGCTAACTAGGGGGCCCTTGGACGATCTAGGTTACCTAGCGGTTACTTGAATTATCTAGGTTAACTAGCAGGCACTTGCACTATCTAGGTTACCTAGTGGGAACTTGGACTCTGTACGTTCCTTAGCGGGCACTTGGACTATCTATGTTAACTAGCGGGCACTTGGAATATGTAGGTTAACTAGCGGACACTTGCAATATGTAGGTTACCTAGCAGGCACTTGGAATATCTAGTTTAACTAGCGGGCACTTGGAATATCTAGGTTAACTAGTGTGCACTTGGACTATGTAGGTTCCTTAGCGGGCACTTGGTCTATGTAGGTTGCCAAGCGGTCACTTGGAGTATGTAGGTTAACTAGCCTGCCCTTGGACTATCTAGGTTACGTAGTGGGCACTTGGTATATAGGTTAACTAGTGGGCACTTGGACTATGTAGGTTAACTAGAGGACACTTGGACTATGTAGGTTAACTATCAGGCACTTGGACAATCTAGGTTAACTAGCGGGCACTTCGACGATCTAGGTTAACTAGCGGGCACTTGGACTATCAAAGTTAATAAGTCAGCCCTTGGACTATGTAGGTTAACTAGCGGGCCCTTGGACTATCTAGGTTACCTAGCGGGCACATGGACTATATAGTTTACCTAGCGGGCTCTTGGATTATGTAGGTTACCTAGTGGGCACTTGGACTATCTAGGTTAACGAACGGGCACTTGAAATATGCAGGTAACCTAGCGGGCACTTGGAATTCTAGGTTAACGAACGGGCACTTGGACTATGTAGGTTAGGTAACGGGCACTTTGAGTATCTAGGTTACCTAGCGGGAACTTGGACAATGTAAGTTACCTAGCGGGCACTTGGACTATCTAGGTTACATAGCGGGCACTTGGACTATGTAGGTTAACTAGCGAGCACTTGGACTCTAGGTTACCTAGCGGGCACTTGGATTATCTAGGTTACCTAGCGGGCACTTGGACTATCTAGGTTAACGAACGGGCACTTGGACTATGTAGTTTACCTAGCGGGCACTTGGACTATGTAGGATCCCTATCGGACATTTGGACTACTTTGGTTACCTAGCGGGCACTTGGATTATCTAGGTTAACTAGCAGGCACTTGGACTATCTAGGTCAACTAGCGGACCCTTGTAGTATGTAGGTTAACTAGCGAGCACTTGGACTATCTAGGTTAACTAGCGGACCTTGGACTACGTAGGTTAACTAGCGGGCCCTTGGACTATGTAGGTTAACTAGCGGGCACTTGGACGATCTAGGTTAACTAGAGGGCACTTGGACTATCTAGATTAGGTAACGGGCACTAGAACTATCTAGGTTACCTAGCGGTCACTTGGACTATGTAAGTCCCCTAGTGGGCACTTGGACTATCTAGGTTAACTAACGGGCACTAGGACTATATAGGTTAACTAACGGGCATTAGGACTATCTAGGTTAACTAGCGGGCACTTGGACTATCTAGGTTACCTAGCGGGCACTTGGACTATGTAGGTTAACTAGCGGACACTTGCACGATCTAGGTTAACTAGCGGGCCCTTGCACTATGTAGGTTAACTAGCGGGCCCATGGATTATGTAGGTTTACTAGCAGGCACTTGGACTATCTAGGTTAACTAGCGGGCACATGGACTATGTAGTTTCCCTAGCGGGCATTTGGACTATTTAGGTTACCAAGCGGGCACTTGGACTATGTAGGTTACCTAGCGAGCACTTGGACTATCTAGGTTACCTAGCAGGCACTTTGACTATCTAGGTTAACTAACGGGCACTTGGACTATGTAGGTTGCCTAGCGGCCACTTGGATTATGTAGGTTCCCTTTCGGGCACTTGGACTATGTAGGTTAAGTAGCGGGCACTTGGACTGTCTAGGTTACCTAGCGGGCACTTGGATTATCTAGGTTAACGAACGGCACATGGACTATGTAGGTTACCTAGCCGCCACTTGGACTATCTAGGTTAGCTAACAGGAACTTGGACTATTTAGGTTCCCTAGCGGGCACTTGAACCACCTAAGATACCTAGTTGGCACTTGGACTATGTAGGTCAACTAGCGGTCTCTTGGACTATCTAGGTTAGCTAACGGGCACTTAGATTATGTAGGTTAACTAGCGGGCCCATGGACTATGTAGGTTTACTAACAGGCGCTTGGACTATCTAGGTTCCCTAAAGGGCACATGGACTATCTAGGTTACCGAACGGGCACTTGGACTATCTAGGTTACCTAAAGGGCACTTGGACTATGTAGGCTAATTAGGGGGCGCTTGGACGATCTAGGTTACCTAGCGGGTACTTGAACTTTCTAGGCTAACTAGCGGGCACTTGCACTATCTAGGTTACCTAGCGGGCACTTGCACTATCTAGGTTACCTAGCGGGCACTGGGACTATGTACGTTCGCTAGCGGGCACTTGGACTATCTAGGTTACGTAGCGGGCACTTGGTATATAGATTAACTAGCGGGCACTTGGACTATATAGGTTAACTAGCGGACACTTGCACGATCTAGGTTAACTAGCGGGCCCTTGCACTATATAGGTTAACTAGCGGGCCCATGGATTATGTAGGTTTACTAGCAGGCACTTGGACTATCTAGGTTAACTAGCGGGCACTTGGACTATGTAGTTTCCCTAGCGGGCATTTGGACTATTTTGGTTACCTAGCGGGCACTTGGACTATGTAGGTTACCTAGCGGGCAATTGGACTATAAAGGTTGCCTAGCAAGCACTTTGACTCTCTAGGTTATGTAACGGGCACTTGGACTATGTAGGTTGCCTAGCGGGTACTTTGATTATGTAGGTTCCCTATCAGGCACTTGGACTATGTAGGTTAAGTAGCGGGCACTTGGACTGTCTAGGTTACCTAGCGGGCACTTGGAGTATCTAGGTTAACGAACGGGCACATGGACTATGTAGGTTACCTAGCCGCCACTTGGACTATCTAGGTTAGCTAACAGGAACTTGGACTATTTAGGTTCCCTAGCGGGCACTTGTACCATCAAAGATACCTAGTTGGCACTTGGACTATGTAGGTCAACTAGCGGTCCCTTGGACTATCTAGGTTATTAACGGGCACTTAGATTATGTAGGTTAACTAGTGGGCACTTGGAATATGTAGGTTAACTAGTGGGCCCATGGACTATGTAGGTTTACTAACAGGCGCTTGGACTATCTAGGTTCCCTAAAGGGCACATGGACTATCTAGGTTACCGAACGGGCACTTGGACTATCTAGGTTACGTAGTGGGCACTTGGTATATAGATTAACTAGCGGGCACTAGGACTATATACGTTAACTAGCGGACACTTGCACGATCTAGGTAAACTAGCGGGCCCTTGCACTATATAGGTTAACTAGCGGGCCCATGGATTATGTAGGTTTACTAGCAGGCACTTGGACTATATAGGTTAACTAGCGGGCACTTGGACTATGTAGTTTCCCTAGCGGGCATTTGGACTATTTAGGTTACCAAGCGGGCACTTGGACTATGTAGGTTACCTTGGGAGCACTTGGACTATCTAGGTTACCTAGCAGGCACTTTGACTCTCTAGGTTAACTAACGGGCACTTGGACTATGTAGGTTGCCTAGCGGGCACTTGGATTATGTAGGTTCCCTTTAGGGCACTTGGACTATGTAGGTTAACTCGCGGGCACTTGGACTGTCTAGGTTACCTAGCGGGCACTTGGAGTATCTAGGTTAACGAACGGGCACATGGACTATGTAGGTTACCTAGCCGCCACTTGGACTATCTAGGTTAGCTAACAGGAACTTGGACTATTTAGGTTCCCTAGCGGGCACTTGTACCATCTAAGATACCTAGTTGGCACTTGGACTATGTAGGTCAACTAGCGGTCCCTTGGACTATCTAGGTTAGCTAACGGGCACTTAGATTATTTAGGTTAACTAGTGGGCACTTGGAATATGTAGGTTAACTAGCGGGCCCATGGACTATGTAGGTTTACTAACAGGCGCTTGGACTATCTAGGTTCCCTAAAGGGCACATGGACTATCTAGGTTACCGAACGGGCACTTGGACTATGTAGGTTACCTAAAGGGCACTTGGACTATGTAGGCTAATTAGGGGGCGCTTGGACGATCTAGGTTACCTAGCGGGTACTTGAACTTTCTAGGTTAACTAGCGGGCACATGCACTATCTAGGTTACCTAGCGGGCACTGGGACTATGTACGTTCGCTAGCGGGCACTTGGTATATAGATTAACTAGCGGGCACTTGGACTATATAGGTTAACTAGCGGACACTTGGACGATCTAGGTTAACTAGTGGGCCCTTGGACGATGTAGGTTAACTAGCCAGTACTTGGACGATCTAGGTTAACTAGCGGGCACTTGGACGATCTAGGTTAACTAAGGGGCACTTGGACTATCAAAGTTAACAAGCGAGCCCTAGGACTATGTAGGTTAACTAGCGGGCCCTTGGACTATCTAGTTTACCTAGATAGCACTTGGACTATATAGGTTCCCTAGCAGGCACTTGGAATATCTAGGTTAACGAACGGGCACTTGGACTATGCAGGTAACCTAGCGGGCACTTGGACTGTCTAGGTTACATGGCGGGCACTTGGACTTCTAGGTTAACGATCGGGCACTGGGACTATGTAGATTGCCTAGCGGGCACTTGGACTATCTAGATTAGGTAACGGGCACTAGAACTATCTAGGTTGCCTAGCGGTCACTTGGACTATGTAAGTCCCCTAGTGGGCACTTGGACTATCTAGGTTAACTAACGGGCACTAGGACTATATAGGTTAACTAACGGGCATTAGGACTATCTAGGTTAACTAGCGGGCACTTGGACTATCTAGGTTACCTAGCGGGCATTTGGACTATGTAGGTTAACTAGCGGACACTTGCACGATCTAGGTTAACTAGCGGGCCCTTGCACTATGTAGGTTAACTAGCGGGCCCATGGATTATGTAGGTTTACTAGCAGGCACTTGGACTATCTAGGTTAACTAGCGGGCACATGGACTATGTAGTTTCCCTAGCGGGCATTTGGACTATTTAGCTTACCAAGCGGGCACTTGGACTATGTAGGTTACCTAGCGAGCACTTGGACTATCTAGGTTACCTAGCAGGCACTTTGACTATCTAGGTTAACTAACGGGCACTTGGACTATGTAGGTTGCCTAGCGGCCACTTGGATTATGTAGGTTCCCTTTCGGGCACTTGGACTATGTAGGTTAAGTAGCGGGCACTTGGACTGTCTAGGTTACCTAGCGGGCACTTGGATTATCTAGGTTAACGAACGGCACATGGACTATGTAGGTTACCTAGCCGCCACTTGGACTATCTAGGTTAGCTAACAGGAACTTGGACTATTTAGGTTCCCTAGCGGGCACTTGAACCACCTAAGATACCTAGTTGGCACTTGGACTATGTAGGTCAACTAGCGGTCTCTTGGACTATCTAGGTTAGCTAACGGGCACTTAGATTATGTAGGTTAACTAGTGGGCACTTGGAATATGTAGGTTAACTAGCGGGCCCATGGACTATGTAGGTTTACTAACAGGCGCTTGGACTATCTAGGTTCCCTAAAGGGCACATGGACTATCTAGGTTACCGAACGGGCACTTGGACTATCTAGGTTACCTAAAGGGCACTTGGACTATGTAGGCTAATTAGGGGGCGCTTGGACGATCTAGGTTACCTAGCGGGTACTTGAACTTTCTAGGCTAACTAGCGGGCACTTGCACTATCTAGGTTACCTAGCGGGCACTTGCACTATCTAGGTTACCTAGCGGGCACTGGGACTATGTACGTTCGCTAGCGGGCACTTGGACTATCTAGGTTACGTAGCGGGCACTTGGTATATAGATTAACTAGCGGGCACTTGGACTATATAGGTTAACTAGCGGACACTTGCACGATCTAGGTTAACTAGCGGGCCCTTGCACTATATAGGTTAACTAGCGGGCCCATGGATTATGTAGGTTTACTAGCAGGCACTTGGACTATCTAGGTTAACTAGCGGGCACTTGGACTATGTAGTTTCCCTAGCGGGCATTTGGACTATTTTGGTTACCTAGCGGGCACTTGGACTATGTAGGTTACCTAGCGGGCAATTGGACTATAAAGGTTGCCTAGCAAGCACTTTGACTCTCTAGGTTATGTAACGGGCACTTGGACTATGTAGGTTGCCTAGCGGGTACTTTGATTATGTAGGTTCCCTATCAGGCACTTGGACTATGTAGGTTAAGTAGCGGGCACTTTGAATGTCTAGGTTACCTAGTGGGCACTTGGATTATCTAGGTTAACAAACAGGCACTTGGACTATGTAGGTTACCTAGTCGCCACTTGGACTATCTAGGTTAGCTAACAGGCACTTGGACTATTTAGGTTCCCTAGCGGGCACTTGTACCATCTAAGATACCTAGTTGGCACTTGGACTATGTAGGTCAACTAGCGGTCCCTTGGACTATCTAGGTTAGCTAACGGGCACTTAGATTATGTAGGTTAACTAGTGGGCACTTGGAATATGTAGGTTAACTAGCGGGCCCATGGACTATGTAGGTTTACTAACAGGCGCTTGGACTATCTAGGTTCCCTAAAGGGCACATGGACTATCTAGGTTACCGAACGGGCACTTGGACTATCTAGGTTACCTAAAGGGCACTTGGACTATGTAGGCTAATTAGGGGGCGCTTGGACGATCTAGGTTACCTAGCGGGTACTTGAACTTTCTAGGTTAACTAGCGGGCACATGCACTATCTAGGTTACCTAGCGGGCACTGGGACTATGTACGTTCGCTAGCGGGCACTTGGACTATCTAGGTTACGTAGCGGGCACTTGGTATATAGATTAACTAGCGGGCACTTGGACTATATAGGTTAACTAGCGGACACTTGGACGATCTAGGTTAACTAGTGGGCCCTTGGACGGTGTAGGTTAACTAGCCAGTACTTGGACGATCTAGGTTAACTAGCGGGCACTTGGACGATCTAGGTTAACTAAGGGGCACTTGGACTATCAAAGTTAACAAGCGAGCCCTAGGACTATGTAGGTTAACTAGCGGGCCCTTGGACTATCTAGGTTACCTAGATAGCACTTGGACTATATAGGTTCCCTAGCAGGCACTTGGAATATCTAGGTTAACGAACGGGCACTTGGACTATGCAGGTAACCTAGCGGGCACTTGGACTGTCTAGGTTACATAGCGGGCACTTGGACTTCTAGGTTAACGATCGGGCACTTGGACTATGTAGGTTGCCTAGCGGGCACTTGGACTATCTAGATTAGGTAACGGGCACTAGAACTATCTAGGTTACCTAGTGGTCACTTGAACTATGTACGTCCCCTAGTGGGCACTTGGACTATCTAGGTTAACTAACGGGCACTAGGACTATCTAGGTTACGTAGCGGGCACTTGATATATAGATTAACTAGCGGGCACTTGCACGATCTAGTTTAACTAGCAGGCCCTTGCACTATATAGGTTAACTAGCGGGCCCATGGATTATGTAGGTTTACTAGCAGGCACTTGGACTATCTAGGTTAACTAGCGGGCACTTGGACTATGTAGGTTACCTAGCGGGCAATTGGACTATAAAGGTTGCCTAGCAGGCACTTTGACTCTCTAGGTTATGTAACGGGCACTTGGACTATGTAGGTTGCCTAGCGGGCACTTTGATTATGTAGGTTCCCTATCGGGCACTTGGACTATGTAGGTTAACTAGCGGGCACTTTGAATGTCTAGGTTACCTAGTGGGCACTTGGATTATCTAGGTTAACAAACGGGCACTTTGACTATGTAGGTTACCTAGTCGCCACTTGGACTATCTAGGTTAGCTAACTGGCACTTGGACTATCTAGGTTCCCTAGCGGGCATTTGTACTATCTAGGTTACCTAGCTGGCACTTGGACTATGTAGGTCAACTAGCGGGCCCTTGTCCTATCTAGGTTAGCTAACGGGCACATGGACTATCTAGGTTAACTAGCGGGCACTTGGGATATGTATGTTAACTAGCGGGCCCATGGACTATGTAGGTTTATTAGAGGGCCCTTGGACTATCTTGGTTCCCTAAAGGGCACTTGGACTATCTGGGTTACCGAACGGGCACTTGGACTATCTAGGTTACTTAGCGGGCACTTGGATTTTGTAGGCTAACTAGGGGGCCCTTGGACGATCTAGGTTACCTAGCGGTTACTTGAACTATCTAGGTTAACTAGCAGGCACTTGCACTATCTAGGTTACCTAGTGGGAACTTGGACTCTGTACGTTCCTTAGCGGGCACTTGGACTATCTATGTTAACTAGCGGGCACTTGGAATATGTAGGTTAACTAGCGGACACTTGCAATATGTAGGTTACCTAGCAGGCACTTGGAATATCTAGTTTAACTAGCGGGCACTTGGAATATCTAGGTTAACTAGCGTGCACTTGGACTATGTAGGTTCCTTAGCGGGCACTTGGTCTATGTAGGTTGCCAAGCGGTCACTTGGAGTATGTAGGTTAACTAGACTGCCCTTGGACTATCTAGGTTACGTAGTGGGCACTTGGTATATAGGTTAACTAGTGGGCACTTGGACTATGTAGGTTAACTAGAGGACACTTGGACTATGTAGGTTAACTATCAGGCACTTGGACAATCTAGGTTAACTAGCGGGCACTTCGACGATCTAGGTTAACTAGCGGGCACTTGGACTATCAAAGTTAATAAGTCAGCCCTTGGACTATGTAGGTTAACTAGCGGGCCCTTGGACTATCTAGGTTACCTAGCGGGCACATGGACTATATAGTTTACCTAGCGGGCTCTTGGATTATGTAGGTTACCTAGTGGGCACTTGGACTATCTAGGTTAACGAACGGGCACTTGAAATATGCAGGTAACCTAGCGGGCACTTGGAATTCTAGGTTAACGAACGGGCACTTGGACTATGTAGGTTAGGTAACGGGCACTTTGAGTATCTAGGTTACCTAGCGGGAACTTGGACAATGTAAGTTACCTAGCGGGCACTTGGACTATCTAGGTTACCTAACGGGCACTTTGACTATCTAGGTTACATAGCGGGCACTTGGACTATGTAGGTTAACTAGCGAGCACTTGGACTCTAGGTTACCTAGCGGGCACTTGGATTATCTAGGTTACCTAGCGGGCACTTGGACTATCTAGGTTAACGAACGGGCACTTGGACTATGTAGTTTACCTAGCGGGCACTTGGACTATGTAGGATCCATATCGGACATTTGGACTACTTTGGTTACCTAGCGGGCACTTGGATTATCTAGGTTAACTAGCAGGCACTTGGACTATCTAGGTCAACTAGCGGACCCTTGTAGTATGTAGGTTAACTAGCGAGCACTTGGACTATCTAGGTTAACTAGCGGACCTTGGACTACGTAGGTTAACTAGCGGGCCCTTGGACTATGTAGGTTAACTAGCGGGCACTTGGACGATCTAGGTTAACTAGAGGGCACTTGGACTATCTAGGTTAACTAGCGTTCACTTGGACTATCTAGGTTAACTAGCGGGCCCTTGGATGATCAATGTTAACTAGCGGGCACTTGGACTATCTAGGTTATCTAACGGGCACTTGGACTAAGTACGTCCCCTGGTGGGCACTTGGACACTCTAGGTTGACTAACGGGCACTAGGACTATCTAGGTTACCTAGCTGGCACTTGGACTATGAAGGTTCCCTAGCGGGCACTTGGATTATCTAGGTTACCTAGCGGGCACTTGTACTATGTAGGTCAACTAGCGGCCCCTTGGTCTATCTAGGTTAGCTAACTGGCACTTGGACTATGTAGGTTAACTAGCGGACACTTGCACGATCTAGGTTAACTAGCGGGCTCTTGCACTATGTAGGTTAACTAGCGGGCCCATTGACTATGTTGGTTAACTAGCGGTCACTTGGACGATCTAGGTTAACTAGCGGGCACTTGGACGATATAGGTTAACTAGTGGGCACTTGGATTATCTAGGTTACCTAGCGGGCACTTGGACTATGTAGGTTCCCTAGCGGGCTTTTGGACTATATAGATAACCTAGCGGGCACTTAGACATTGTAGGTTACCTAGCGGGCCCTTGGACTATGTAGGTTAACTAGCGGGCCCATGGACTATGTAGGTTACCTAGCGGGCACTTGGACGATCTAGGTTAACTAGCGGGTACTTGGACTATGTAGGTTACCTAGCGGGCTCTTGGATTATGTAGATTAACTAGCGGCACTTGGACTATCTACGTTAACTAGCGGGCCCTTGGACTATGTAGATTCCCTAGCGGGCATTTGGACTATATAGATAACCTAGCGGGCACTTAGACTTTGTAGGTTACCTAGCAGGCAGTTGGACTTTCTAGGTTACCTAGCTGGCACTTGAACTATCTACGTTACTTAGCGGGTTCTTGGAGTATGTAGGTTACCCAGCGGGCTGTTGAACTATCTAGGTTACCAAGCAGGCACTTGGACTATCTAGGTTAACTAACGGGCACTTGGACTATGTAGGTTCCCTAGCGGGCTCTTGGACTATGTAAGTTCCCTAGCGGGCACTTGGACTATGTGGGTTCCCTAGCGGGCATTTGGACTATCTAGGTTACCTAATGGGCACTTGGACTATGTAGGTTCCCTAGCGGGCACTTGGACTATGTAGGTTTATTAGCGGGCCCTTGTACTATCTAGGTTCACTAAAGGGCACTTTGACTATCTAGGTTACCTAGCGGGCACTTGGACTATCTAGGTTACCTAGCGGGCACTTGGACTCTGTAGGCGAACTAGGCGGCCCTTGGACGATCTAGGTTACCTAGCGGGTACTTGAACTATCTAGGTTAACTAGCAGACCTTGGACTATGTAGGATAACTAGCGGGCCCTTGGACTATGTAGGTTAACTAGCGGGCATTTGGACTATCTAGGTTTCCTAGCAGGCAGTTGGACTATGTACATACCCTAGCGCGCACTTGGATTATCTAGCTTACCTAGCGGGCACTTGGACTATGTACTTCCCCTAGTGGGCACGTGGACTATCTAGGTTAACTAGCGGGCATTTGGACTATCTAGGTTACCTAGCAGGCACTTGGATTATGAAGGATCCCTAGCGGGCACTTGGACTATCTAGGTTAACTAGCGGGCATTTGGACTATGTAGGTTAACTAGCGGACACTTGCACGATCTAGGTTAACTAGCGGGCCCTTGCACTATGTAGGTTAACTAGCGGGCCCATGGATTATGTAGGTTTACTAGCAGGCACTTGGACTATCTAGGTTAACTAGCGGGCACTTGGATTATGTAGTTTCCCTAGCGGGCATTTGGACTCTTAAGGTTACCAAGCGGGAACTTGGACTATGTAGGTTACCTAGATAGCACTTGGACTGTCTAGGTTACCTAGCGGGAACTTGGATTATCTAGGTTAACTAACGGGCACTTGGACTATGTAGGTTGCCTAGCGGGCACTTGGACTATCTAGGTTAGCTAACAGGCACTTGGACTATCTAGGTTCCCTAGCGGGCACTTGTACTATCTAGGTTACCTAGCTGGCACTTGGACTATGTAGGTCAACTAGCGGGCCCTTGGACTACCTAGGTTAGCTAACGGGCACTTAGATTATGTAGGTTAACTAGGGGGCACTTGGAATATGTAGGTTAACTAGCGGACACTTGCACTATGTAGGTTAACTAGCGGGCCCATGGACTATTTAGGTTTACTAGCGGGCCTTTGGACTATCTAGGTTCCCTAAAGGGCACTTGGGCTATCTAGGTTACCGAACGGGAACATGAACTATCTAGGTTATCTAGCGGGCACTTGGACTATGTAGGCTAACTAGGGGGCCCTTGAATGATCCAGGTTACCTAGCGGGTACTAGAACTATCTAGGTTAACTAGCGGGCACTTGCTCTATCTAAGTTACCTAGCGGGCACTTGGACTATGTACGTTCCCTAGCGGGCACTTGGACTACATAGGTTCCCTACAGGGCACTTGGACTATGTAGGTTCCCTAGCAGGCACTCGGACTATGAAGGTTCCCTTGTGGGCACTTGGACTATGTAGGTTCCATAGCAGGCCCTTTGACTATGTAAGTACTCTAATGGGAACTTGGACTATGTGGGTTCCCTAGCGGGCCTTTGGACTATCTAGGTTACCTAACGTGCACTTGGACTATGTAGGTTACCTAGCGGATACTTGGACTATGTAGGTTCCCTATCAGGGACTTGGACAATGTAGGTTAACTAGCGGGCACTAGGACTATGTCGGTTAACTAGTGGGTCCTTGTACTATGTAGGTTAACTAGCGGGCACTTGGACTATCTGGGTTAACTAGCGGGCCCTTGGACTATGTAGGTTAACTAGCAGGCACTTTGACGATCTTGGTTAGCAAACGGGCACTTGGAATATGTAGGTTACCTAGCAGGCACTTGGACTGTCTAGGTTACCTAGCGGGCACTTGGACTATCTAGTTTGGAGTCCCTACAGGGTTTATGTACCCCGAGTCCTGGAGATGGGGATTGGTTTGATCTAACTGCACTTTACTTGCAGTGCGAGCCAGCGCGGCGCGGTGTCCCACTGGAAGCGCCGAGCCACATGTGCGTGTCAACACTTAGGACCATCCCCAAACATGCTTTTGCCAGGTGTCCGTGAGGAAGCCAATCAAGAGGGATCGTGCTATTCGGATTCTGTCCCCATGTCACCGTTTTCGCCTTGCTTTATTAATAACATGCACAAAATAAGACTGAGCAAAACCAAGCAGCGAAAAGAAAAAAACAAACAAAAATGTAAACAAAACCCAACCAAAATCCAATGACACTAAAAGAAAACAACACTAACCAAGAAAGAAAAGTACAAGGACTGTGTGGTGAACTTTAAGAGTGTTTTCCTGTCCAGTCTGTTGGGGCACCGAGCCCTGACCACAAAGTCCACCTTTGGCATTCCCCGGGGACTTTGATGCTCCATTTTCTTTCTCTTCCGCTGCACTCTCTTAGTGTCATGCCTCGAGGTGGCAGGATCAGTTCGGGCGCAGTTCCCACACTGTGTCTCCAGTGTTGTCCCCTCTAGGGCTATGGGTCTTTGAGGGACGTTTCTCATCGTGGGGCTGCCCGTGTGGTCTTCACTGTGGACTGGCTTCTCTGATTGGGAACATCATCCTCAAGGTGTATTGGGCCAGGATGTGCTCCTTTCTCCCCTCCTCCCCCTTGTTCTGCCCTGTGTTCTCTGATCAGATATGTCCCTCTCCGCGAGCTGCAGATCCGGTGCCATCCTGTGAAATACAATCTTTGGGCGCTGCAAGGATGTGGGTGGGTGGGTGTCAGCTCAGATCTTTTGGGAGTCCAGGAGATATTGACTGTTCGATGGGCACAGTTCTGTGGGGCACCGTGCTCTTGGTCCAGACGCTGGTTGTGAATATGACTTTGTTGTTAACCAGTTGTGTGTCTCTGGGTCAACTGATGTGTGTTTTTGAGTGAGTTTTCTTATCTGGAAAGTAAATGTACTGGATTATCCAGACTCCCATGTCAGCAAGTTATCGAGAGGGGTTAATCAGAGACTATTTCATATAGTGTGTACCTGCGCGCTGTAATCTAGACCTGGGGTGGCAATTATGAGCTCAGGATAGAGATGGTATCCAGCAGGTAACATACGTGGCTCCATATTGAAACAGGAAGCCCACTGTGGAGATTTGGTCCGTCCGTTGATGTCCACTGGCCACCTAGTCTCCTGCTATAAATGCTTCACTGGCTCAGCAGCTGAGCCAGGAGCCAGTGCCATCATAACCAGGTGGCTACCTCGGAAAAAGGGCAGATAGATATTTGTTATCTTGTTGTCTTGGGAAGCCCACCTAACCTCCATGCAAACCTTCTGGTGTGAGTTATCTGTGGAAGGAATCATAGGCTCACAGTAATTCACATCTTTCTTTTTGACAATGTGCCCGTATTCCTTTCTGAACCTGAGAAGGTGGCCCCTGTGTCCACCAAGAAATTTACTGCCTGGCCTCCTACATGGAGAGTTAGCCTGGGCTTTTGGCGGCAAAGTGAAACAGAGCCCTGACCCCTTTATTCAGCTTCTTCAAGCATTATTGTCTCTTGCTTGGGTCTCTCTAGGTGCAGATGAGGCCCGTCCACTCTAGTGGAGGGTCGTGCACCTCTCCTGGGGTTTTCAAAGCACTGATTTTTCCAGTGTCCTTCTTTCCTGCAGTAGGCACATTGATCCTTCCCCATGGCTTCGTGGTGCCCACAGGTTAGTCTCTCCGTGAGTGGGCCATGCTCTCCTTTTCCTGAGTCTCTGGGGTCTCTCATGGCAATTACGATTATTTTAGCTAGCTTCTTTGTCTCTGTCGTGCTAGGGTCATCTCTGTTGTTATACATTCAATGAGCCACTTGTACCAAATCACTAAGATTTTTCCCTTCAAACCATTCCAACTACTTTTTCATGTCTGAGGCAGACTGACTGAGTCATAAAGGCAATACTTATTGCCCTCCTGTTCTCGGGGCCTCCGGGCCATGAAGGGTATAAAGCCCATAGGCTTCCATCAGCCACTCTAGAAAGGCAGGCGGACATTCTCTTATAAGAGCCTGAAAATTCTCACTGACCTTAGATAAATTCATAGGTTTCCTAGCTCTTCCGCAGAGGGTCATGTAAGAGCAACGGGTGATACCTGGTAAAGCCCTCTGGGCCTTGCTAGGAATTGAGATCCCACATTGTTGGTGTAGTGTCCAAAAGAGTTTCTCTCAAGTGGGGAGTGCCCGCTCGCTGAACATCAGGTTCGCTGACTGCTTACTGGGCCTCTGTCTGGAAGGGCTACCCTTCCTCCGTTGTGAACAGCAACTGGAGAAGTTGCTGGCAATCATTCCAGGTGGGCTGATGAGTATGGAAGACATAACAGTACTAGTGTGTGTGTGGGGCTACTGGTTGGGGGTGGGGGAGAGGTTGGGGGGCCGGTGGGAGAAGGAGTTACTCAATAAGGGCATGTTAGAAATTTTCTATTTCTGTCCCCTAGAAACCTTATAGGGCGGGGGTGGAACCAAAGGGTCTGAAGCCTTCTCTCCCACTCCCAGAGTTCTCCTGCAAAATGGTATAAAACCAAGTAGGGGAGAGAGATCGGGAGGGGAGGGGAGGGAAAAGGAGGGAGAGAGGGAGGGTTTGGGGGAGGGGGACGGAGAGGGATGGGCTCCACATATGTGGTTTTGGGACCTTGGACCGTTTGTTTTTCCAGTCCTGCCATGTTTCCTGAAACCTTGGAAACGGACCCTTTCTTTGAGGGAGGGAGTAAGTCTTTTATATTTGCAGGCTTCTTAGTGGCAATGTCAACCCACACTTGAATTAAAGGAATCAGATCGGGATGTCCTGGTTCCCCATAACCATAACTATGAACTCTTAGTAATAGGGGATGGGAAAACTAGTCTTGCGTGGGTCAATCAGGGACTCCTTCTGCCCCATCACTTTTAAACAAATTGTAGAGTCTCCAAGCTTTTGGGTTGAAACCACATCCTCTTGGTGAACACCTAGAGCATGGGTCCTCAAACTACAACCTGTGGGCCACATGCAGACAGCCAAGGTCATTGATCCTTTCTGTTGGGTGTATATGCCCCCCCTTTTTTTAATTTCAAATCAAGATGTGCAGTGTGCACATGAATTTGTTCGTAATTTTTGTTTTTTTTTAAACTATAGTCTGTCCCTCCAATGGCCTGAGGGACAGTGAACTGCCCCCCTTGGTAAACAGTTTCAGGACCCCTGCCTTAAGGTATCCTGGACTTAGGGGTTACTAATCTCCCAGCCCTGAAATATCACTGAACATTCTACCCGTTGTGGGAGGCACCATGGGAATTTGGACCCCGGGTAATTTACAAGCCTTTACTCCAATTGAACCCAAGAAAATTCAAAATAACTTAGGTAGTTACTCTATTTTGGTCACTATTGACTCCTCCTGTACTAGCCCATTATTTCCATTTAACGCTATAACGCGGAATATGATGTTTTAATAGCATTTTAAAATATATAAATATATATATAACTATGAAAGTCCACAGCAAAAAAAATAATTTTTCCCAAAATTATAATTGAAGCAGTATAGGGTTAAAAAGAAGGATGGGTCTTATCAGCGGGTCCAAGACCTTAGCATCATAAATGAATCAGTGATCCCACTGCACCTAGTAGTGCTCAAACTTGTGCACTCCTAGGGGAAAGTGTGAATGCGTTTATCCCTCTTCTTGTATTTCCAATGAACAAACACACATGTCTGGTAATCCTAAGATTTTTTTGTTTCCTGTGACACTCACCTAATTTCAAGGCCACTGCCACCTCACAAGCTTAATCTTGTCGTAGTCAAACTGTTCACCTTTTAGACCGTTTGTTTTTCCCAGAAGTTATTGGGTGACTAAAACTTCTGAACCAAGTGTGCCAGGTCCACTACTACCACCTCCTGGACCACCTCAACCTTATCCATCCTGGATAAAGTTGACCTCAATGGACAACCCCTCCCAGCAGTGTAGGAAGGATATGGACCCAAAGCCCTACTTCACCCCTTTTGCCAGCAGGGAGAAGCTAGAGATGTCGTCGCCCAGTACCCCAAAGATTTGGGTCCATATCTCTTCAGGGGGGCAAATGTTAGGTAGCTATCCTAGGGACTGGGGCATCCGTTATGCATGCCCATAGGGCCAAGATAAGAGCCCAGTTAGGAGAGGCACCTGGTGCATGCTCAGAGGTCCAGGTTTCTAGCAATGAAGGGGAGGTACACCTGAGTGGGTCCTGTACATGGATTGACCAACCTAGGCCATGTAAATTCAAATCAGCCACTGGGGATGGCCAGATTTGCCCACCACGCCTCCCTAACGCTCAAAAAATCACTTGAGTGACAGACCAGGCTTCTGCGTGATTTCTCTCTCACTCAGGAAGGCTTTTTGGAGGCAGCAGGGCTGCACAAGAGTGGCTGGTGGATACTGTTCAGATGCATGGCTCTCTGCTTGCAAGGGTTTTTGTCTCAGGTGACTGTAAGGGAGGAGGTAGTACGTCTGGATCACAGAGTATCCATGTCCACAAATGAGGCTGCTCATTCCACAGTCCTGGCAGTGCTTTATGAAAACCCTCTGCTTTGCAATGTCACTCCTTGTAGATTAGAATGGGAGGGGCTGGGAGCAACATATGCTGCCTCTTACTCCCTGTTGCAGGTTTCTGGATGCTGAATGTATCTCTTACAGCATCAGTTAGTGGGCTTGCTGTCTGCCTCAGGCTTTGTTCACGGAGATCCTCCAGCTTGTTGGTGGTGTGTGCGCATGAGCAGAGGCTTCCTGCCAATCTCCCATGAGTAGTAGAGCTCCCATGTTGTGGACTCCATGAAAGCCGTGCCCCAGACAGCACGCTTACAAAGGAGGGTGGGCCCTGCAGGAGAGACGACCATTCCCCCTGTGGAATGGCCTCAGAGACCCAGGTCCTTCACTGGCCAGCTGCTGGGGCTGTGGGCCCTAAGCTTCATGCCTGACTCAGGAATTGACACAGGGTGAGGCGACTCCAGTAGCTGTTTTGACTGGTCTAATCCAGCCTGAGATCATCCTTGCATGAGCCCTCTGCCCAGATTATTTTTGTTTCTTTTATGATCATTTTATTAGGGGCTCTTACAACACTAACCACAATCCATATATACATCAGCTGTTTGAAGCACATCTGACCATTAATTGCCCTCATTATTCTCAAAATCTCCACTCTTCACCCAAGCCCCTGGCCTCAGCTCCTCATTTTTTCCCCCCTCAATGCCCGCCACCCATCCCTCATCAATCCGTGGAAATGTACTAATTCTTTTGTCATATCTTCACCCACCTTTCTTTTGAGGTCAATGAAGATCCTTGTAATCGGTTCCCACTTTCCATCCTGCCCTTCCTCCACCCTCCCAGTATCTCCACTCATAACACTGGTCCTCACAGGCCCATCCACCCTGGATTCCCCGTGTTTGAAATTCCTATCGGTACTACAATACCTTCTCTAGTTTGGCCAGATTAGAACTGGGTTCAGGTTAGTGGGGAAGCATTAAGAACTTGAGGAGGCGGCCACCCGCCCGCTGGGTGGGCGGGCCCGGGCGTCGCGTGCTACGGGCCGCCCAGCGCAGGCGGAGGCTGGGAGCGCCCCGCAGGGTGCACGGGCGGCCTTGCAGGCGGGGACTCGGGACGCGCCCCTCGACGCCCTCGCGCACCCCACCGTCTTCCTGTCCGCGGGGCCCCCCGAGGGGCTGCGAGCGGGGGTGTCGCAGGACCTGCGGCTGGATAAAACGAGAGACCCCCCTTGGTCAGCAGCGCGAGACCGTGGGGACGCGCGGCTCCTCGAATGTTGCGTCGTCTCATTTCTGGTTCCTCCATCCATTCACGCAGGCCGACCCCGCTCGCCTGATCAGTGGCACACACCCAGCCCAGTGGGAAAAGGAATGCTCTCCCACGTATATGCATTTTAGTTTGGAGTCCCTACAGGGTTTATGTACCCCGAGTCCTGGAGATGGGGATTGGTTTGATCTAACTGCACTTTACTTGCAGTGCGAGCCAGCGCGGCGCGGTGTCCCACTGGAAGCGCTGAGCCACATGTGCATGTCAACACTTAGGACCATCCCCAAACATGCTTTTGCCAGGTGTCCGTGAGGAAGCCAATCAAGAGGGATCGTGCTATTCGGATTCGGTCCCCATGTCGCCGTTTTCGCCTTGCTTTCTGTTTTTGAATTCGGTTTCCCAAATGTCTGCCTCCAAACGAATACCCAACCAGGGGGTCCGAAGCCCTGGAAGTTTCCGGGGCTGTTCCCCAGACGCGCCTCGGGGGCCGCAAGGACTGCGCGTCGAGACTTTTCCAGTCGTGAAAAGTCGGCGGCGACAGCTCGGGGGCCCTGGGTCACCGGGTGGTGTTGAGCAGGGACTCTGGGGCCCCGGCGTGGGACGCTGGCGGGTGCAAGTTCAAGAGGGTCAGGGGCTGATGCCTCCCCACGCCCCTGCCCTCCCCCAGCAAGGGCGCTCTGGGGTGCTGGGTCCTTGAGGCCCCGGCTGGCGGGGCCGCCCACGGTCAAGGCTTCGGGCACACGCGCGGGTGCGCTGAGGCCTGCGCCGTGCGGGGGTCTGGGCTCAGGCAGGTGGTCGCGGCGGCTCCGCGGGCGGGCGGGCGCCCAGCAGGACGACCGACGACCCCAGGCGCGTCCCCGGCACCCAGCGCCCGGGCGTAGAGGCGGGCGGGGGGGCTGCGCTCCGCCGCCGCCAGGGCCCCCTCCCTCCGCGCCCCCCCCCCGCGCCAGGTGAGCCGGGCCTGGGCCTCGGCGGGCCGCGGGGCTGCCCTCTCGCCGCCCTCCAGCGCCCCCTCGGGGCCAAGCCGCGCCGAGCCGGGCGGCCGCCGGCCGGGCTGGGGGTTGGGAGGGGCGGGGGTCGCGGGCGGGTCGCTCCTTCGGCCGCTGGCGGGGGCCGGGGGCCGGGCGGCCGCGCGCGAGGCCGGGCCAGCGGCCGCCGCGCCCTCGGCCTCTGACTCCGGCTCCGGCTCGGCTCGCCCTGGCGGCGGTGGCGCCGTGAGGAGGAGTCCGCGCTCCTCTGTGGCGGCGGCGGCGGCCGGCTCCAGGCCGGGTTTTGGCGCCGCCCGCCTGCTGCCTCCTGGCGGCTCCTGAACTCCAGCCCCCTCTCTATCAGCCTCTCACTCCGTCTCAATATGTCTCAAGATGGCGGCCAATGTGGGATCGATGTTTCAATATTGGAAGAGCTTTGATTTACAGCAGCTGCAGGTCAGGCTTCTCCTCTCTCGGCCTCTCGCTCGGGGGTGGGGGCTGCGGGCGGTCGCGGCCTCCCCGGGGACGCTGGGCTGCCTCGCCGCCGGGGGCCGCGGCAGAGGGGAGGAGGGGGGTACCGGGGAAAGCGGGGCCGACTCGGGGACAAGTCCCTCTCACTCCCCGGCCCCAATTGATAACTCGCTTGATCGGAAATTGATCCTCTTTGTTCAATTCACCGATCAGCCCAAGATGGCGCCGGGAGCCGCCGCTGCCACCGCTGCACCTGGTGTCTGCCCCCTCCCCTTGCGCCCCCCCCCCCCCCGGCCCCGAGCCGCCGCCGCCGCCGCCGCCGCGGGACCGGGGAGGGGGCGGCCCCGGGCGCCCGCGGGGTGCGCAAAAAAACAAAAAAAAATAACTTGAGGAAAGTTTTGTTTTTCTTTGTTGTCTCATACCTTGTATTCTTTTATCTCCTCTCTGAGATCCTTCTGTAAGGGGATGTCCAGTGCACTGCAAATAGGTTTTGGGTCTATACCCGGCCGTCCCCTCTCATTCTCCATGATAAGATTTTTTTGTTCTCATGATGCCTGTTGCCTTATCCCTTTGAAACTTTGTGATCACACAGGCTGGTATGCTTCCTCCATGTGGGCTCTGTTGCTTCTGAGCTAGATGGTTGCTTCTTTACCTTCAAGCCTTTAAGACCCCACACGCTATATCTTTTGGTAGCTGGACACCATCGGCTTTCTTCATCACATTTGCTTATGCAGCCGCTTTGTGGTCAGTGATCGTGTAGGGAAGGTGAGCATCGTTTAATGCCAATTTAATAGAACAATGTTCTTGCAATGAACGAGTCCTTGAGCGGAGGCCCTATGTCCATCTGCTACCTTAATACTAAATCTATAAACATATGGACATAGATCTATTTCCCCATGCCCCTTTGTAAATATATGTACATGCCTTTATTTAGACATCTATAACTGGCCCTTGCTTCCCAGCTCACTCTTCTATACCCTTTGATTTTCCTCTTGTGCCCACTGTCATGCTCAGTCTTCATTTGAGTTTCAGTAATTCCTCTTGGTTACATTACCCTTGATCACGCCCTACCAGTCCTCCTACATCCCCCTCACCACCGATTTCCATCACTTTTTGTTCCCTTGTCTCTGGAATTCTTAACACCACTACCTTTCTTCCCACCTCCCTCTCTCGCATGTCCTCCAGGATGTGCTAGTCCCGTTTTTTTTTCTCCTCCAGATTGTTCGTTCAGCCTATCTTATTTAGACAGACCTGTAGAGGCAATAACATGCACAAAAACAAGAAAGAACAAAACCAAGCAGCAAAATAAACAAAACAACAAAAATCCAATGACAATAAAAGAAAACAAAGGTCAACAAGATAGAAAAGCTCATAGATAGTTTAAGGACTATGTGTTGGCCTTTAGAAGTGTTTTCTAGTTCAGTCTTTTGGGGCACCAAACCCTGACCCTAAAGTCCACCTTTAGCATTTCCTTGGGATCTTGCTGCTCCTTTTACTTGCTCTTCTGCTGTACCCCCTTAGTGTTATGCCTCGGTGTAGCGAGATCAGTTTGGGGGTAATTCCCACACTGTGTCTCCAGTGTTGTCCCCTCTAGGGCTATGGGTCTTTGAGGGATGTTGTGTCTCATCGTGGGGCTGGCCATGTGGTCTTCTATGTGAACTGACTTCTCTGAGTGGGAACATCATCCTCAAGGTCTGGTGGGACAGGATGTGCTCCACTCTCCCCTTCTCCCCTTCATCTCTGTGTACTCTGATCAGATAATGTCTCTGTCCAGGAGATGCAAATTCAATGCTATCCTCTGAAATAAAATCTTTGGGAGGGGTTGTGTGGAATATCTGTTCAGATCTTTGGTGGGTCCAGGAGAGAGGGACTGCTCGGCTGGGCACAGCCACGAGGGGCTCAGAACTCTGACTCCAGAAAATGGTTGTAAGTTTGGCTTTGTTTTTAACCAGTTGTGTGCCTCTGGGTCAACACCTGTGTTTTTTTGAGTTAGTTTTCTGATCCGAAAAGTAAAGGTACTCCATTTTCCAGACTCCCATGTCACCAAGTGATCGATAGGGGCTAACCAGAGCCTGATTCAAATAGTGTGAATCTGTTAGGTGCCTTCTAGACCTGGGGTGGCGATTCTGAGCCCAGGACAACAATAATGTCCGAGAGGTGATATAGGTGGCTCCATATTGAAACAGGAAGACCACTGTGGAGATTTTGTCCTTCCACTGATGGCCACAGGTCACCGCCTCACGTCCTGCAAAAACAGTTTCCATGGCTCAACAGCCAAGCCAGGGGCCAGTGCCATAAAAATCATGTGGCTAACTGGGACAAAGGGCAGACAGATATTTTTTATCATGATGTCTTGAGAAACCCACTTAACCTCCATGCAAATCTTCTGGTGTGAGTTATTTTTGGAAGCAATCATATGCTGACAGTAATTCAAATCTTTCCTTTTGACAATTTGCCTGTACTCTTTTCTGAACCTGAGAAGGTAGTCCCTGTGTCCACTAAGAAATTGACTGGCTGGCCTCCTACTTGGACAGTTAGCCTGGGATCCTGGGGACCAACTGAAACAGAGCACTGACACCTTCATTCAGCTTCTTCAAGCATTATTGTCTTTTGCTTGGGATTTTCTAGGTGTGGATGAGGCCCGTCCTCTCTATTGGAGGGTTGTCTGCTTCTCCTGGGGTATTCAAGGCACTGATTTTTCCAATGTCCTTCTTTCCTGCAGTAGGCACATTGATCCTGCCCCATGACTTGGCGGTGCCCACAGGTCAGTCTCTCCGTAAGTGGGCCATGCTCTCCTTTTCCTGAGTCTCTGGGGTCTCTCATGGCAATTCCTAGTATTTTAACTAGTTTCTTTGTCTCTGTCGTGGTAGGATCATCTCTGTTGTTACACACCCGCTGAGCCACTTGTACCAAATCACTAAGATTTTTCCCGTCAAACCCTTCCCACTTCTTTTTCATGTCTGAGGCAGACTGAGTAATAAAGGCAATACTTATTGCCCTCCTGTTCTCAGGGCCTCCAGGCCGTTAGGGATATAAAGCCCGTAGGCTTCCATCAGTCACTCTAAAAAAGCACGCAGACATTCTCTTGTAAGAGTCTGAAAATTCTCACTGACCTTAGATAAATTCATAGGTTTTCTAGCTGTTCCACTGAGGGCCTGCAAGAGAAACTGGTGATACCTGGTTAGGCCTTCTGTGCCTTGCTAGGCGTTTGGATCTCACATTTTTCATGCAGTGGCCAAAAGAGTTTCCCTCACATGGGGAGTGCCTGCTGTCTGACCATCATGTCCATTGACTGCTTACTGGGCCTCTCTCTGGCAGGGCTACTGTACCTGTGTTGTGAGCAGCACCTGGAGAAGTTGCTGGAAATTTCTGGAGGTGGGCTAATGCATATGGAAAACCCTTTCTATCAAGGAATCAGACCTGCTTTGTCAGAAAAAGGGATTTTGTTGATTCCAATTATACAAATCACTGGAATACAAGGGGATATATACCCAAAAAGGGACTCAGGGATCTTCCCCAGGTGTTGGGGCTGCTTGCCTTGAGTGTAGAATGGCTGCTGCCGAATCATCCTTCTTGGGGGGTGGGGCGGTCGAGATCCCATACCAGCCCTAGTGTATGTTGGGGTGTGGACTCAGAAAGGAGTTATGAGTATTTCTCTCTCTCCAGCCCCATGCACCTGACAGGGTGGCAGTGATAATGAAGGGTCGTAAGCTAGTTCTCCCACTCCCAGAGTCCTCCTGCAAAAAGGAATAAAGCCGAGACAGAGGGGTATGGGGAGGGGTTGGGGAAGGGCAGCCTCCACCTTAGTGGTTTTAGGACCTTGGGTCTATTTTTTTTCTGGTCCTGCCATGTTCCCTGAAATCTTGAAACAAGAACCCTTTCTGTTGCAGGAGGAAGTAAGTCTTTTGTTTATGCTGGCTTATTAGTGGCAATGTCATTCCACGCATCAATGTTAGGGATCAGATAGGGATGTCCTGGTTCCCCATAAACATAACTATGAACTCTGAGAAATAGGGGAAGGGAAAACCAGTCTTGCATGGGCAAATCAGGAACTCCTTCTGTCCAATCACCTTTAAACAAATTGCGGAGTCTCCAGGCTTTAGGGCTGAAACTACATTCTCTTTGTGAGCGCCTAGAGCAGGGGTCCTCAAACAATAGCCTGTGAGCCACATGCGGATAGCCGAGGACCTTGATCCTGTCCGCCGAGTGTTTGTGCCCCGTTTGTTTGTGTGTTTTTTTTAAACTTCAAAATAAGGTATGTGCAGGAAGCATAGGAATTTGTTCATAGTTTTATTGAAACGATAGTTTGGCCCTCCAACTGATCAGAGGGACAGTGAACTGGTCCCTGTTTAAAGAGTTTAAGGACCCCTGGCCTAGAGAAATCAGAAATCCGCAGTTCTGGGGAGAGCACTCCTGTTAAGGAGGTTTCCTTTCTAAGCAAGCCCAGACAGTGGCAATTGGATCTCGGTGCACCTCGAAATGTTGTAGCCACTCTCCATTCCCAGAAAGAAAACTACTCCGACCGCTGGCAAGTTCAACAGAAAAAGTTTTTTTTCCTGAGCAGCCCCAGTCTAATTGTCCAAAGGTTTTTATACTTTTGCAATGTGCAGGTGTGCAAGCAGGCAGAGTAGAGAAGCAGGGTGTTGCAGTTAGTCATTCTTAGTTGAACAAAGACTGCTCTGGTCGCTCTCGCGAATCTTCTGGGCATCCATATCCTTTGGGACATTCCCTTGGGCACATCTGCACAGCCTACCTGCCCTATATCAGCTAGTTCATTTACAGTTCATAGCTACTTTATTTACTTTACATGGTGCCTTCTGTCAGCTCATAATGGCTTCACTCTTGTCAAGGCTGTTTAAGCTTTTCCCAGAGATCCTATATAGCCGCCATTGTGGCCATGGGGAAACGGGGCCTGTGACCCTGGCCAAGATGGTGCCCACCAGCCCAAACATGTGGAAGGGCACTGCCTAGGGAGCTGGTTGAATAGACCTGGGAGTTAGCCCTGCCTTGTCCTGGGAGCCAAATATTTCCCTTTTCCCCTCCATTCCCTTTCTCCTGGCTTTTCAAACAAGCTGCTTTAGCCCTATAATGCCCAGCACAACATTTTTATAACATTTAATTGAAACTTATCTGGTACCAAACTTATAAATTATCAATGTGACAATTTGGTTACATTTCAAAAACATTGCACGTTTTATATATTTGAATGCCATATATACATATTGATAACTATGAAAGTAAAGAATAAAAATGTTTAAAATTATTTCCTGAATTTAAAACTTGAGGCGTTATAGTGTTAGTGTTCTACCAGTGTAGGTTTGTTCCTTGTTACAGGCTGGTTTTCCGTGGCCCAGGCTTAGGCCAATGGCATATGGAACCCTTCCTGTGTAACTGTTACCTTTAGGCTTTCAGTGTTGCTGCTTAAGGCACTTTTGGGGAAAGCTCTTAATACACAGTTCCACTGCCACGATGTTCCAGACAGAAATTCCAATTCCCTTAAGGTTCCCTGAGCTTCCAGATGCCCCTTCCCTTCAGAGATTTGAGAGTCTGCTCCCGCCAGCAGGCATCTTGGAGGGCCATGGGGCCATCCCAAGCAGTGGTTCTCCTAGCTTGTCTAGAATAATGGTTGGACTTAAAGTCTACCTCAGTGAGTTGTCTTTGATCCCTTCTTGCTGGGGCATCTTCCTGAGGTAACAGATTCAGGGCAACAAAGGGCTCGCTCTCAAGTGGGGTTTATTGACCTTGAGGCAGCAAGCTCTACATAGCCTTCTTTTGTGCTTTCTAGATGGGACTTAGCAGCTTCATACTCAGGAATTGCCCCCTTGCATGAATCCTGTCCAATTGGGATAGAGTTGACACAGAGGCTAGACAAACAAAAGCTGATACACTATGCAACTTTATTTGAGAAAGGAGAATGGTGGCCAGAGAATGGTACACTTTCCCTTCTAACCCTGATTCACCTGGAACAGTTTTGTAAAGTGATTGGAAAGTGGGCCGAAATGCCAGAAGTTACAGCATTTCTCCTTTTGAGGAGCAGTAGAGACCTTCATCCCCAGTGCACCCAGGAACCCCTAAGGCAGGCATCCTCAAACTGTGGCCCGTGGGGCACATGTGGCCTGACGACATTTATCCCACCCTCAGGGTGTTTTTGCTGCCTCTGCATGTCCTACTTAGTAGCCGATTCGTGCAATGTGCATAGGAATTTGTTCATAGTTTGGTTTTTTTTAACTATAGTCTGGTGCTCCAACGGTCTGAGGGACAGTGAACTGGCCCCCTGTGTAAACAGTTTGAGGACCCCTGCCCTAAGGGATCCTGGACTTAGGGGTTACTAATCTCCCAGCCCTGAAACATCCCTGAACATTCTACCCGTTGTAGGAGGCACCATGGGAATTTGGTCTCTGGGTAATTTACAAGTCTTTTATTCAATTTGAAGCCAAGAAAATTAAAAATGACTCAGACACTTACTTTCTTTTGATCCCTGTTGACTCCCGCTGTAGTATTCCAATATTACAATTTAACGCTATAACGCATGACCTTTTCATTCCATTCAATTAAATGTGTGTGTATAGATAGATAGATAGATAACTATGAAAGTAATTAATGAAAACAAAATTTGTTTGACCAAAGTTAATAATTGAGGGATAATAGGATTAAATAGAAGCATGGTTCTTATCAGTGGGTCCAAACATTAGGATCATAAATGAAACAGTGATCTCAGTGCACCCAGTAGTTCCCAAACCCTGTACCCTCATAGGGGAAATTGTGGATGCTTTTACTCCCGTGCCTATACTTAGAACGAACAAACACACATGCCTGATAATCCTAAGATTTTTTTTGTTTCCTGTGACACTCACCTAATTTCAAGGGCACTGCCACCTCACAAGCCTAGCCTTGTCTCAGTTAAACTGTTCACCCTTTTGTCCGTTTGTTTGTTTTTCCAGAAGTTCTCAAGTTACCAAGCCCTCTGAACCAAGTGTGCCACCTCTAGGACCACCATCTCCTGGACCACCTCAACCTTATCCATCCTAGACCTGAATGGACAACCCCTCCCAGCAGAGTAGAAAGGGTATGGACCCAAAGCCGCACTTCACCCTTTTGCCAGCAGGAAGTACCTAAAGATGTCGTCGCCTTGTACCCCAAAGATTTGGGTCCATATCTCTTCAGGGTGTAAATTTTAGGTAGCTAGCATAGGGACTAGGTTGTCCATGATACATGCTCAGAGGGCCAAGCTAGCCACCCAGGAAAGAGTGGCACACCGAGCGTGCTCAGAGGTCCAGGTTTCCAGTCAGGAAGGCCAGGTACACCTGGGTGGGTGCTGCACCCACATTGACCCACCTAGGCCAAGTAAATTCAATTCAGCCACTGGGGTCCACCAGGGTTGCCTACCATACCTCCCTATCTCTCCTAAAACACAATTGGATCACAAACCTGGCTTTGGCGTGAATTCTTTCTCATGCAGAGCCAAGGACCAAGGTATATCTGTCCACAGAGAGAAAAACCTAGGAAAGCTCTTTGGAGGCAGCAGCACTGCACATGAGTGGCTATTGGATACTGTTTAGATGCATGGCTTTCTATTTGGAACTTTTTTTTGTCTCACCTGAATGGAAAGGAAGAGGTAATACTTCTGGATCACACAGTATCCATGTCCACAAATGAGCTGCTCATTCCACAGTCCTGGCAGTGCCTTTTGAAAACCCTCTGCTTTAGAATGTCACTCCTTGAAGATGGCAGTGGGAGTGGCTGGGGCCAAGTATGCTGCCTCTTACTCCCAGTTGCAGGTTTCTGGATGCTGATTGTATCTCTTACAGCATCAATTAGTGGGCTTGTTGTCTGCCTCAGGCTTTGTTCACAGAGATCCTCCAGCTAGGTGGTGGTGTGTGCGCATAAGCAGAGGCTTCCTGCCAATCCCCCATGAGTAGTAGAGCTCCCATGGTGTGGACTCCATGAAAGCCGTGCTCCAGCCAGCAGGATTACAAAGGAGGGTGGGCCCGGCAGGACAGGAGGGCCATTGCCCCTATGGAATGACCTCAGAACCCCGCCTCCCTCCCTGTCCAGCTCCTGGGACTATGGGCCCTAAGCTTCATGCCTGACTCAGGAATAGACACAGGGTGAGGCAACTCCAGTAGGTGATTTTGCTGATCTAATCCAGCCTGAGATCATCCTTGCATGTGCCCTCTGTCCAGACCTTTTTTTAAATTGTTCATGCAACACTAACCACAATGCATATATACATCGGTTGTGTAAAGCACATTTGTACATTCATTGCCCTCATTATTCTCAAAATATCCACTCTCCACCCCACCCAAGCCCCTGGCCTCAGCTCCTCATTTTTCCCCCTCCATTCGAGCTACCCTTGATAATTTACTAATTATTTTCTCATATCTTGCACTGTCTGGTGTTCCTTCACCCACTTTTCTGTTGAGGTTAAATGTAGATCCCTGTATACGGTTTCCGTTTTCCAACCTACCCTCCCTCCACCCTTCCCGAGTCTGCACTCATAACACTGGTCCTCAAGGGCTCATCCACCCTGGATTCCCCATGTTTCCTGTTCCTATCAGTCCAAGTGTACATTCTCTAGTCTAGCCTGATTTGTAAATTAGAATTGGGATCATGATAGTGGGAGAGAGGAAACATGTAGGAACTAGGGGAAAGTTGTGTTTCATCGTTATTATCTGGTACCTGTCTTGGTTTATCTCCTCCCTGACACCCTTCTGTTAGGGATGTCCAGAGGACTGTAAATGGGCTTTGTGTCTGTACCCAGCACTCCCCGCTCATTCGCAATGATAAGATTTTTTTTGTTCTGATGATGCCTGCTACCAAATCTTTTCAAAACCTCATGATCACACAAGCTGGTGTGCTTCTTCCATGTGGGCTTTGTTTCTTCTGAGCTAGATGGGCGCTTGTTTTCCTTTAAGCCTTTAAGACCTCACATGCTATATATTTGATAGCTGGGCACCATTAGCTTTCTTCACCACATTTGCTTATGTACCTGCTTTGTGTTCAGTGATCGTGTAGGGAAGGTGAGCATCATAGAATGCCAATTTAATAGAACAGTATTTTTGCAACGAGGGAGTCCTTGAGCAGTGGCCCAATGTCCATCTGCTACCTTAATACAAAACCTATAAATATAGGGACATAGATCTATTTCCCCATGCTCATATATTTAAATATGTACTTGCCTTTTTTTAAACCTCTATAATTGACCCTTGCTTCCTAGCTTGCTTTTCTATTCCCTTTGATTTGCCTCTTGGGCCCACTGCCATGCTCACTTTTCATTTGTGCTTCAGTAATTCAGTAATTCCTCTTGGTTCCATTGGTTCCATTTCCCTTGATCACTCCCTACCAGGCCTCCTACATCCCCCTCACCACCGATTTGCATCACCTGTTCTTCCCTTTTCTCTGGGTTTCTTAACACCACTACCTTTCCCCACACCTCCCTCTCTCCCATGTCTCCCCAGAAGTGTTGGTCCTGTTTTCTCTCCTCCAGATTGTTCATCCAGCCTATCTTATTTAGACAGACCTGTAGATGTAATAACATACACAAAACAAGACAGAGCAAAACCAAGCACTAAAAGCAACAAAACAACCAAAATCCAATGACAATGAATGAAAACAACTCAACAAGAAAGAAGTGGCTCATCGTTAGTTCAAGGTCGGTTTGTTGGCCTTTAAGAGTGTTTTCCAGTCCAGTCTGTTGGTGTACCAAGTACTGGCCCCAAAGTCATCCTTTGGCATTCCCTGGGGACCTTGATGCTTCGTTTTCTTGCTCTTCTGCTGTACCCCTTTAGTGTTATGCCTCGGTGTGGCAGGATTAGTTCGGGCGCATTTCCCACACTGTGTCTTCAGTGTTGTCCCCTCTAAGGCTATGGGTCTTTGAGGGGTGTCTTGTCTCATCGTGGGGCTGGCCATGTGGTCTTCTATGTGGACTGGATTCTCTGAGTGGGAACATCATCCTCAAGTCCTGGTGTGCCAGGATGTGCTCCACATTCCCCTCCTCCCCCTTCATCTGCTCCATGTGCTCCGATCAGATATGTCCCTCTCTCAGAGCTGCAGATTCACTGCCACCTTCTGAAATAAAATATTTGGCATGGGAAGGTGAGTTGGGTGGGAGGATCTGCTCAGATCATTTGATGGTTCAGGATAGATTGACTGTTCGGCTGGGGACAGGTATGTGGGGCTTAGGGCTCTGGCTCCCAACACTGGTTGTGAATATGTCTTTGTTGTTAACCAGTTGTGTGCCTGTGGGTCAACACCTGTGTCTTTTTGAGTGAGTTTTCTCATCTGCAGAGTAAAGGTAATCCATTATCCAGACTCCCATGTCACCAATTGATTGAGAGGCACTAACCAGAGCCTGATTGAAATAGTGTGTACCTGTCAGGCGTGTTCTAAAAACACCTTAAAAGTCTTAAAAACACTATAAATGCCTTAAAAACCCTAAAACGTCTAAAATATTTCTAAAATACTAAGACCACACCTAAAGACTCTTTAAAACATCTTAAGACCATTAAATACATGGTAAAAGGCTTTCTAAAACACCCTAATGCGCCATAAGTCTTAAAAAAAACTCCTTACGTCCCGAAAACATAATAAATGCCCTAATATTATGCAAATGCCTTAAAACGCAAAATAAAGAACACGTGAAGCCCTAAAAACACGCTAAAAGTCTTTTAAAACCCCAAGAACATCCCTACAAAGCAACCCGAAGCATTATAAAACCCTGTAAAAGTCCAACAGCCTAATAGACATGAATTCACCATGAAAGCAAAAAATAATCCAACAAAACCCTAAAGCCCTGAAAACCAAAACCTAATCCCCCCAAACACTCTAAGGCCTTAAGAAGCACCCTAAAATTTTAACAAAACACTAAAAGCCATAAAAACACATATAAGCCTAATAAACACCCTTAAACACTAAAATCACCCTAAAAGCCTTAAAATGTCTGAAAAGCCATAATATTCCCTAAAATTCAAATAACACTCTGAAGCCACAAATAACACACTAAATGCCTCCCAAAACATGTGGAACTTCCAAACCATATCCCTAGAAGATTCCCAAACCATGAACTTCCAAAACCACATAAATGCCCTGAAGACAACATGAAAGCCCCAACAAATCATAAAATGCTGGGGAAAAACACATAAAATATTTTAAAATACCCTAAAATCTCTAAGAAACCCTGTAAGATCACTAAAAACACCCCTACCTGCTAAAAAATACCTATACACTCCAAAAAATCACCCCTAAATCCCTTAAAAACTCCCTTAAACCTTATAAAACACCCTTAAAGCCCAAACCACCCTAATGCGCAAAAAAAATTAAATGACCCCAAATGACCTTAAAGCCCTAAAAATCACATGCCACAAAAAAATCCTAAATGACCCCAAAATTCCAACTCAAAACCAGCCTACAAGTCTTTTATGAGAACAGTTTTATCTTTCTACCAAGGAGAAGTTTGTAGGTTCAACCCCTGACCTATGCCCTTACCATATGAAGTTAGTAATCAGTGGTTTTGCAATTCTTTGAAGAAAGATGAGGGTAATTTTATCAGGAGTGAATTAAACTTGTCTAGTGCCTTGAGTAGAACTGATAACTGTACTACATTGAGTCGTCTGGTCAAGGAGCATGGGATATTATCCCATTTGCTGAGGTCACTCTTGATTTCTTGTAATTTCTGTAGTTTTCCTCATATAAATCTGTTGTTTTTTAATTCAAGTATAGATATAGATATTTTCATTTACGCTTGGCTATTGTAAATGGTACTACCTGAAAATGTGTATTTCATTATTTATTATTTCTTGATCTATTTCTTCATCCTTCGAAATATTATCAGTTTGTTGTGGTAGATAAACATTAGGACTTTGCATAACTTAGAAATATTACATTTCACAGAAAAATCATATTAATTATGTCGACAGAGTTATAAAAGGAATGTTGCCCTGAATATCTTCAGATATGACAGCTGTTTCATTGAGAAATTAAGCCAGACAGACACAATGTGATGTAAATTTTGTTATTTTCATGTGGGTTCCTTCACTCTTCCAAAAAAATTAGGTTCATGAGCCCCTTGGGGAATGAGTTTGAGTTCAGATCAGATGTCTATTTATATATTTGAGTCCTGAAGCCCATTTGATGGACTGTTCTGTTGCTTCCAAAGTAGTCAGTCACTTCCCCACCAATTAGAGAATTTGTCCGAAGCAAAAGTAAAAGTGTGGCGTACGACATTTGACTGCACACCATCTAAAATCACACTCTCATTTGGTGTTGGCAGTTTTACTTGTATTTCAATTGTAAACTACACTTCAGAGTTCAGGCTAGTGAAAACGTTTCAGTGGAAAAAATTTGCACACAACTACGTGCAGTTTGTGATTCTGTTGTTCCCAAGCAAGGCTATGAGGACAAAGATGCACAAGCATGGGGGGCACTGCAGACAATGTGTGAAAGTTTCCAGGAGCTCAGGGGTGGACAGCGGCTGCTAATTCTCCCGTGCTGGCAGTGAGCTATGTGGGAGGGCTTTGTGTGAGGTCCCTGTGGGGTCTCTGAGAAGTCTCCATAAAGGATGCTGAGAACTTCATATGAAGTCTCTGTGCGAGGCCTCTGAGTCTCTCTGGAAGTCTCCAAGGAAGTATGTGTGTGAGGTTTCTCTCTCGGGTATGTGTGAGTGTCCTTGTGAGATGTCTGCTGAATTGTGGGGGGTGGGGGGCAGTTGTTTCGCTGAGGTCTCTGCAGGTCTGAGTGGGCTTCCCTTTGTTTGACCTCACAGCACCATATAAGAGGACCTGGTGGCAGGGGAAAGGGAAGGGGCTTGGTCCATGCACCCCTTGCTGTTCTTTCAGGGTCTTCTCTCCATCTCCGTGCACTTACCCAGCACGAACGGTAGGGTTCAGCAGCGGGTAGTCCGGTGTCCAGCTCTTCACTCTCTCTAGGAACACACCCAAGCTACCTGCTACCCAAAAGGCCCCAGATCCAGGCTCTGCAGATCCAGAATCTGATTTTTTACTGCCACAGTCACTCCAGAGGCTGCCTTGGCACAATCAGGACTCCAGAAACAACATCATGCTGCTGTACCAGCAGTCTCTGGGGCCTATGTCCACTTCCCTCCTCCACCACTGGTGTCAGTCCCCACCCACCCCACACACACACTTGGTGTCCTGACTGAGGCATGGAGGTCAAGGCTCAGTGGATGTCTTCCTCGCCATCCTTTACTGTTTAGTTCAGTAAACAGTAAACCCTGGCCCACCAGGGGTGTTCTTTTAAGCACATGAGAATTTACTCTAGTGGATCAACTAATCATATTTTGGGGGGCCCTCCTGCCTCCTTCTATAATCTGGTGCCCAGGAAATAAAACCCTGTGTTAGAAGCACAGAGGAAACACTGACCACTATTGAACTGGTTTCCCTTATCAAGACAGGTGATGTCTAATCTCCGTGCACATCCTGATTTCCCAGGAGTCTCTACGGGAAGGGAAGGCTGCTCCCAGTTGTGACTTTCTTTGCAGCACTCAGTCCTTAGAAGCCACTCTCTCCGGAGAACATTCCTAGAGTACGTGCACACGTGTGTGTGTGTGTGTGTGTGTGTGCGTGTGTGTGAAGATCACCAGCCTGGGGTCATGTTTCCTGAGAACATTCCTAGAGTGTGCGCGTGAGTGTGTGTGTGAAAACCACCAGCCTGGGATCATGTTTCCTGAGAACATTCCTAGAGCGTGTGTGTGTGTGTGCGTGTGTGTGTGTGTGTGTGTGTGTGTGTGTGTGTGTGAAGACCACCAGCCTGGGGTCATGTTTGCTGAGAACATTCCTAGAGCATGTATGTGTGTGTGTGCGCACGCGTGTGTGTGCATGTGAAGACCACCAGCCTGGGGTCATGTTTCGTGAGAACATTCCTAGAGCGCGGACGCGTGTGTGTATGCATGTGTGAAGCCCAAAAGCCTGGGGTCATGTTTCCTGAGTCCTGGCACCCTGTTATTGACTCATCCCCACTCTACCCCACCCTGGCTATCAACTCATCCTTCCCCCAGTCAGGAGATGGAAATCAAGTAAAATAACAGTTTGTCGCCCCACTAAAGATAGTATTGAGAAAGTAACCTTCCCTGCTTGAAAGCTGTGCCTTTGCTATACAACCCAGTGCTCTCTGTAGGAGATAAAGTTCTGCTGTGGGGGCAGCTAGCTAAAGCTGGGGTGAAGCACCTGGCCGATTCCCCTTTGTAAGCCTGTGTTAGCTCCGCTTGTGTCTTGCATCATTTCTGGGGATCCTCATGCTCTTTGGCCTCCTTTGCTACGTCCAACGCTTCATATTCTTCTTCACTGTATCCTTCCCTACCCTGTGTCCATGGTGCCTAACCATTAGTGGTTATTACACAGACGCTCATCCTGTACCACTCAGCCTAAGCTGTTGCTCCTTCTCCGGGTTTATATACAGAGGAAGGCATGTGAGCTGTGAACCGGATTTTCCCTTGGTGCAGTGGGTGAGCACAGTCCCCCGCTGGCAGCCTCCCTAGCAGTTCCCACCCACATGTGTCAGACCTGGGACTTCCATCCTGGAGGTTACCCTAGTCTGGGAGAGAGGCAAAGGTAGCAAAATATGTCATTTCCCATTTTGTGACAGGTGTATTGAGGCGGAACCTCCATGCCAAACTTGGCAGCCTTCATCAAATGCACATGTGGGACTTAGACAGGCCGCCACATGTCTCATGCCTGCTTGGTACCATGAGACGCTACTTTGGTCTAAACCTCTTCTGGACCCTCGATGGAATTTCTTGGCTGGATTGCGCCTCTCAAAACCTATCAACTGCAGCCACATAACGTTGAAGACAAAGTAATGGCACCAGGGAACATTCTTCACTGTGTTGGGACCTTCTGAGGTTTTCACAGTAGGGGTGTTACCATAAATCATAAGAGGTGCAAAATGAAGAACTTGGGATGGAAGTGGGTGGGAAACACTGCTTAAAACCTCCTCCAGAGCCCTGCCCTTTGAGAAGTCAAAGCTAGCACTCAGAGAAGGAGACGCAGTATCTAACATAGTTAAAGGTATATTATGGCAACCTCGTCAATGAACTCATGTGGGGTTAATTGAAGGGCAGGGAGATCAATGGCTCTGTGAGCCTAGCCTTTCTGGTCTCTTGCTCTCTGATAGTGCCACCAGGGTGGATATGCATTTGTTAGGTCCCTAAAGTTGCTGGAAAGACTCATTTCCTGGGAGATCCCTGAGGAGAAGCCGCATGGACCTACCCTGTTGCAGCCCTGGTTTCTGCAGCAGCCTCATGGAGAACCTGCCAGCGCACGGACTACAATTTCCTCCTGCAGTCCTTGTCTCCCCGTGTGTTTTTGGATTGTGAGGAGGACTTTGTAGATTGGTGTCAGACACATGGGATACTATTGGACTGGTGGTCTTAGATTGAACTGGGTTGGGATGCTTTTCAATGTTCACTTAACCTTTATATAAAACTCATAAAATATGAGTGTATGAATTTTGTTTCTCTAGTCTACACAGACTAACACACATGACACCCCCTCTAGATCCCGCCATGCAGCACAGAAGTCACACTTTAATGTAGGAGGGGGAAAATCTCAATTTGGAACAATGAATATCATGGCTGAGAGAAGCCATTAGCCTGTGCAGAACAGGCTAAAGTGGCTGGCATGGATACTTTCCTACTAATCAGAGCAGAAGAAGCGTCTTCTAATTTGCCAGATAAGACATATTCTCGAAGACAGTGACGTGGGCAGTGGTAAGGGTAACTGGAGTAAGCCCACCTCCTCCGCCTCTGCTGCTGCAAGCTGACTGGGCACACAAACACCCTGGGGGGCAATGGCTGAGTGTGGCTTCTGACACTGAATCCCCTGAACGGACAGAAATTTGTGAATACATCCCTGATACAGGTGCTCGTGGTGGGAAGGCTCTGGCAGTCAGGTATCGCCTGGTGGAGGCAGGGTCTCACACTTGCCACTCTCCTGTGTTCTACAAAGAAAGGAGCCCTGCAGCTGGAGGAACATCCATTAACTGAGGCCTGCGCTTCTTTTCGTGGACATAACGTTGACGCAAGATACTCCTGATGACAGCCTGGTGTCCCGTCTAGGACTTGGCCAATATCTGTCGTGAGCACCTGAGCCTCCGTGACCTTGTTAGGAGACACTGGTTGTCTTTGAAGGGGCCCAAGGCTGTGACCACAGGGTAATACGGGCTTTCCTTTTTGCAAAGGATCACCGTGTCCTGTAGATTTTTTGCTGGAGCAAATCCACTGGACAAAGTGCTTCCTCCATTTTTTGCTGTGGCCCTCAGCAGGAAGCTGTCCCTTCTCTGGTGGGAGCTGTGAGGACTTGATCTCAAGGCACTCAGCCAATGCCTTGTCTTGCACAGGCTGGCTTAACCCACAGACTTGGGAGATGCCTCTTCCCGCTAATCCTTTTCCATGCTCTTCTGGATTGGGCCATTTATGAGTCTCCCTCTTGTCAGTGGGAACAGCATCCTTCCTTCTCCTTGTCGAGGGGTCCTGAAGGTTGGGGCTTTTGAGCTTCTGCTGCCCCATGTAACTTGCTCTAGCCACCACGAAGCCACTTGGCCCTTGACATATTGGCTTATCCCCAGTGAACAAATGCTGGGGGCGGCAATGGACCACCTGAGAAGGCAAAACATTGGTGGCAGTGAGCACATCAGTGGTGCAGTCCTGAAGGAGCCCGTCAACAGGACAGCATGGAGAACCATCCTCTGCCTCTACCTCCACCTGGAGCTTAATCTCACTGCACACTCGTGCTGTAAGGCTTGGCTTTTCAGGAACTGGAGCACACTTTCCAGGTAGCAGGAAACTTTTACTACATCCTAGAGCCTCGAAGCACCCCCGGTCCACATCATTGGTTTGAGATTTTGCCAGCACACTGGTTTTGAAAGTGTCTCTATCGTCTAGCTCTATTGAAGAGGACTTCTTGACCACCACCAACCCTGTCTCTTTGGCTCTTGAAGATGGACATTCAGAGTTCACTTCCAATCTGGGGCCTCCTGGGGCACAACTAGCACCCTCTTTCCTTGACCCCTTGCTGGTCAGTACTGGATTTGAGGTTTGCTCTAGGCTCTCTCTCTGGACACTTTCATTCTGGAAGGTTCTGCCAAGGATACTGGGCATGAAGGCTGGAAACGGCTGCCTGAGGGCCAATGAGCATCCACTGTCATTATCAAGTGGGGGGTAGGCTGGGGTTCCCTGAACAGGCTCCTCTGTAGGGGAGCAATCAGCAAAAGGACTCTCCAGGGTAGGGCTTGATTTCTTTGGGGTCACTCTCTCTCCCCAGTCTGCCTGACAGGGTTCTCCCAGGACCTTGACAGCCTCAGTTACTAGGTTAGTTCAATACTTAGGGGTGGCTAAGCAGGTGGACTTTGGAAAGGACATTGCGTTGTCTTTTCTTGTCCTACAGAGGTTTGTGGGCTCAAGGACTTTGAGGGGCATGCACCACCTCTGCCTCATTTGGAGCCTTACGATATGCGAGTCCAGCACCTGTTGAGTGCCCGGGCTGAGAAAGGAAAGGCTCTGCGTTGTGTTCAGATCTTCCAGCTCTCCCCAGGAGGCCACATTGACAACATGTGGGTGGGTCAGGGAAATAGACAAAGCGTGCGTGGTCGTCGCAAGACATGAACGGCAAACAATGCCAGGGATCTGATCCTTTCTAATCTGCTCCACCTTCCTGCACATGTGGACATTTAGGGTGTTTTCCAGTAGGATTTTATTTGGACCCCTTAGGGTGTAAGTTCCTGCGTTAATCCCCTTGTGTATCCTCAAATCACTTAACTCCTTTGAGTCGGCTCCCGGAGTTCCTTTTGGGCAGTAGTTTCCTGATCCACAGAGAGATAGATTACATTTGGATATTTTCCTCAAGTAATTCCCTTGTCCATTGACCGAGTTGTTCCTCAGCTGGACACCGGCTCTGCAGCACGCAAGCGACGGTCCAGGGTGTGTGCATCTTCCTGGGGACACCGTCTTCATTACATTCTTCCCCTGCTTGTCTCCAGGTGTTGAGCAGGAGCATTCGGGCTGCTTCATATCCAGACAAGTCCCTGGCCATTTTTCCTGAGGCTGCTTTAGTGTCAGAGACTCAAGAGTCCCATTGCCGAGGGGCCCCTGCAATTGAGGGAAGTTCTCTTGGCGGTGGAGCTCCGATTGCTTCAAGCAGCCAGGAAGCTTGGGGTCTGTCTTTGGGGTCTGCACCTTCTGATTGTCCTGGGGATGAGTGGGTTTGCGAAGACAAAAAGCTTCCTGGGGTCGTGGCATCATAAAGGGTAAAGAACTCTCACTTTCCTGTTGTTTCTTTAAAAAATGGCTTTCCAGCTGTTGAAGTGAATTTGGAATGCGTGATTGGGACTTAGTGTGGACGGTAAGACAGGATTCATCACAGGGACTCTTGTGAGGAGGAGGAAAAGGTACTGCGAGTGGGCCACGGGGCTGTGGACCGGGCGGAGTCAGGACTGTAGCCGGCGGTGGGGCCTGGGCTTGGCATGCAGTTGGAAGTAAAAGTTGGAATCGGCCTTCAGTGTAGGGCAAGGAGTGACGTTGCAACAAGAGTGGGTACTCTTTAGCTTGCATTTGAGCTGGTAAGGCATTAGGAATTTCATTAAATAAGACAGTGGGAAACTCTAGGGTGGATCCAGAGACCCTGAGAGCAGCTGCCAGAGACTCCCTGTGCAGAAAAGGTAGACCCCAGAAAAACTCACTGAATTTTTGTGGAAAATGCTTCTGAGGGCTGGGTATCTGCTCTGCTTTGATGCTGGCATTCCAGAAGGGCTGGGGAGGTGCAGTGATCTGCTCCCCATCGAGTGCCTTCAACATATTTAAGGCCTGCAGATGGTATTCTGATACACCCTTTCCTTTTTCTTCCCAAATATTCCATTTCTCTGCCTTTGTGATTTCTATTTCCAGCAGCTTGTGGACATTGGGGTTGAGCAAGGTGGGCCTCCCTACTTCCCCCTGCCTCTTTGTGGGTCCTTCCTGAAAGGTGTCTTCTTGGGGGTGCCAGGTAGAGTGCTCTTTCAGAGACCCAAAGTATTCCAAGGAGGGAAGCTGTAAGTTCTTGGCAGCTGCCCAACACTGGGGTGGGGAGGCAGTAGGGAGGCCTGTGGGATCCTGACTTTTGATGGCTGCCATGGCAGGTGTGGAGCAGCGGTTGTGTGGAGATGGGCTCTGCCTGGGCCTTGCCAACAAGTCATTCTGAGAAGGAGTCCCTGTGGGGTGCGGGGCTGATGAGTCCCAGAGAGTGCTTGGAGGCTGCAGGTAGGCCTTTGAATCCGGGGGTTTGGCACTGGGTGAGGGAAGAGCCAGTGGTGTGGGTGAAAGACTGTCAGGTTCACGGGAATGTGCGCAGTCTGGTGATTGACTCAAGGCGGGTAAGACATGAGAAGTTGAGATGCACATCTGGGCCCGTGGAAGGGTGGAGTTCTGAGACCTAGGTGTCCGGAATGGATGAGCTGCAGAACCGTGTGGGGCGCGCGTACCGACGTGGACTTCAGCCGTACCTCTATTTCGCCAGCTACCAGAGAGGGCTTGAGCTTTCTGTTGACCAAAGCTGCCAGTGTCAAGTGGGTTTCCCAAGTGGCTGCAGGAGACAGAAGGACCAGATTACAGCCAGGACTGAAGGGGCAAGAGACCTAGCAGGCTAGCAAGGGTCGGTGCAAGCTCAGCACCTCCCCAAGCCTTGATGGCCTGCTCTTCCTGCCCCACCCCACTGCCCGGGACTCCTGTCATTCTCTGCCCATCCCTGAAAGTGTCCCCCAAACCAGCGCATCCCAGCTTCTCTGCAGCCCGAGGCCACACAGGCACCCTGGTTGGAAGATGCACCCCGCGTTGAAGCAGGAAGGTTACTTACTTCTGCCTAAGACACAAACGCAGGTTCTGAGCGCCATATAGTTCTTGCAGGAAGCTTCGGAAAACTGGAAATCAAGAGAACCGTTATGGTGCAGCCCTCCCAGAGGACCGAAAGGAATGTCACACGGGCTGTGCACTTAGGACGTTGGACTCTCCAGAGCTCAAGGTCAAATGATAGCTTACTCCCACGGGCAGGAGGTGCTTTGGCATTTCAAGGAGCATCGGTTTCCAATATTGTCTGTGGGGTCTCAGTGAGCAATCTGAACCTTGGCAAAGTTACACAGCTTATCGCAGTTACCCCTCAATGTTCCACCTCCAAATCCACCAGAATCTGCTCCTGACACCCCCACTGCTCCCTACTGGGTCCTACCTTGGCCAGCCTTCATCCCATCCTAGGCCCCTCCTGTACATCTGGGAAATATCTGGGTTCTGTTTCCATCCACAATATCCTTTTGTTCAGGATTATTACCTGAGAGAGACGGGCTGTTGCCAATGGCATCCTGCAGAGGAGGGGACAGGAGAGCTTACAGAGCTTGGTTGAATGGGCAGAACCTTACCTTTCAGAGCGTCACCTTTGTCCCTTGACCTGCTGCTTCTCCTTGTCTCCACCTGAGGCTGGGGCACAAGAGAGGAAGTCAGGCTGGAATCCAATCCTGCGTCTGTTCTTTGTGACAAACTGCAGGCATTTACTGGTGATTAGAAGAATGACAATCTCCATGGAATGACTAAAGCCCCGAAACCAGCTTCTGTGTGAGACCTAGAGTGCATTTCTTCCGTCAGCCTTCCTCTGCTCACGGAGAGCACACACTCTCAGCACTCAGTGTTCTGGTGGGCAAGATTTTGATTATGGAGGCTGAAGCTCTGGGCCAGCCCTTGACCACTTCCTCCCCGGGGTCAGCCATGCTTTCTCAATTAGCCCAGACAGAAAAGGAGCCTTGGCCCAGAGACTGGAGCTCAAGGAAAGAGACTGAGGACCAGTAATGAGAGCTGACCTTTGAAATGTCTAGTCATCTAGTCCTTAGCCACTGCGTCACTATATTGGGGATTTTTACCTATTGCCCTCTATAACAACTAGAGATGGGAGGTCTGAGATCTTCAAAGAGAAATATTTTTGAATGCTCATCTTACTGGCAAATGATTTACATATCATACGAGTCAATAGTTCAGTCGTTCAATCAGATCAAGGGCAATGGTACAATCAATGATTACCATATCCATTTTAGAACAACACCCCGCCCCCCCTCCATGGTTAAATTGCCTTCAAAAGGAGTTGTGTAATTACAGTCAGGTCTAAAGCTCTCTGTCCCCTCTGGCCTCCTTCATTTTTTCGTCTTGAAATCAATCCCCCTTCACTCCCTAGCTTCCCGATGGGGAAGTTCTCCACACTGCTGATCTCACAATCCCTCCCTCTGCCATGAGTTCTCTCCACCTGCAACTCTGTCAACCCTTGTGTCCATGATCATGATGCATCCACGCCTCCTGTGCTTCACAAACAGGGAAAGCCAACAGAAATAATGAAAATCAACATAAGCCGGCAAGGATAAAATGATACCAATGCAGTGAACAAAGTCCTAACAGTGAGTAAGGACGCACCAGCCCTCATCAACATTCCAAAGCCAGGGCTGATGGTCTCTTCTTTCTTGAGATTTCCCCTATCAGGAAATTAATTACGAAAGGAAAAATTTATAAAACAAGGAAAAATCAATCTCTCCTATGGCTGGGTTGAGAATTTCTTACCTTTATCCTTTTCCTGGGTGGTCGCACAGGTGGAGTATTTGGAAGGAAGGGGAGGACCAGGAAGAAGCAACCCACTCCATACAGGATGCCCAAGGTCAAAACAGTGAACCAGGTGGGGTATTGGTAGGTCAGCCAGGAAGCACTTTTCTGTTCAAGCAGAAAGAGAATCTCCTCCATCTTCTGGATACAGCGGTTGCACTCAGGCAACTGAGCACTCTGAGTCCCCTCTGGCTTCAAACCCACTTGCATCACAAACCTGGGCCCACATCACTAAAGGGTCACAGTGGGGTGGGAGGTGACAGCAGGACAACACATAATCCCTCCCTCTACCCTCCAGCTCATCACATCCCTCCCCTGCTCTGGTCTTCTCTCTCCCACTGCCTGCTCTGGGCCTCCAAAGTCACCAGCTGCACCTGATGGAATGGAATCTTAGTGCAAGTTCTTATTCATTCCACCTCCCACCTTGGTATTACGTGCTTCCTTGGCAAGTTGCCTGAATCATGACCAATTTCATAGGCTTAGAATATCTGAAGTTGTCTCTGTCCTCAATGAAAACCTTCTCAAGTCATGGTTTTACTTTGTCTTATCCAAGGTAGAGAACTTAGGTTTATGTAACATTTATTTAGCTTTATGAATGTTGGATGAAAAGCTTGGAATTTGACTTCTATGACCAGGAGAGTTATTCAAGAGCTGAGGTATATCTCTCCCAGGAGAGTGATCTAACAAATTTTCTGCCAGATGGTACATTTGGGGAGACAAGGAACACTTAAGCATTAATCATTCTTAACAGTGTCCCCTGTAAATCTTCCTTGTGTGTGACTACTGCCCATTTAGGGCTTGCTCTGGGAACACTTGATGGGGTAATAAGCCTTGCAACAATTCAGGCTCAAAGGGCAAGCATCTGGCTGAGCAAAATAAAGAGATAATATGGATTGAGTTGTGTCCTTACCACTACCACTTGAGATATTCCCCCAAAATTCGTTGGAACCCTAACACTGAAGGCTATAATCTGATTTGGTTATGTGAGGGCTCTCTCTGGGAGAAATGTACCTCTGTCCTTGGCTTCACACAAGAACCAATTGACGCAGAAACCTAGTTTGTGATCCAAGTGACTTTATAAAGGATAGAAGAGGCAAATATGCTCGTGGGGGGTGGGGGCGGACTGGACAGCCCACGCGCGCTGGGTTGCATGACAGCTGGTTTGAGGCCCCCACCCATACCCTGTTGGTAGGCATGGCTGACGGTACTGTTTGACCCCATTGACTGAATTAAGCCCACCTGGTCTAGATGGGGGCCCGCCCAGGTTGACCTGCTTCCTGTCACAAGGACCTAAATGTGTGCATCTTTCCAGCCTGAAGCAGCTTTCAACTGTCTGTGATGGGGAGGAGGTTTGGCATGCACAGCGACCACCCTCAGTTCTGCCTCTACTTACCTAACAGGTACACGGCATTTCTTTTCTGTTTTTTAAAACAACAACAAAAAAATCATTTGTAATCTTTCTATTCCAGCGGTGCTAGGAGCAAGGCAGAGGCAAAACCCAAGAACAGGGTTCTTCTCTGTTGAAGCGCGATAAACTCATGGGGAAGCAAACAAGCATCTTCATCCACATGAAGTGAATCTGTGAATCAGCAGCTCCCAACTGACCAAAGCACGCACAGAGCAGCCCAGCATCAAGGTCCGTTTCTGTGCACTGCTCCCACTGTGAGGAAGAGCTTCATGTGCATTAAAAGGGAACTTTTGTAATATTTGAATTTTGAATAGTGGTCTTTGTCAGAAACTGGAAAAAATCTCAAAGCCTGAAGAAATTCCTTTCTAGTACTGAACATTCAAGGGAGCCTGTAGAAGCCTGAAATGATTGCTAGGTGACCACCTGGATCTGCTTGTTGAGTGAAAGTGGCAGAATAGCAGCAATAGAGCAGCGGGTTCATTCTGACCACTGACACTCGTGGACCTGGTTTACAGGCAGTAGAGAAGAAGATGAGAGCAGGTTGACTCGTTTGAAGTCCATGACCTACTCTGAGGGGACTAGAGTTGTAGAGAATTGGTGATGGGGCCAAGGCCTAAAGGCAGTGCGACCAATGGACACTGAGGTGAGGCCAAGAGAGGGAGCCCACATTGACTTGACCCGAACCTGACCAGATGAAGAGAAGAATGTTGAGCCTGTGCACTGGTATATACTGCTGCAGACTGTATAGACGAACTGTCCTGCTTTGACTTTCTTGTGGATGTGGACTTCACAAGGTTCCAACTGGCATGAAGACTCTTTATATTGAAGAATATGATTGTCTCCTCAGAGCACTGGGTTGATGGAAGTAGGCAGTAGAGAAACTGGATAGCCAAAATGGGCCACATAAAGGCGTGAAGTGGCTAGCTTACAAGATTTCATAGATACTGGAATATATTCATAGAATTATAGGATTAATATGTGGGTGTACCTTACCTGCAATTGTTAAGCATAGGATATTTTTGTTTCATCACTTACAGAATATTATGTTTAAAGGAGGGTGGCACACAGTGAAATGTATGCATTTTCATATTATACTGTTAGATACTGATATGATTCTATTATTGTTTTGAAATTATATATGGCTAAAGAATTTTGTGAAAATGTCAAATGGACAAGGGGTGGTCTGTTGTAGTTATACAATCTGGTGTCAATTTGGGACTTGAGAGGATTAAGAGTGAAGGGGTAGACTCTAGTCTCTCTATTGGGTTATGGCCAATGAGGCCTCTTTGTGGGCCTGGCCTTCCCGTCAGGGTTCTGGGAAATCTGGTCTTTCCTCCTTGGAGGCAGGAGACTATCTTTCTGCTCATTCCCTGAGAGATGTCCTACTAAAAAGACACATGGCACCACACTGATAGAACCCATGCCCTGGGAACTGGAGGAGCCACATGGAGACCCTGCCAAGGCTGAGATGCTTCTACCACCACTGGATGCAGAAGACTTTGCAAGTACTGACCTGTGATCTTCCTGCATTTGGGGTCATTGAAGGTGTTTCATGAGTCTGAAGAGAACATTATAGATTGATATCAGACATGGGCTAATATTGGACTTATGGACTTGATCTTGGTTGGGCTGGAATGCTTTCTCAATATACAACTGTTCTTGTATATAAAGGTCTTTCCTATACATATATGAGTGTGGATTTGTTTCTCTAGTCTACCTGGACTAACACTCATGGATCCCTTTCAGGACTGTAAGTTCTGTTCCCCTTACTGCTGCAAAGTATGTGACAGAGAAGAAAAGGGAGAAGAGTGAACTGTACCCATTTATTGAGGTAAGAAAAGTGATGAAGGAGCATGGCCGGTTCCCCAAACTTCATGAGTGGAAAAATGGGCTCTTGGCACAAAATGACATTCAATCTTCACCAAGAGATTCAGGGCTAAATTGCTGCCCTATCTCTGACCTCAGCTTTTGTTTTATTTTAATTCTCATATAATTCACATATATCATTCAATACTTCAGTCATATTAAGATTTGTGTAATCCTCACCACAATCAGGTTTACATCATTTCCTTCTTTTATATTCATTTTTGTTAGCCCCCCCCTCACTCCCCCAAATCTTCCCTGCCTGTCCCTAGGAGATTGTTAATTCTGTTAGTGTCTCTCTGGATTTGCCTCTCCTGGATTTCATATGTATTAAAAAAAATACAAAACAAAATCAAGAAACAAGTAGAAAAGAAAAACTAACAATGATAAAAGAGAGAAAAACCTCAATCGAACAGAAAGTGAAAAATACTAAAAACTGGAACCAAATTAAAATTAGTCTGAAGAGATCAAATGATCAGGTGTTACATTTGAACTTAACTGTATCTGTTCATGTCCATGGGCTGTGGTCAGAGGGAATTCACCCCGCATGTGCATTTGAGTCCTTTTGCAAACTGGGTGTTCCGAACTTAAGCTCTGATTCTTGTTCATACCTGCAGATTGAGATTCTATTATTTATCACCCTGGCATCACACTGGCTGTGCTGCTTGTTCTGGGCAGACTTAGTTGACATCTCACTTAGATGGCTGCTTATTTTCAGAAAAAAGGTTTAAGTACAAGGCCCTGTTCTTTGTGATAGATGTGCACCATCTGATTTCAGGGTTTTTTTTACACCCTATGCTTTCCAGTCAAATATTCACTTGAGGTAATTCAAAACACTCACTTGGCTCGATGACGCCAGAATAGCTCCCCTCCATGCAGTTCCATGGAGCTCAGCATAGTTAGGGCGCAGAGATGAAAAGACGATTGAACCATGTACTGAACGTTCAGGTTTTTCCCTGCTTTTGAAAATCTGTTTGCGCTTGTAGAGTAAATGTTTTGTACTTTTTAAGAGTGTAAAAAAAATAGATGGAGGGATTCAGAGAAAATGGCAACCAGATAGGACCCATCTATCTGGAGCTCCTGCTGCCAGACCAGAAAAATAGGAAATTAGGTGAAGGAAACGGGGAGGTGGAGTTCTGAAATTAGAACTAGGGTAACAGGGTTTCTCCTGAACCCCTTCTTTTGTGGGATTTCCACTCACAAAGCAAACCAAGAATGCTTTAAAGCAGCACTATAATTTTGACGAAGTGGCAGGCGCCAGATATGCCCTTGCCTGGAGCAGGGATCCCTGCAGGTGGACGCCCTGAGAGGGGGCAGAATCTCAGACACGAGGGGAACCCCACACTGAGCTCTCCATGCGGTTGGATGCCTTGAGCTCACGGTCAGGGGTTGGTGGTGGGTAGCCATAATTTAGAGTAGAAGAAAAAATATATTATTACCTTAGGAAGATCATGGTGTGGGAGAAAAAGGCAGAAAGTCGGGAGTCCAGGGAGCAAATTTAGTTCCAATTGGCCGACTAGTAAACAACCCCCCTGATAAGCTGCATCTCCCCCTCTGGGGGTCAGCTTGACAGCCACCAAATCTGAGCACATCACAAGTAGAATTTTTTTTAAGTGTGAAACATAAATGATTGGTTTAAAACTCAAACCCAAGTCTGGTTGCTCAGCTCCAAGCACCACATAGGGGAGTCCCTTAACAGAAATCAGCATAAGAAGCAACCTAGCTAAGGAATGCCAGAACTCAGCCACAGGGCCTGGCAGCTTTTACCATAACAAAGACCCGCTGTAGCAGTGTCAGCCTTAAACAGCACTGAGCTGTAGCCCAGAGACTGTGGGAGACAATTTCATTCTAGCTGGCCAGAGGGATAAAAAAGAAAATCCTCTGATCTAGGAAGCATCAGCAGTCTAGATAGGACAACAAGCTTCCCTCTCAGTGATTCTACACATAGCTGGGGAGGCACTGCCGGTCTTGGAGCCCTAGACGGGGCTGAGGGAGCCCCCCAGTGCCCCCTCCCAGCCCCTGCTGCAGTGCTACATGCAGCACAAGGCAGGTACTCCAGCACCCTAGTGACCCCTGGCCACGGGCGCGATCTTGCTTTTGAAGTAATCTCACACAGCATCTGTGGAACCCTACATCAGGGATGGGAAAGTCCATTAACGCATGCCCAGGAGAGCCAGCATAGGAAAGCTGGATTTTCCTGCCCGTGGGCTCTGATGGATGTTGCACCTGGAGCAGCCCACCTGGGCCAGATGATTGCAGTTCAGCCAATGGGATTGACCTGGGGTCCTTCACCAGCCTCCCCGGGAACCCTTGAAAAGGCAGGAACCAGAAGGGAGAGGGGTGGTCCAGGTCGTCTTCCTGGGAGGAGAGAGATCCTTGCATGACCTGAGGCAGTCTCTGCCAGGCCCCATGGTCAAAGGAATCCTATGGGTGCCTTGTAAAACCTGAAGCTTCTTTTAACTCTCATTAAATTCACTTGGATCACGAGCCCGGCTTCCGCATGAAATTTTTCTCGCGGGGAGCCAAGGACTGGGGTTGGAATTTAGGCCAGAGAGAGAGACCTTACAAGTCCATGACCCTGTGACCTTGAGGAAGAGTTGGAATTCCTCTGGCCTCAAGGACAGGTGATCAAGTATCATTACCTCCTTACCCACTGCTCTACTTATTCTCACTTTATTCACTAGCCCTTCTAACTTTTCCACCGCACTCAGTTTCAACGTGCTCAGGTTGGTGTTGGGCTTTTATTTACTCGCTTTCTTCTTTATCCCTCTTTTTTTCCCCTTTTCCCCTCTTTTTCCTCTTCTCTCCCACTCTCTCCTCTCATATGCCACTAAAGGCTTCCAGGTCACTTCCCTCCGCTTAGGGCAAATCAACCCAAATAGCAGGAGGCACTCCAGCCTGCCCTGTGTGGGAGTGCTGTACACCACACAAGGCACCTGGGACAAACACCTACAGTGCGCTGCACCGTTGAAGAAACCTCCGTCATGCCCCTAAGGTGATCTCGTCAACTAGGGCAATTCTGCCCAGCACCACTGGGTCCCGGCATTAAAAGGGCACACTGACCTGCCATGTTGGAGCAGTGTCTAAACCCCTCTGGCCCCTCATCCAAGCAATCAGGGATCAGCTACTACTTTATACTTTATTTCCTCCTTCTCTCTCTCCTTGCTCTTTACCATCACAGCCAACTTTAGTGAACTCAGTTGGATTTATTTCCTTCTTTCTCTTTATTCTCTTTTTCTTTCTTTCCTCTTTCTGTCTTTGCTTTCTTCACCTCTCTCTTAGCTTGTACGATTCTCTCTGCTCCCTCTCATTGCTTGCACATACCACTGCTGGTTTCCAGAGCCCTACACTCTGCCTAGGGCAACCCTGTCCTCCTAGTGGGCAGCCTGACCCCTAAGACAGTACTGCACACAGGACGAGTCAGAGCTACACACAGCATAACACAGGGTCAGTTATTTCTTTAACCATTTAAAAAATACTCTCTCCTCCTCCTTCCTTTTCTCTTCTCTCTTTTTCCTTTTATTGGGCTCTTCTTACAGGTTTTCTGCTTTTCTCCGCTCCATCTAGCTCTTCTCTACTTCCTACCACAGCCTCCACAGATTTGGTTCTCCTTTTTAGTTGTTTTCTTTTCTTTCTTTCTTTTTTTTTTTTTTTTACTGTTGTCACCTTTGTTTACTCTGTGCATTTTAGTTGTGTGTGGGTGAGTGGTTGTCAGTCTGGTTGGCATTATTGCCCCAGTCTGTGTCTTCCTCTTTCTCTCTTTTTCCTCTCCTTTCACTCTCTTTCCCATCACAAGACAATAGCTGTCTCCAGGCCACTCCCCTCTGCCTAGGGCAAACCTGAAGGCCCAACTGAGGGAGCTCCCACCCCCCACTTATTGGTGTGGCAAGCAGCTGGGGAATTCACGCTGGTCCTCTCCCACACACTAAGCCACAGGTTGTTCTCCCCTATAAAAAGTGGGGGCATCCCCAGCCTAAATCCTGAGGTCCTACAAGTGACTGTGGGAAACGCCTGACCACCACTTGTGAGGCTCCACGCTACTGTGGGAACATCCACCCAATCTCCAAGGCGATCTCTCTGTACATCCCCTTGTCTAGCCAGATTTGTAAAGTAGAATTTGGATCATGATAGTGGGGGGAGGAAGCATTTAGGAACTAGAGGAAACATGTTTCATTGTTGCTACCCTGCACCCTGACTGGCTTATCTCGTCCCCACATCCCTTCAGGAAGGGGGTGTCCAGTTACCTACCAATGGGCTTTGAGTCTCCACTCTGCACTCACCCTCATTTACAATGACATGATTTTTGTGTTCTTTGATGCTTGATATCTGATCCCTTCAACAGTTCATGGTCACACAGGCTGGTGTGCTTCCTCCATGTGGGCTTTGTTGCTTCTGAGCTAGATGGCCGCTTCTTTATTTTCAAGCCTGTAAGATCCCAGATGCTATAACTTTTGATAGCCAGGCACCATCAGCTTTCTTCACCACATTTGCTAGTGCACACATTTTTCTTCAACCATCATGTTGGAAAGGTGTTCATCATGGAATGCCAATTTAATATAACGTGTTCTTGCATTGAGTAAGTATTTGGCAATGTCCATCTACTGCCTTAATACTAAGTCTATAAATATATGCACGTTGATCTATTTACGAACCCTCCTGTATAAATATATTTACATATGTACATGCCAGTATGTAGACCTCTAGAAATACCCTTTGTCACCTAGTTCTTTCCTCTATTTACTTTTACTTTCCTCTTGTCCGACTATCATGCTCAGCTTTCACTTGAGTTTGAGTAATTTCTCTTGGTTACATTGCCCTTGCTGAATACCTACCAGGCTTCTCACACCCTCCTTGCGACAGATTTTGGATTACTTGTTGCTCCCCTGTCGCTGGATTGGTCAGCATCACCTCCTTACCCCCTCCTCTCTCTCTCCCATGTCCCCGGGAACCATTGGTCCTGTTGTTTTCTCCTCCAGACTATTCTTCCAGCCTATCTTATCTAGATAGATCTGTTGAGATAATAATATGCACCAAAAATCAAACCATAGCAAGATAGGCGATGGGTGAGAACACAGTGATGACAAAAAAACAACAACAGAAAACCAATGATCAATAAAAGAGTAAATTAATTAAAAGACAAAAAAAATTTTTAAGAAAGAAAAACCTGTAAATAGATCAAGGTCTGATTTTTTTTTTTCTATAGGTGTGTCCTTCAGTCAGGTCTGATGGCGTATCATGCTCTGGCCCCAGAGTCTGTCCTTTGTACTCCCTCAGGGGCTACCCGCTCTGCTCCCATGGTTGCTCTGCTGCATGCTTTTAGTGATTTGCCTCCGTGTTGGAGGGCCAGTCGGGTCAGTCCCAACACAGAGTCTCCGGTATTGTCCCCATAGGGCCCTGGGCCAGCAAGGGATGGCATGTCTCATAGTGGGATCAGCCATATGGTCCACTCTGTACATTGGCTGTTCAGAGTGCCAAAATCATCCTCCAAGCCTGGTGGACCAGTGTGTGCTCCACTCTCTTCCTCCCCCTTCATTTGCCCCTGTGTGCTCTGATCAGACATGTCCATCTCCCCTAGCTACAGGTTCAGTGCCGTCTTCTAAAGTAAATTCTTCTGGGGGGAGGGGCAGTTTTCCACGTAGCTGGTATGGAGGCTGGACCATCCACTTTTCATTTAGGATCAAAAGCATCTAGCTTTTAGCATTAGGTGCTATTGAGTCAGTTCCAACTCAAGGCAGAATGAACCACTGCGCAGTCCTACACCATCTTCAAAACTGTTGTTATACTTGAACCTAACATTTCAGCCTTTTCCAGGGACTGGCATCTCCTGATAACATACCCAAAGCATGTGAAGTCTCCCCGTGCTTGCTTCTAAGGACCTTTCAGACTGTTCTTCTGACACAAATCTGTTCATTCTTCCAGCACTCAATGGTATTTTTAATATTCTTGGCTAGTGTCATCTTGATGGGTTGAAACACTATCTCGCTCTAGTGTTGATGTACATTTTTCTGATGCCTAATTATACTGAGTATCTTTTAAGGTAATCATTTAATTTTTATGGCATTTTGAAAAGATGTCAATGAGGTCTATTTAATTTGTGTTCAGATGGAAACACATAACTCAAACTAAATATGTGACAGTAGAATAAGAATCCATTTTATCCTAAATACTTGAGATATTTATACAGCCTACTCAAGTTTTTATCAACATAGATAAGGTGGTGGTGGTGGTGGTGGTGGTGGTGGTGGTGGTGGTGGTGGTGGTGGTGGTTTTTAAGAGTTAATCTCTAAATAGGGGGCTGTAGTACTGAGCACTGAATCTCCTTTGCTTGATTAATTTTTATGTTAGGGAAGTAATACAAGGATTCCATCAAATGACCCATCAGTTTGAGGAAAAAGCATATCAGAATTGATGGTCAAAGCCTATATGGCTTTATGGTTTAGTCTCTAGGGGTATGTAATGCTCTTGTGAAAATAGTATTCCTCATGATAATAACGAGGAACTGGTGGGCTTCCAGGGCTGGGAGCTGAACTGAGGGGCAGTTCTACCCTGTCTAATAGGGTCACTATGAGTTGGCAAAGACTCGATGGCTGTCAGTTTGGTTTGTTTGACTTGAGTACTGGCATTCAGTGTGTTTATCGAAATCAATAAATTACAAGCATTTTTGATGTCTATTTTTTACATACAAAATTTAAATCCCCCAAGCCTCTGAAAACTGCGAAGATTTCATAGCACTAGGTTGGTACTCTCCCATCCAAGAATCAGTGAAACTGGCAGGGTGTGAGGCATTCAGGCTCCCTCAGTTCCTCCTGCTGCCTTCCCTGACCCTGGTCACTTGCTTCTATTACCTCTCTTGGACCTTACATGCATTTGAATTAGAACACCATAGAGTACAGTGCTCTACATGTGCAGCAGCTCTAACCATGTCACTCTCTGTCTCTATGAAGCCTCTTCCAACAAAATTCAAATGCGATTGTATGTGCACACATAAACACACGCATGCACCAGAGCACCCTTCTTAACAGAGAGTCAGGAGGGTCTCTTAATTATTTGCTGTCCTCACTTTGGACACAAGTCCCTTGATGATGAGTAGGAGAAAAGGAACATCAGGTAGTGGGGGAAACCCTAAGGAGGAACAGAGGAGAGCTTTAACTAAGAATAATGCTACTAGGGGAATGATGGCATGTGAGGAAAATTAGATACTTCCAGACTGTCAGATTTTTCCATACAGCAAAATTAACTTTTCTAGTTTTGTATAAAACTGGCCCCAGGAAATTTCAAATAGCACATCTCAGATTATCTAACCTACAAAGGAGTAGCCGGCCTTCCACCCACCCCCACCCCACCCCCGCCAAAAAACCAAGCGGTACAAAGCTCCACTGGGTACACATTTCAAAATATACATTCTCCTGTTTGGGCAGGCATCTGGCAACTTGCTCTGAGCTAGTGCACCCACACTTTTTTCCCAAGGTCATTGCTGGTGACAAGACCTTGTGCTCTTCTCACAAGCCAGAATGCAAACATAAATCAAGTCAGTGTAAGACGCCATCATCACCTCACTCAAATACACCTCGTCAAGTGAACTCAAACTTCAAGAAGATGCTCATTTGTTTGGTTTTGTTGATGTGAGGGTGATAGTGCATTTGGAGTTTAGTCATTGCACTAGGTCAGACTGTTAATCAAGCTTCCTATATAGAGGTTCTGAAGATATTGTGTAAGAAGGTCTGAGTTGTCTGGCTAGACCAGAGCTTGCACACTGCTATTGACTAGAAGTTCCGACACACAGAATCCAGGACAGATAAACCCCTCAGGACCAATACTGAGAGTAGCAACACCACGAGGGAAGGTAGGGGGGAGAAGCAGAAGAAAGGGGAAACCAATCTCAATGATGGACATACAGCCCCACTCCACCACCCAGGGGAACAAACAGCAGAAGTTTGGGTGAAGGGATACAGCAGAGGCGTAAAATATAAAAATAAAAAGTATGTATAAAGTATCAGTGGTTCACGTGGGTGGGAGGAGGGGAAAAAAGGAGCTCAAGGAGAAAGAACATGTTTGGAAATGATGATAGCAATGTATGTACAAATGTGCTTCGTACAAATTGGTGTATGAATTGTTACAAGAGCTGTAAGATCCCCCAATAAAATGATTTATTTAAAATAAAAAGGACTGATTAGTGGTAGACAGGGGACTGGTTTTGCCACCATGACAGTGCACCTGCTCACACACAAAAAACAGCATGCCTCTATCGCCCGATCTGATCCCAGCACACCGAGGCAAAATACTAAGGGTGTACAACAGAACAGGAAGGGGAACAGAGCAACGAAGTCCCCAGGGAATACCAAAAATAGACTTTGGGGCCAGGGCTAGCTGACCCATCATACTCTATGAGAAAGCACTCCTAAAGGCCAACAAACAGTCCTTGAACTAACTAAAAGCTTTTCTTTCTTGTGTTTTCTTTTGCTTTTTGTCATTGGCTTGTTGGTGGTGGTGTTGTTCTTTTGTTTCATTTTGTTGTTTGGGTTTGCTCTGTCTCGTTTTTGTGCATGCTATGATTTCCACAGGTCTGTCTAAATGAGATAGGCTGGATGAACAATCTGGAGGAGAAAACAATGGGACTGACAGCTGGGGGAGGGAGATGGGAAAGGGGGGTGTAGGGAAAAAGGAAGTGCTGTTAACAAACCCAGGGACAAGGGAACACCAAGTGATCCAAATAGATGGTGAGGAGGGTGTAGGAGGCTTGGTAGAGTGTGACCAAGAGTAATGTAACCTAGAGGAATTACTGAAACACAAATGAAGGCTGAACATGAGAGTGGGACAATCAGAAAGTAAAAGGAAATCAAGGAAAGAGGTAGGAAGCAAAGGGCATTTATAGAGGTCTAAATAAAGGCATGTGCATATGTAAATATATTTATGTATAACGATGGGGAACTAGATCTATATGCATATATTTATAGGTTTAGTATTAAGGTAACAGATGTACATTGGGCCTCCATTCAAGTACTCCCTCAATGCAAAAATACTTTGTTGTATTAAAGTGGCATTCCGTGATGCTCACCTCCCCAACACAATTGCTGGAGGCAAATGGGTGCATAAGCAAATGTGGTGACTGAAGTTGATGGTGGTCGACTATCAAAAGTTATACATTCTGGGGTCTTAAAAGCTTGAAGTTAAACAAGTGGTCATGTAGCTGAGAAGCAACAAAGCCCACATGAAAGAAGCACACCAGCATGTGTGATCACGAGGTGTCGGAAGAATCAGGTATCAGACATCATCGGAACAAAAAAATCATATCTTTGTGAATACGGGGGAGTGTGGAGTGAAAACCCAAAGCTCATTTGTAGATAATTGGACATCCCCTTACAGAAGGGTAGCAGGGAGGAGAGGAACCAGTCAGGGTGCACTGTAGCAACAATGAAACATACAACTTTCCTCTAGCTCCTAAATGCTTCTTCCCCCACAACTAAAATGATCCCCATTCTACCTTACAAATCTAGCTAGACCTGAGGATGTACACTGGTACAGATAGGAACTGGAAACACAGGGAATCCAGGGCCGATGATCCCTTCAGGACCAGTGGTGAGAGTGGCGATACGAGGAGGGTAGAGGGAGGGAGGAATGGAAAGGGGAAACGCATTACAAGGATCTACATATAACCATCTCCCTGGGGGACAGACAACAGAAAAGTGGCTGAAGGGAGATATTGTATAGTGTAAGATATGACAAAATAATAATTTAGAAATTATTCAGGGTTCATGAGGGATGGGGAATAATTATCAGCTGATGCCAGCGGATTAAGTGGAGAGCAAATGTTTTCAGAATGATGAGGGCAATGAATGTACAAATATGATGTATGTATCAATTGTGATAAGAGTTGTATGAGGCCCCAAAAATTGATTATAAAAAAAGAGAAAAGAAATAACAGTATGAAAACATCCCCAAAAAAAGCATGCCTCTCTTGTCCCTCATATCCTAATCACCTGAACTCACTCCATGTGACTTCTTTCTGTTTCCATGAATGAAGGACAGTGGTTTGACAACACAGAAGAGGGGGAGAAAAAACAAGGGTGTCACCCAAACTGCTGAGTTTGAAAAATGTTTCCAAGAATGTAATCACAGATTAGACAAATGTGTGAAGTGTAATGGAGAGTACTATGAAGGGGATAAAAAATTTAAATGCATAGTTTTGAAAAAATTGTAGTTTTTGTCGGGTTCCCCCTAGTAGCTTCCAATTTCATAGCAACTCAAGCCATCACCATACATCCAACTGACAGAGAAGGGGTGGGTTTTGTGTGTAGGTGGTGTTGGTTGTTGCACAGGGGCAAGGGACTTCTGGTGGCATAGTACCTTATGCCTTGGGTGTCAACTGTAATGTCAGCAGTGGGGAACCACCAGTCAGTCCTCAGAAGAAAAGGATGAGGCGTTCTACTCCCATAGAGTTAGCCTTTGGGAAACCCACAGAGATAGTTCTGCTCTGATCTCATAGAGTCGCTATGGCTCAGCATCGACTCCATCGAAGTGAGCTGACAAACTAAAGGCAGGAGATCTGAAAGAGGATGCGGAGACGTTGTCTCAGGTACTTTGGACATATTACTATGGTGGAACCAGTCCTGCAAGAAGGGCGTCATTTTTGGCAGAGGGTTAGCAAACAAGAGGAAGACCCTTACTTAGGTGGATTGACACCGTGGCTGCGAGAATCGGCTCAAATACAGTAACAAGTGCGAGGATGGCGCAGGACTGGGCTTTGTTTCTCTCTCTAGTGCACAGGCCCCTATGAATCCGAACTGACTCCAGGGCTCTACAACATCAACTACTACAACCCTGAAGTTCAAACCTACCCAGTGGCTTCCCAAAAGGGAGGTGTGGCCATGTGCCTCTGTAAAGATGACAGCTAGGGAGCCCCTGCGGGGCAGTTCTACTCTGTGGCACAGGGGCAGCCAGGAGTCGGAATGTGCTTCACAGCAAAGGGTGTGCTTTGTCTCAGTTTGTGCCTGCTGCTGTTTATGCTATGCACTGAGTTTAACATGTGACACTCAGGAGCGAATGAATGGAAACACACCCATGATGCTTCCATGATGCCAGATGCAAGCTGACACTGTTTCTGAGTTCTGGGCATATTATTTTTTCAGAGATAATTTCCTGTAGCGGTGACACACCGAGTCCTATTTCATGTAAAAGCATCAGCAGCAGAGGAAGGCACTGCACAGAGAGAAGACTATGACACGTAACAGGCTTTCCATAGAGGAACAAAAGGGTGGATGTCTTGGGCTGCACTCTTTTCTTGTATACAGACAGTAAACAAGCTGAACACATCTCACCTAAGCATAACATTACAACTACTTGAAGCCCAGCTCAGGCATCTGGACAAGAGGCAGCAAGGAAGGATGGGAGAGAGTTAATGGGCTGGGCGTCCCCAAAGGTGCAGAGTGGGAATCAAGGGAGGATCCAGGAGGAGCCAAGGCTTCTGGCAGAAGTCTGAGAGGAGAGCAGCAGAAAGGAGCTGCTCTCTGGGTCCTCACAGATGTAGCCAGTGAGAGAGCAGCAGTGCTGCCCCCTGGCGGTGCGCCGAAGGCAGGGCCGCTTCCCCCAGGGCTGGAGAGCTCTGGGGAAAGACAAACCCTGTCACTTTGGATGCCAAGTAAGGGGGCACTGTGTGCCGGTGGTGTACCTATGTTGGCCAAAGCGCTGCCCACTGTGCATTTGCTTCCCACAAGCACAGTTATCCTTCCTCGTGCATCCAGGAAAGACAGTTCTAGAAAAACACAAGCAGTAAAATAAAACACTGCCAGGTCTCGAACCATCCTCACCATTGTTACTATGCCCACTGGTGTAGCCACTGGTTCGAGCTGTTTTATTGCCCGTCCTCCACTTTTTGCCAAGCATCATGTCCTTCATGGACTTGATGTCCCTTCAGGGACTGGTCTCTCCTGACAGCACGTCCAAAGATATCAAATGAAGTCCAGCCATCCTTCGTCCCCATGTTCTCTTGGCAGTCCTTGTACTTTTATTGCTCAGTGTCTGATTATTTGGGACCAGGCCTTATTGCTGCCCCTTCCTCACCTTGGCCCCCAAGCCCTGCACATCCACTGTGTGAAACCTCCTGTTCCTGTAACCATCCCTGTGCTTTTGTGTGGGGGGTCTAGCTGGGTTCCCCTGGCAATTCGCCAGCTGCCCTTGGGAAAGTTCATGGAGTCGGCTAATTAGTAGAAAAGCCAAACGTCCAGCTGAGATTGGTTTACTCCCTAGCACCCTTGGGCAGGAGCACAGCCCCACTCCCGGTCCCAGGTAGCCAACGACCACACCTAGGTTCTCCGGACTTGGCAGCTGTAACATGTGGCCTGGGCTTCCCCTTCATTTCCTGCTCCTTTCTGGCTTGCTGTCTGACTTTTCTTTGCGGAATTAAAGCTGCAAATTGACAGGATCCCATAAACACTCTAAAGCCACAAAAAAAACACCATATGCCCACCCAAACATGTGAAACTTCCAAAAATCATCCTTAGAAGATTCCCAAACCCTAAACATTCCTAAACCCCATATATGCCCTGAAAACACCATGAAAGCCCTAAGAAAACCTAAAATGCTGGGGGAAAAAAACACATATAATATTAAAAATACCCTAAAATCCCTAAGGAACTCTGCAACATCACTAAAAACACCCTATTGTGCTGAAAAATACCTATACACTCTAAAAAACCACCCCTAAATCCCTTAAACACTCCCTAAAATCTTATAAAACACCCAAAAACCCCAAACCACCCGAATGCCCCAAACACACCTTGAACGTCCACAAACAACCTAAAAGCCCTAAAAAATCACATGCCACCAAAAAGCCCTAAATGACCGCAAAATTCCAACTCATAGCCACCCTATAGAGGGCTTCTGGAGCTGTCAGTCTTTTATGGGAACAGCTTTATCGTTCTCCCAAGGAGAAGTTGGTAGGTTTGAAACCCTGACCTCATATTTAGCAGTCTAATAATTGCTGGACAGTGCCACCAAGGCTCTACTGGTGTAGTGGGTTACACATTGGGCTGCTAACCTCAAGGGAAACGGTTCAAAACCACCACCCACTCCTTGGGAGAAAGAAGAAGCTTTCTTTCTATTCCCCTAGATTTCTCATTGAAGGTGTAAAGTAACCTGTTAAATGCGCGCAGTGGCAGCAGCAATGTCTCATAACCATGGGGAAATGTGGTTCAGAAACTTCAGAAGCAAGCATCCACCAGTAGGTGACTGACCAGCAGTATTGACTTGGGCAAAGAGAAGGTGACATGGAAGGGTAAGGAGAAGAATGCGTGCAGAGGGCAGGTTGGCAGCTGAGCCTAAGTCCAGTAGAAACAACAGCAGAATGGCCTGTTCCTGGAAGGGCCACAGGAGATGGTGCGACTTCATGTAGCCCCCACTTACATGTGTAACAGCAGCAATTGCCTGAACACGTGGTCTCCCCAGGGAGGAGCCTTTGTGTGGTGTTAAGATGCTGTTACTGTCTGTTGTACTATGGTGGCCTGCATTTGGCTGTAATGGTGGAAATTTTGCAGCCAGTAGTTCAAATGCCTGCTGGGTCACTCACTGCAGGTAGACTTCAGCAGTTTCCAGACAGAGAGACGAGGGAGGAGGACCTGGTCTTCCACTTCTGAAAGAACTGGCCAGTGTGAACCTTGTGAATGGCAGAACACTATACCTGAACATGAGTACCGCAGGCTATAAGGCATGATGGATTGACACAGTGGCTGCAGCAATGTGCTCAAACATAGGATAGTGCTGGCCTGGAAAATAGTTCATCGTCCATTAAAAAAAATCATTATATAGGGGCTCATACAACTTTTGTTGTTGTTTTTCCCTAAGGGAGAGCAGTGTATTGGTACACTGAGAGGTATATAGATCAATGGATTCGAACAGAAAAGCTACACATATATTCACCAGTCAACAGGAAACTAGCCTTCGAAAAAGGACACAGAAATATCCAAAGGGACAAATTCTGCTTGCTCAACAAATGGTGTTGGACAAACTGAGATACCATATGTAGGAAAATGAAGCAAGCCCCAAACCTTCCCCCATGCACAGAAATTAACTGAAGAGGGGTTAAAACCTGAAAGTAAACCTCCGGGCTATCATAATCAATTTTTCGATGACCTCATCGGTCAGAAATCATTGTAGGAACGCCAAAGCGTTCTTGTGTTCAACGTCTACATACATAGCAGGTGCTCCAGTAAAGGGGAATCTTGGTGGAGCTGGCTCATCCATTCCTGAAGAGAGTAGAGCACCACGTTGGCCCATCACAGAGCTCAGGTGTAGAATCTTCCTCACTGTCATCCTTTATCTCAGCAGTGTCAGTGTTGGATTATGAATTTCCCAAAGAACCAGTATCGCTCAATTCTGTGCACAATGCTGACTCACTCTCGCTGTTATTTCACTGGTCTAAAAACCCATTTAGGTTAAAATGACACTTTTTTGATGCCATGACCTAAAATTTTTAGTGAGAAAATGTTCCTAATGACATTACTTGGGTCTTCCTCTAATCCTGATGCCATGTTCTTTTTCACATAGACCAGCTTCTTGTATAAATTGCTCAGCATACAGATGGAATAAAAACAGTGAAAGGATACAACCCTGATGCACACCTTTTCTGATTTTAAACCATGCAGTATCACCTTGTCCTGTTCACAGTCTCACCTGGTTCTATCTCTTGGCCTTTGTATAAGCTCCATATGAGTACAATGAAGTGTTGTGCAATGCCCATTCTTTTCCATGGTATCCCCAAGATCCACCTCCTTCCACTCGTGGTTTCCAGAACGTGGGGTTGGGACAAAGCCTGGATAGTCTCATGGCAAGACCAGATCAGGAATGGAGCTGAGCCGGGAGCAGCTTTATTTGCTTGCTCCAGGGAAAGTCTGCCAGGGGCTTTCTACAAATGATAAAGGTGAATCCCTCTCTCGTTACCCACTGATCATCTCTGAGCCTCTTGCTCTCATATCCCTTGCACAGACCTCTACCATTAGATGGACAATTAGGTAACGTTTGAACACTTTTCTGATGCTGAGCCTGGGGAGCAACTAATAGCTGAGTAAATATTGATTGAAAGATGGTGAGTGGAAGAAAATAGCTTTGCCAGGTCCAGGTTGTGATGGAGATGAGAGTGTTACCAAATCCTGCTGTCCCCATGGTGGGTTTGCTGTATTGTGCCCAGTCCTGAAAGTCTGAGCCAGGGGTTTTAACATGGCCCCTTTCAAAACATATAGGTGGAATTCTTGGACCATGAGCTGTCCTTAGAGTGTGGCTTTACCAAGGTGATGTCCGCCCTGGAACGAAACAACCCAAGAACCTAGATCTTTGTGAAGGTGTTGGTAAGGGATGCCGCGGAAATCATAAACTTGACTGAAAGCAAAGGAAACTTTGCCTTCATGTGTCTGCAGCTGGACGAAGTGGTGCTGGAGCACACCCTCCTTTGCGATTCTTCTTGTTCTTTTTATGAGCTGCTCCCTGGCCTGTGCAGTCCCGTAAATCTGGAAACTCTTTGCTGGTGGGGGCAATTGTTATATCCTCCCCCCAGATCCAGATGTCTTGTCCATGGTCAGTGCGCAATCCTTGTTAGCCAGAGGAGTGGGGCATCTAAAGGCAGGCAGGGGTCACATACTTTTTTTCTACACTTTCTAGAAAGACCAGAGCTAAACATCTTGCAGCCCTTTTCATGTCCTCTTTCTTTTCTGTATTTATTTTCCAGGAAAGAGGAGAAGAAACGCGACAGCATCTACTGACAGCAAGTCAAATGCCATCGTGTGTGTTCAGAGGGCAGGCTGGTTCTCATTTGCCTAACTCATCAGTCCCATCGTGCCATGTCCATGTTAGATTGTTTAGGGAAACAGATGACATATGTTATGATGCTAAATAAGCTGAAACAGTGCCAGGATGGAGGCAGAAGGGGTTTATTTGTTTGTTTTTAAATGAAGCATGGCTTTCTAGTGACTTATTGTGGTGGGGAAGGGGGGCACCGAGGGCAACAAGACATGGTTGTGACAGTGGTCTGGGAATTGAGACAAATCATTGCTTCTGCAGCAGAGATGAGCTGCCTCTGACCTGTCAGTTACTTGAAGGGAGACTCTGCATTTGGTCAGACAAGTCTTAGTTGGAGATGGTACCAGCTTTCCTCCTGAGCCTCTGTGGTTCCCTTTGGACTACACAGGCCCGAACCGCTTTTAGCTGAGCAACAGCAAATGGCAACACAGACTTGCCATATTGCTCTTTTGCGTACACTCTTTAAAAATCGTACTAAATATACATGCATCAAAACATTCGTCACTTCCACGCTCTACAAGATTATAACTAAGTGGCATTCTGCATGTTGTTCATATTATCATCCTTACCCATTCCAAAATTATGTCATCACCCTTATGGAAGCTCAGTATCGTCTCAGGGATGGCACTTCCCCTCCAGGCCCTACTGGGTTAGGCTGGGTTGACTAGAGAAATAAATCCAAGGACACTCATATAGGTATAAGAAAGACTCCACCTCACTTATTTGTCCAATTGACATGGCATTATGTAACAACCATACTTACCTTCCTACCTATCCCTGGAAACAATTGGGATATGTTTGTCTCTATTCATTTTCCTAGCCTAGATATTTCTTGTAAGTGGAATTAAGCAAAATGTGTCCTTTTTGAAGCTGATTTATTTCACTCAGCATAATGCTTATGAGGTTCATTCCTCTTGTAGCCTGTGTCAAGAGTTCATTTCTCTTTATGGCTGAGTAGTAGTCCATTGTATATACCATAGGCAACATGTTTGACTTATCCATTCACCTATTGATGGGTATTTAGACCGTTGACACGTTTGCGAGATTGGGAATAATGTTGCAAGGGCCATCTGTGTATTTGTATCTATTTATGCGCTTGCTTTTAATTGCTTATATCCTTCATTTCCTTTTCTTTCCTTGTTAGACTCAGTATGATCCCCTTCTGCCCATCCTCTAGCCTCACAACCTCTGTGTCTGATGTGCCAGGATCTCACCAGGAGCCTTAACACCAAGATTCTGAGCCCTGACTGACCATTCTGATCATCCAGGGAATTGAATATTCCGGAGCACACAGAAGATGAAGTTATCAAAACTCCTTAGGCATAACCGAACAACTGGAGGGAGTGCTTTATTGGGCTTGGGGGCTGGGGATTATAGTTGTGAAGGACACCAAGGACAATTGTCATTACCTAGACTGTAAAGACTATGGTCGACATCCACGCTGGTGAGTAGCAGCTGGATCTCAGAAGCTCACAAGTGGCCATCTAGGTGGCAAGTATTGTCACCCTCACTCTGGAGGAAAGAGTGGTGAGTGGACCACATGAACATTAGACTTCATGACTCTGAGCACAGAATAACTAGATGATCTCCAACTATCAATTCCAACTTCTTTGAAAGGGATCACATCAAAAGGTCCTAGATAGTGAAGCAAAATTCACAGTCATAAAAGAGACCAGGCTTATTGGCTGGATAGGGACTAACAGAACCTCTGAAATGATGGTCCTTATTCACTAAGTTTGAAAATGAACTCCTACCTGTGGTTCAATATTCAGCCAAATAATAGATTGGTCTATAATGGGAGCAATTACACAAGTGAGGCACACAAACCTGAAAACAGCAAACCATTTGATCTCAAAAGGGCAGTATTAATCCAAGGCCCAAGTTCAGAAGGGTAGGAAGAGAGGAGGAAGGGAAACAGAAGACATAAGTAGGGATTGGAATAAGTCATATTATATTGTGGAGATTGCAATATGTGGCATAAAACACAATGTGTATGAATTGTTGAATAAAAAACTGATGATCTTGGTAAACCTTCACCCAATTCACAATAAAAACTTATGAGAGAGAAAAAAATCCAAGCACCTAGGCTGCATTCCAGACCAATAAAATCGGACTCAGTGGAGATGGGACAAAGATGTCTTTTGGACAGCTCTCTGGCAATCCCAATGAGCACACAGGCTGATACCCACCATCTGGAAACTATGGGGTAGCTGCTTCTCCGGTAATGCCTCGGGGGAGCGCTTGGGTCCGTCAAAGAATGCGGGATGATGAAGGGGCAAAGGTCATCAAACCTCACCCACAGCTTTACACTGGGGGGCTGCTCTCTGAGGAATGTGGGAAGGGTCCACTTGCATGCTGTCTCTGTGCAGCAGATCCAACAGACTCAACACCTTTCCAAAGCTGGCAAGAAAGTCCGAGAGACTAGATGTGGGCACCACGCTGTGAGTTTCCCAGAAGGCACGAGACAGATTGAGAGCAGTCACGGGAACACAGACTCCTCCGGAAATGCTGCCATGCGCAGAACATGCATCTCTAATTTCATTTCACACTGACTCAAGCATTCAGTCCTTTTTACGAAAACCCAGCTTCTCATTACAGTAACCGGTTTAAAATGACAATCTTCTGTTGAGCAAGTCTAAGAAATGACCTTCCTTTATTTTACATGGTATAAAAATTCAGTTTCCTAGGCCAATGGGCTCTAGGGACAGGTGTTTTTATGTACTAGACATGGCTTTCAAAGTTCTTCAATTGCCTAAATTAATAACGACTTTTTTCCTTTGGCTTTTCTAAGGGACACATTAATTTCAATCTTTTTCTAAGGAAGTGAATCTCTAGCTATCTCATTGGGATAACTTTCTGCCTTCAGAGTAGAATTTGAAATAATCTGCAAGGTTACCCCTTCCCCACCCTGCCCCAGCAGCCCAGCCTCTTTCTTCCTTCCGGCCTCCAGCCACCGGGGTTTGGTTGGGAAAGGAGATGCAGAAGGGAGTCTCTGGATTTTTCTATCTAAAGGTTGGCCACAACCCCCAGTAGACCAAATGTAATTCATTATGGGGGGTTTTGGTTTTACTACTTTAAGAGTTATCCTTAGGGAAATTACAAACAAACAGAAATAGGAAGACTTTATATTTTATTAAGGGATGTACTGCTCAGTCTCATTGTATTTTAAAAGACAAAGTATAAAAAAAAATCTGGCTCCGTTTAAAATGTCCTGACTAGCAGAACTTAAAATACACAAATCTTAACATGAAAGTCTAGATGAATAAATAAAATAAACAACGAAACAGCTTTCTCAGGAAAAGCCATAATAAAGAGCTCGACTACTTTTTGAGCTGTTTAAGATGCTCGTGTTAAAGGGAAAAGAGTATCATTGTTGACTTTGAAATGTAGAACCATTTGCTTAATTCAGTGATGCTAAAATGGGCAGTTTGGCTGAAGAAAGAAATTGGCTTGTAGCATTTGATGAGCAATTTCTTCTTTTGAATATAGAAATGACCAGGGATGCGGACACGCTTTTTATTCTTTTGAGGACCCTCTAACCAAGAAATCTTTTAAATGATCATTACACAGTGAATGCCTGGAGGCTCTGGAAACTATTATTTTGACATTATTATAAGCTCAAAATGATTCACCAATGCAAAAGAAGAAGAGAAAAAGCAATTAAATACTAAGCTGTAAACGCTGGAAGCTTTTCTGTGCTGAAAATAATTGAACAGAGTTTTTTCTTTTTTTAAGTAATAGTGTCCAAAGAGATTCAATGATCTTATTGCTTATGGATTTGGAGCTTAACTATATTCCTTATTTTAAATTTGATATTAGAATAGCAAGATTATAGACCATGATACAGTGTGACTTGGAGAAGTATCATTTCATTAAATTATCAAGTTAAGGCTCAAGGAGCCTGGTGGAATGTGTGTGACCATGAGGCCGGCCAGTTGGAATCCGCTAGTGGCTCACAGAGAAAGATGCGGTTCTCAGCTCCTGTAAAGATTTAGAACTTTGGGAACCCACAGGCATAGTTCTACGTTGTCCTTTCAGGGGTCCTCAAACTTTTTAAACAGCAGGCCAGTTCATTGTCCCTCAAACCCGCTGGAGGGCCGGATGATAGTTTAAAAATAAAACTATGCACAAATGCCTATGCGCACTGCACATACCTGATTTGAAGTTTAAAAAAACGGGGCAAAAACACCCGGCGTGCTGAATAAATGTCCTCTGAGGGCCATGCGGCCCGCAGGCCATAGTTTGAGGACCCCCTAGATTGATATAAGTCAGAATTGACTTGATAGTGTTAGGTTTCTGGGGTGGTTGACCTCAGTTCTTGCTTAGCAACGCTGAAAGAATTCATATGGCAGAGCAGTTTTGTAAATCCAAGTGAATGTTATGGAAGAAAGTTTCAGGTATCGCAGTCCCCAAAAGTCCCCAGTATCTCCGGAAAGCACGCCGGGCTGCATGGCAGGGGTGGGGAAAGTTTGCAGCTGAATATGGCGGTTTCATGGGAGGAATACCTGAGCAGGAGTGCAGAACCAGCTGAGGAGCCACGGCAGGAACCCCCAAGGGCCTCACCCTCCACTTGCAGAGCACGTGAACAAGGGAGGGTGACAAGGAGCCCAGGCCTACTTCTATCACCTCCCAACACCACTGGAGGACATTGGTCGATCGTATTGGTTGATTTCGGTGCACTTTTGTGAAGTCCTATTCTGTATGACCAGGTGGACCTTCCACCTGGGTCTACATGACTTGGGTCAGAGCATGCTCAGTTCTGAATTTTGCCATAGGTGTCTAATGAGTGTGCCTGATGTATTTCCAACCCCTTTGTTGTGGCCTGGACAGCTCAATTTCGTTTAGTGCTGGCATTTGGGAAGACAAGCCCTAATCTAGCAACCTGTCAATAGCAGTAAGTGAATGGAATTACAACTCAACTCATAGCCATAAATTCAATTCGGACTCATAGTGACCCGAGAGGACAGGGCAGAATTTCCCCCTCAGGATTTCTGGGGCTGGAATTCTTTACAGGAATAAAAGTCTCTTTTTTCTCCCTCCCAATGGCTCCAAAGGACTGACCTTGCAAGGAGATGTCCAGCGGGTGCCAGCAGGCTCCTTCATTGAAAATCTCTGCTAGTTTCTGAAGCGGGAGGGAAATTTTGAGGAGGCCGTCTGCGGCAGAGTTAACTCCCCATTAAAGCCAATGAGCTTTTCCACATCTCTCAAAAAACAAACAAAAAAACCTAAAGTGACTACTTCAGATTAATATGCTGTAGGTAGAACCACCTCCCACTCACCAAACCAAACCAATCAACCAACCAAACAAACAAACAAACAAACAAACAAACAAAAAAAAACCCAAATCCTGTTGCCTTCAAGTCAGTTCTGACTCATGCTCACCCCTTGTGGTACAGAGTACAATTGTTGCATGAGGTTGGCTAGGCTGTACCCTTTATGAAAACAGATGACTCCTTCCTTTTGTGGTACAGCTAGGTGGTTTGAACTGATAACCTTTATATAAGCAGCCCTATCCAGCGATCTATGTCAACTAAAGTGTCAAAGCATGTAAAGACTGATCCACAACCCCCACTTCTCTCTTCCTCTTCTGTGATGACCTGGAATCCACCTTTTGATCTGGTGGCACCATATTTGTGAAGCAGCCCGAATCACTGACGGACGGTGTGCAGGACAAACACCCTGTAGAATTGCCCTTCCAGTGTCAGAATTTGCATGAACAAGAATAAACTTCTAGATTTTAAGCCACTGAGGTTCCAGGGGTAGCTTCTTTCTGCAGAACAGACTAGGCTATCCTGCCTGATCATCTCTTCACAGGGTTTTTGTGGAGAGCTACTGGAGCAGCTCGATCCAGGGGAGCTGCCAAAGCAGATACCTACACTTTATCTGGGATTGTAGGTTGTAGTACCAAAGTTTTTATTTGCCCGGGAGGCACTGAGTAAATTTTTTTTCTTCTGAAAACAGGACAATATGTAAGTAAGTTTGGAGACATATGTAGCTGGAGCTGAAAGTCCTCTTACCTTGCAGTTTTCTTTGGTAGAGATAGACTTGTTCTTAATGAAACCCATGACAGTCAGTGTCACAAATGACTTCTGAGGAGAGGCCAAACAGCTAAGTCAAGGCCAGCCTACCATTCTCTTAAATGCTGTCTCATGCTCTCATCTGCTCTGACGTGTCTGCTCAGGGGCATGTGGCAGCCACTAGGCGGGCCTTACCATTGGCACTGAAAATCATTGTAGGGGATATTAGAGGATTTACATCAAGAAGACCTGACTTCCTGGCCATTGCTCGGGGGCCACAGTTCCCAAGACAATCAGTGTCAAGGGCAAAACAAAATAAAACATGACGAGGGCTCTGGGGCTGGGTTGAGCTGGATATGTAACCAAAGCCCCTTTCTACCAGAATCTTCCCAAGAGGAGATTGCTCTTTTCCATAGCTAAACAATTTCCATAGCTAAACGTTCTGCTGAGGAACCTTCTGGGAAGCAGAAGAAAATAAATCTGCCTTCCTTTGAATTAAGCTGGGTTGGGTCCAAGCCCTGTGTAGTGTCTATTCTTCTCATAACATCTAAAGGAGTCTGATTTCACCATTCTTAGCTATTAAAAAAAAAGTTCCAGGCACAATAATTCAATTTAAAATTACACACCAGGAGTAGTTCATATTTAATACACTTTATACAGGTATTACAGGTACAAGGGACGTACTTGTTAACTGCCAGGTTGCTGGCTTGAACCAACCAGCTACTCCACAGGAGGTACTGTGTTTCTGTGAAGATTTTCAGCTTGGAAGCCCACTGGGAGAGCTCTCCTCTGGCTTGAGTCTGAAGGTGCTTGACAGCAGTAGCCTTTTGTTTTTATAGAGGTATAAAGCTTTCTTTCTTTTTTTTTTTTGGTATAAAGCTTTTTAGAACAACAAAAACAATTCCTTTTGGAAGTAAGCCAGAGCTAAAACCACAAGTTACATGCTTTACTTTTTTTCTGTCCTGCAGCTGGCAGCCACCCTTTCATCGATTGTGCACACCAGCATGGTGGTGAAGTGGTGAACTCTGCGCTCTCATTCCCCTGGCTTCACACTCGGTCTCCTCACTCATCGTGTGGCTTCACCCAACGCACGGAGCCTCCTGCAGGCTCCTCTCCCAGCGTGTGTAAAAGTGCGAAGGAGACAGACTTCCTCAGAGCTGTGCTTTAGAGAGAATCCTCCTCACATACTCAGCACCGCCTTGAATAGGGCAGCACTGCATACATGACAGCTACTTGATGATTGTTGATGGTGGTGGTGGTGTGTTTGTACGGATAAAAAAAAGAGCCCTGAATGGTTATGTAACAAGTAAGGGAATAAATAGATCTTCCTTCATCCACCTTCATCTTTCATTGTTCTATCACTCTCTGATTGCAATATTAGAGGCTAAAATGGGCAGAATTCCCACCTCTGAACAAAGTTTGTGCACATGGGTGTGCATGCTTGTGTGTCCATGTGAGTGGGCCTGTACAATGTGTGTGCACGTGTGTGTGCACATGTGCACTGGAGCCTGGCAGTAGCAGGGGAGGCGCCTGTCTCTGTTCAGCAGTATCTGACGGCTGCTGCAGGTGTAATGAGAAGTGATTGATGATCTGTTCAGGGAGCTCCTGGGGTGGACTCAGGGAAGGAGCAGCAAAGAAGACATACTCATCTCCCCTGTATTTAGATGAGGTGACGGAGGTGGGTGGTAGAGGAGCAGCTACTCAGTAATGAGATCACAGGGGAAAGGCCTTGGATGAGGTGCCAGACAGCCCTGCTTTCCCAGAGAGGGTGGGGACTGGGAATGAGGCTGCATCCTGCCTAATCAGTTACAGTTGCTCTGTCACTCTGGGGAGGGAGGCAGATGAGGCAGGGAGCTTCCGGAATCTCTCATCTCCAGTCCTTCTAGGTGGATGTGGGAGCGTGTGAGGACGGCCACACTGGAGGGTCAGGGTTGATCGCCTTGCAGTGTGGAGCCCGGCCTGGACCTGCGTTGTGAAGGGTGACTAAGGAGCTCTGGGGGCAGGGTTCTGGGTGGGGGCTTTGTCTACTAAGACCCACAGCCGCGCCCTGTGTCGCAATGTTGGCATGCAATGTGCAAAGACTTGAGACAACGTGAAATGGACCATCCACTTCACTTGGAAAGACAGGAGGGCTGAAAATCAGATTGGGAGATCTGATCTCGTTTGCTGCACAGTTGTGAGAGGAGATATTCCTGGCTTCTCTCATGTTGGGAACCGGACATAATCAGCCTGACAAAACCAAGGCCATATTGCCTGCCCAGCAGGGCTAAAGCCACGTCACCTCAACCTTATCTTACCCTGACACACACCAGATGGCCCACCCTTGTCTGCTCCAGCACCGGACATTCCAACTGCAGACTTGCGGCCGCCTGCCCTGTGTGCTCTACACCCCCGCCCTTCCTTTTTTTTAATCTCCCCTTTGAACTCCCTTGTTTGCCTCACCCTTTATAGAGAGGCTTGTGTAGCAATAAACTCAGACCTTGACAAGAATCTGCTTGGTCTCGCTCCTCTCTCTCGCCCGTTTCTCTTTCAGGCTGGGTCCTCCTTGGAACCCCTCGAATAACTGAGTCCCTCTGGCATGAAGGAGGTGATACGAATGCATTGATAGCCTAGTATCTGTCAGCTGGGAGCCACAACATAGTGAGAGCCCTTATTAATCATTTGGAGATTAGCTGAGGGGTGGGAGAAGCCAGGCATGAGGCTTTCCAGGGCTGCTCAGCATGCACAGGAGTCCTTTCCTGGGTTGGACAGAGGTGCTGCCATCTGAAAGCTCAGATAGAGCAGTTGGAAAATTAACTGACCTGGTACAAGTTCTATTTACATATATCAAAAGATCCTGGGTAATAACATCTCATGTTTGTGCAGCATGCCACATTTGTCAAAGGGCTTTCTCATTTACTGTCTTACTTGGTCCTCAAACTAAGAGGCCTTTGGGCAGCTATTGCTGTTTAATTTTGGGCGTGGTAACAGCTTTGGGTATAGTACTGGGCTTGGAATCAGGCTGTGCAACCCACAGCAGGTCACTTAGCTGCTCTGGATTGGCTTTCTTCCTCTACGAAGGTCAGCGCTTGGACTAGACCATTTTCCCAGTGGCAGCTCTGCTGACATTTTGGCCAACATCCTTCTTGTGGGGCTGTGTTGTTCCCTGCACCAGGATGCTAAGCGAGCATCCCTGGTCTCAGCCCACTAGATGGCAGTGGGACTCCCTTCTTCAGAATGTCTCCAGGCATGGCCAAATGTCCCCAGCAGAGCATGCTGCTGGGCTGGCGCACGGCAGGATGATGCACTCAATGAGTTGGATTTTAAGTTTTCAGGTACTTTACATGTCTGCACAGGGAGACTACATCAACAATTACCCAGCAGTCAATGGGTCATCACTGACCCTCTCTATAATTCCAACTGAGATCATGAAGCACCGACTGAGTTTCTGAGCTTAGCACCCTGCATGGCACAAGTTGTTTAGCACTCAGCTACAAACTAAAAGGTTGGCAGTTCAAACCTATCCAGAGGCCTCTTAAACAAAATCCTGGTGGTCTGCTTCAGAAGAGTTGGAGCCATGAACACCCCATGGAGTGAAGAGATATAAACATGAATGTGGATGTGACTCTAGGTATAGCTAGAACCATGGAATCAACTACATCATGGAATCAACTTCAACTCCTGGCCTCCTTGTGTGTCCAAGAAGAACTGTGCTCCCCAGGGTCTTGAAAGGCTGCTTGGTCTGAAGTAGATTTGCAGGCCCTTCTTTCTACGTGCCGCTGGGTGGCCTCAACCTTCCAAGCATGCTATTAAAAGCCAATCCGTCACCTGTGTGCATCACTGAAGACACATGGACACAGGGAGCAATGCCCTGGCTGGGGCACTGGAACAGCGCTGGCATGCAGTGAGTGCTGCCCAGTTAGCGAACAGGTCTTCCCTTGGTACTTTCTCAGGTCTGTGTGAAGCTTTCTAAGCATCCAGAGTTCTCGGCCTGATTCTGCTGCCAACTTGCAGTGTGACTTCGAGCTAGTCTCTTGCCCTCTCTGGGCTTGATAACAAAAGCAGGGCAGGCCAGCCACAAATATCGTGTGGCTAGCAGGGGAAAGCAGTTGAGGACACAATTGCAGATGGAGTTCATCCTTTGGACTCATCGCCCCTCCTCCCTAACACCCCCCCCCCACACACACACACCTTTTCAACTGCACCAGATGGGTTCTAACTTTCCGGCACCAGAAAAGCAGACCTTGAGTTTTTTCCTTTATGGAATGTAGGCCACCCCTGCTTATGTGTCACATTCAGTCCTCGTTCTTCTCCCTACTCTTGTCCCTCCTCCAGTCTTCAACAAGTGACTGCAGGGCGGTTTCCCAGCAGGGCTGTGCTCAAAGATTCATAATGCTGGGTTTTCCTTTAGTTCTCCACAGTCTGGGGCTTGGGACAATCCAGGCATTACCTTATCAACTGCTCATTTTAGGGGGGAAGGACGGGGGCACTGGAAACACCACATGGGGCCCAATCCTTCTCTGCACGCATGTGAGGGGTTTCCAGGAGCTCGAATTTCAACTTAAGTGATTTATTTTTTGTTGTTTAATCGCGTGCCTGTCATCTGCTGGACATTTCTTCTACAGTGTTTTGTTGTTGTTAACCCCATTTCTAAGATCAGAGATAGAAGGGTCAGGCACAATAGGCAGTTAAATTGACTCAATCTGGGCTGTGAACCTGCTTCTGTCTGGTTCCTCATAGCCCTCAGTCATTTTAATGGAGGTGTTGTGAAGGGTGTGGGTTCAGCAGCCACACACTGCCTCATCTCGCCTCCTCGTTGATAGGCTGTGTACCCTTATGTGAGTTGTTTAATCTCCTACCAAGCTTGTGAGAGCACTACTTTTATTAGCTTCAATTTACCGAGGCTGTGAGAGGTCAGGGGAGCGAAGGCTTACAGATTGCCTGGCATATAATATGCTAATGATAGTCAAGATATATAACTAAGCATGTCTCTGTTCTTGGTTCTGTCAGTACCTGGTGTGTCCACAAAGGAGAAACCTGGTTTCCTGCTATTTTGAGCATCTAGTGTGAATGGCAGGAGATAAGTCACATGCTAATGAACCCTTGTGGTGTATTGGTTAAGCACCCTGGGGCCCGGCTATCAAAAGATATAGTGTCCAGGGTCTTAAAGACTGGAAGATAAACAAGGGGCCATCTAGCTAAGAAACAACAAAGCCCACATGGAAAAAGCACACCAGCCTACCCCAACATGATCGCTGAAGACAAAGCGGGTGCATAAGCAAATGTGGGCATGTTTTCTTGATGTGCACTCACCCTTTACATAAAACTCTCTCTTATACATACGCGTTTCTGTGGATTTGTTTCGCTAAGGCACCCAGACTAACGTAAGCAGCATGGAACGCATTTAAGAAGCCTAGACAAGGGCAGGGCAGGATATTTGGAGGGACTGGATCCAGAATTAGAGAGGAAGGGGTGCTGGAGGTGAAACGGGCTGCTAGCTCCCTGTCCCAAGGAGGACAATGAGACTGCTGGCTCCCATGAAGATTTACAGTCTTGAAAACTCCATATAGGGTCACTGTGGTTGGAATCCACTGGACGGCAGTGGCCTTTTGGGATTGAAGGTGGAAGCCATCAACGGCTTCCTGCCATTGAGCCAAGGAGCCTCCGGAGAGTGTGGGAACTTCTGGAATACAGCGAACAACCTCTGCACATCTGCTTTTCGTGCTGCCCAAGTCATGCATTGACATTTTTCCAAAAGTGAACCATCACAGCTGCTCTCTCAGGAAGCTGGGGGCTGAGCCCGCTGGTTCCACTCCGTCAGCATTTCTGGTCCGGGTACCTGCCCTCTGCCCCGGCACAGGCAATGGGCTTTTGGAAGCAGTGCTCCCTGGGTAGTGGGTGTGATTTGGCTCCTCTGGCCTAACATGATGAATGCTGAGAGGGGGTGGATACTAGGGGGTTAAGCTCCCTGACCTTTCCCTAGCCCAGGGGAAAACTTACTATTTAAAGTAAGTTTTAGACAGAATCTTTAGAAAGATAAATTGTTTACTTAATGTACACAATTACTCCCCAACACATCTGTTTTGTGTCTGCTCAACTCAACCTCATAGGCTATGGATGACCTTGAGCAAGTTTTTAAAGTCACAATGGGTTTCTATCAGGATTGAGAGTTCAGCTCTCTCAACTCTCCAACTGGTTATTAGCACCATAGTCTCATTTCTATTTATGGATTTACTTTGTTTGAGGGAAAAAAGACTCCCAATTCAACTATATTTTATTAGGAACTCCTTTGCTATGTTTTACACAAGAAAAAGGCACAAACCGCTGTTCTGGATGAAGGAGAGCATCCGCATGAGGCCCCAATGGTGTCGGAAGGACCCACAGCCACAGTTACTTAAATAAAATGACACCCATTCTGTCCTGCTGACTCTGACTCATAGTGACTCTGTGTAGGGATCCTGAAGTTGCTACCTTTACAGGAAGCAATAACCTCATCTTTCTCCTGTGGAATGACTAGTGGCTTTGAACCAGCGACCTTGCTGTTAATAGTCCAACACTATCCAGCATCACCACCTGAGCTCCTGAAAGCTTAAATGAGACATGGAAAACAAACACCTTTGTCACAAAACTGTCCCTGAAGACGGATCAATTCATGGAGTTGCGGGAGGGCCTGTGAGAGCATGAGCGGGACCTTCATTGGGATGTGCACACGACCGTATATCGCTGAGTCTGGCCCGGGGAGTGGACGCAAGCACACTGCCTGATGGACAAGCTTTCTACTGCCAGTCAGCAGTAGGAAGGAACTCAATGGTGGCTGAATGTGTGGCCCCTCAAAATGGATTTAGCGTCTCCACATAGACTCTCACTGTGAGCCACAGCCTATTGCTCAAAATTTAAGCTCAAATATGACTTAAATGCCTAACATTCTGTTTCCTTAAACTAGAGTACTGCCAGGATCAACTAGAGGCCTGGATGACCTATCAGGTCTGAACAACGATCTCAAATCACTTCACATGATCCATTCCACCAGTCATGTCACCAGTCGCGCCTCCTCACTTACCCATTCCAGAGACTGTGCCTGTATAACCTATCGACTAACACATTCCCACATGTCGTGATTATGAAACCAACCATCATGCTGGAATAAGGACCAATCACGATGTAAGGGGCAGGGTCAATGGGAAAGCAAGATAGGGGCTGAGGGGAGCCAAGAGGGTCCCGTCACTCAATCCCTAAACCTGATCTAATGTCACTAGACTGGGGTCTTCCTCACATCTCAAGGGCACCCGATTCATGATTGAAGTGAATTTTGTTTATTCAATCTTTGTTCTGCTTGCCGTCCTGCTATGCTGCCTCCTCTTCTTGCTTTATGTTGTGGTGACAAATGGCTTGAGAGGGATTTGACATAGGGAGAAAGCCCACCCACATCAACTGTCACCAGAAGCAGACACTAAGTTCATTTCTCTCACCTCACAGAACTATGCACATCAGACACTGGTAGAGCTGCCCGGAAGGGGAACCCTTAATGCAGTGGTTCTCACCCTGTGGGTTGCGACCCCTTTGGGAGTCATATGACCCTTTCACAGGGCTCGTCCAATTCATAACTGTAGCAAAATTACAGTGATGAAGTAGTAAGAAAATCATTTAATGGTCAGGGGGTCACCACAACAAGAGGACCTGTATTAGGAAGGTTGAGAACCACTGCCTGAGTGTGCTTAGGACTTTGCTGCCCTCAGGGTCACCAGACATTCCTGAAGGCAGAGTCACTGCAGGAAGCCCTTCTGGGAAATGCCCTGAAGCCAGGTCTCAACCAACTCCATCCACCCTCACCCTCCTAGATCCTAATCATAGGCCGCTTGGAAATGCTCTCTGCCACTTCAAAGACTGTAAGTCCATGGGAGCAGAAAGCCTCCTCTTTCTCCCTTGGAGTGGTGGCTGGTGAGTTCAAACTGCTCACCTTCTGGCTAACAAAACCCGCAGACCAGCTCCCCCTGAGCTCAGTTTGGTTTGCCGCACAGCACACATTGTTGGGAACCTTCTGAAGTAGCTGTGCCATGTGCAGGTTGGGGGATTTCGCACAAGATGCAGAATTCCACCCTCTTTTGGCAAAAATAATTTTTGCAATAGCCTTGTATTCTCTTCTGGATCTGAGTAGCAGCTACTCTCATGCAGTCCTAGCACATACATGCATGCACAGTCCTCCCAACTCCCTAAGGTCTTATGCCGAGTCTGCTCCATGCTTTCCTGTGTCCTATGTGGCGCTGTAGGCACCCAAGGCATGGGCTCTGCAGCCTGGGTTCAAATCTCTCCTTTCCACTTCCTCACTGTGTGGTCATAGGCTCATGACTTTATCATCCTGTGCCACTGATTTTTCATCTGTAAAATGAGGCAAGAATAGAGTCCACACATAGGCTTGTTAAGTGAAATAATTGAATTATTATATACAAAAAGCTTAGAACATTGCTCGGCATCTTGCAAATACTGTTAGGTAGCTTAGCATAGGGACTGGGTCATCCATTACATATGCTCAGGTTCAAACTTCCGGCCAGGAAGGGGTGGTACACCTAGGTGGGTGTTACATCTGGATTGGCCCATCTGGGCCAGGTGAATTCAATCCAGCCAATGGGGTTGACCAGGACCATCAACCATGCCTCCCTATGGAGGAATTGAAAAGGCAGGATCTTGACCTCTCCGATGTCTCCCTTCACCCACTTTTCTGTTGTCCGTCCCCCAGGGAGGAGGTCACATGTAGATACTTGTAATCGGTTCCCTCTTTCCAATCCACCCTCCCGCTACCCTCCCAATATCACCACTCACAAATTATCAAGGTTTCTTGAGGGATGGGGGAGCGGGGAGGAAGGGGTAAAAATGAGGACTTGATTGATGCCAAGGGCTTATGTGGAGGCAAATGTTTTGAGAATAATGAGGGCAGTGAGTGTACAATGTGCTTTACACAATTGATGTATGTATGGATTGTGATAAGAATTGTATGAGCCCCTAATAAAACGATTTCAAAAAAAAAGAAAAGAAAGAAAAGGCAGGATCCTGGAGCCCACGTAGTGACTTTCTCTCCAGCAGCTTCTAGGCAAGCTGTGCAGGGGTGAGGGGCCCTGAGGTGCCTGTGTAAACCTGAAACTTCTTCTCTCAAAAAACTCACTTGGATCACAATCCAGGCTGCGGAGTGAATTCTTTCTCTCGCGAAGCCAAGGACTGAGGTATATTTCTCCCACGAGAGATCTAACAATAGTATCTCTTATTATATCATTAGGAGCCCTGGTGGTGTAGTGGACTATGCATTAACCTGCTAATCGCAAGGTCAAGGGTTTGAACTGACTAGCCCGTCCGTGGGAGAAATATGAGGTTGTCTATTTCTGTAAGGCAATGGTTCTCAACCTTCTGAATGCCACCACCCTTTAATACAGTTCATGTTGTGGTCACCTGCAACCATAAAATTATTTTCATTGCTACTTTATAACTGTAATTTTGCTATCGTTATGAATTGGATGACCCCTGTTAAAGGGTTATTTGATCCCCAAAGGGGTCGCGACCCACAGGTTGCGACCCCTGCTGTAAGGATTTAAAGTCTCAAAACCCCAAAGGGGCAGATCTTTGTCCTATTGGGAGTCAATAAAATGGTAGTTAGGTTTTTTTCTGCATCAGTATCAGATTCTGGTGGCAATCTCAGTCATCCTGCATTGTGGTCTGGTTTGAACTCCGGAAATGACTGCCCTGGTTTGAGGTGAGGGCCACGGTGCTTCAGTGGTAGACCTCTCATCGACTTTCACCGGGAAGACCCGGGTTTGATTTGCAGCCAATGTGCCCGAGACTGTCAGTGAAGGTTTGTGTGTTGCTATGACACTGAGCAGGCTTCAGTGGTGTTTCCAGACTGAAACAGAATAATGAAGAAAGACCTGATCATCCCCATCCACACATTGACCTATGGCCCACCACTGTTGGCTTCCTCTCCCAGTCCTGGTGGTAGCACAGATAGGCACAGTTTGCTCCACTGCCCATGAGGTGCCCATGAGAGGCTGACGCGACAACCACAGTCAAGATCAACAGCTTAAACTCCATTCTGGGTCTATGGAAACAAGAACAACCTTCTGAATTGAGGTTGCATTGCTATTTGGGACTGGGAGGATGCCTTTGTGATATGGATTGCACTCTGGATCCCAAGGGGGACTTTTAAACACAGCCACATAGCAGCTCCGGAAATTGCCATAGTGAGAAGGCAGGTTTTAAAAAATTAAAAAAAAAAGCTTTTACTGGCTTGCTCAAAGGAGGCTGCGGGTAGATTGGGGGGTGGAAAACTCCTCTGGAAATGGAAAATTTTTTATCCTTACATATGCATCATTTCTTCTGGTCCTGAAAGAAAACACAAAGCAGAGGAGAGGAGGAAACGGAGACTGGCAGTCATCTTGTTGGTATTCCCACAGCACCCCCTCCTTAAGCGCTTGCTGCCATCTCATCCAACTCCACTCAGTGTATTTTCACCCGGCAGTGATGCAGAAATGTCTGCGTACTCCAGTTTTATTGTAGTCTGGCAGCGTTTATGGCTTTGACGTTCAACTGAGCATGGCAGGACGTCTAGAAGCAATTATAACCAGCACCTGCTCTGTCTGTGCAATGGGCAGGCAGTGACGGATTCCCAGCCTCCGGAACACTAGTGTTCCCTCCCAGCTCAGGATAATGACGGTGACACTCGGCCCCCTTGTTGTCTGGGGAGCTCAAGGAGCTCTCCTCTGAAACCTCAACTTATGGGCATTTCTTTGAGTGAAGACATCAAATTAGTGACTGGAAAGGAAGGCGTAGGAGATGATTATTGGCCACAAGACAAGCCTTAACCGCCTCCAGAGAGCATGTCTCCTAAGTGCCAAGTGTGGAGAGGGAGGAAACAATTGATCACAAATGGAATAGACTCTGAGTCTCGCCACACAATGTGTGTGTGTGGTCACTGAGGCGGCAACATTATGACTGGGGATGGATACGGTTTGTGCAGCCGTGATTGCCATCCAGAATGTGGCATGCTATTGTGAAAAATGATTTTTTTATTCTGAGCAAATCTCTGCTTCCACTTGCTTTAATGCTTCGCCGGAGAGCAGGGGACTCTGGGAGCGGTGGGGGGCGCACAGGGCTGGGCTGACCTCAGGAACTCATGTGTAAAGGGCTTTTTCTCACTTGGAAGCAGGCTGTTCTTTCTGGTAAAGCTTGTTTGTGAACCTTGCCACATCTGCGTCCGAAGAGGGAACTGAAGGTGACAAATGCCATGAGGAGCCCCGGGCACATCTTGTTTCATTTGAATCCCAGTTTTACCTTTCCTCCTTTCTGGGTTCTGAAGCATCAGATGGGTGCCAAACGCTTCCACGGACAACTAAAGCTGAACAAGGTGGAGGCAGATGAAGAGCAACGGGAGGTTGGTGTTTGGGAGACTGAATACTTGGGCTTCCTAGGCCAGTCCAGTTGGTGGTTAGAGCCCTGTTTCAGATTCCACTGTAATCTCCTAGTGTCCAAGGACCAAGTGGCTCCTAAGTCCAGAATTTCTGTTACATGTGTCACCAAGGAGGAGTTGGGCTAAAATGCATTGAAGAATAAAGCAGGAGCTTGGCTTATGAATCCACTCTCTGATTCTGAAATTTCAAAGGCTCCGTGCACAGACATTTCAACACTGAAAGCACAGCAGGGAAAACCAAAGACTTGGGCTTCCTCCTTGTCCCTCTTTTTGGGCTTTTACGGTTTTCCAAGGCGCCTCCCTGAGCCGAGTGTTGTATAGGTCAGGTTTAAAGATGTCCTAGTTCCGAGGGACTTGCTGTTCTGCTTTCTTTTTCAGGGAGACCTGGTTTCTTGTCTTGTGGCCAAACACAGAGCACAGATGTCTGTGGGCCTCCTCCCTTGCCCCTGACCTTTGCTCTCTTCTCTGGATACACTACTGACCTGTTCTCCCTTACAAGATCTGAACTGCTCACAAACTTCGATGAATTCTCATCCTAGCAAGAAGCATCTGAGCATCTTATTAGAGCCTGTATGAGTTCTGTTCTGGATGCTTATTTGTGCAACTTCAGGGTCTGGCATGGAAATATTCCATGTCCACAGACCCGCACAAATAATATAAACTCCAACAGTAGTTTAAGGTTTAAGGTGGTAACAGGGAACGCTGGGGCCTGTGGCTCCTGGTGAACCTCACAGGCTGTCTAAAGGGGCTACTTCCATCTCAATGTAACCATACAGGAATGTAGACCTGTTAGGTAGCAAGACAAGGGGTTGTTCCTCTCCATGCTTAGGGGGCCCCCTGCAGGAGGTTGGAAGCCAATGCAGGCTAAAGGGCATGCACCAATTCAAGGCCAAGCCAGGAGAGCTTAATTGACGCCTCACAGCTGAAAGCCCTTAAAAGGCTGGAACCTTCCCTTCAGCTGCTTCTCTGCCTTCCGCTCAGCAGGGCTGGGTGTGCAGTGTCATGAGGGTGCCCGTGTTCAGTTTACTGTAACGCCGGAACCTTCTTCTCTCCTGTATATAAACCCACTCGGATCATCAACCAGGCTTTGGTGTGAATTTCTTTCTAGTGTGTAGCCAAGGACCGAGACATTTCCCACCAGAGAAACCTACAGACCCAGACTTACAATAAACCCATATGTGTGTGTGTGTGTGTGTATATATATCACACACACACACACACACACACACACACACACATATATGGCAAGAGGTGAACAGGTCTAGCCAGCAATGGTGAAGAGGGCCCTGGGATTGAGATTGAGAACGATTCTGAAGTAGAATCCATAACCCTTAGAAATGTATTGGCCTGCTATACCAATCCAATTACCCTCAACCTTCTTCAAAGAATTGGAAAAACTGACCACCAACTTCATATGGAGAGGGAAGAAACCCAGAATTAGCAGAGAACTCCTCAAGAAGAAGGACACAATTGGAGGACTCGCCCTACCTGATTTCAATGCCTACTACACAGCTACAGTGGTCAAAACAGCATGGTACTGGCACAATGATAGACACTCAGACCAGTGGAAAAGAATAGAAAGCCCAGGAGTAAAATCATCAGCATACAGACAACTGATCTTCGACAAGGGTCCCAAAAATGTCAAGTGGGAAGCAGATGCCCTCTTTAATAAGTGGTGCTGGAAACAATGGATATCCACATGTAGAAATTTGAAATAAGACGTCTACCTCACCCCATGCACAAGAATACACTCAAGGTGGATCACAGATCTAGAAGTCAAACCCCAAACCATCAGGACCATTAAGGAGGGAATCGGGACTAATCTCAGAGTACTGGCCCAGGGAGCACATAGGCTCACTGCAACAGGGAAGGGGACACACACAGGTGAATTGGATATCGACAAATGGGATCTAATAAGAATAAAATGCATGTGCACCTCGAAAGACTTTGCCAAGAGGGTGACAAGGCAACCCACAGACTGGGAGAAGATTTTTAGTAATGACACATCAGACAAAGGGCTCATTACTAAAATCTACAACACCATCGTGACCTGCAAAAAGAGGAAAACAGTTAACCCCCTAAGGAAGTGGGCAAAAGAAATGAGAAGAACTTTCACTAGAGAGGAGATCAATATGGCCAATAAACATATGAGAAAGTGCTCGAAGTCCCTTGCCATAAGAGAAATGCAAATCAAAACAACCATGAGATACCACCTAACACCCCTGAGGCTAGCCCAGATCAGTAAATCAGAGAGCAACAAGTGTTGGAGGGGCTGTGGTGAAGTAGGAACCCTCCTCCACTGCTGGTGGTCGTGTACATTTGTACAGCCACTGTGGAAAGCAATCTGGCGATACCTAAAGAAAATGGAAATTGATCTACCTCATGACCCAGCCATCCCTCTACTGGGCATATACCCGGTTGAAGCAGCAAATAAAACACGACCAGTCATATGCGCTCCAATGTTTATTGCGGCACAATTCACAATGGCAAAGACTTTGAAACAGCCTAAGTTTCCATCGACAGACGAGTGGATTAGCAAACTTTGGCACATACACACAATGGAGTATTATGCAGCACTGAAAAGCACCGATGAGCACATGAAACACGTTATTTCATGGGAAGAGCTGGAAGGAATTATGTTAAGCGAGGTAAGCCAGACCCAAAGGGACAGGTACAACATGAGTCCCCTGAGGTAAGTACAATCAGCATGACAGAAATAGAAGAATAAACATCCATCCCACAATAAACGGCAGGAAGCATAGATAGTTGGAGGGAGGACAGGCCACACCTAGGGAGGTACATAAGAGCCCAGCATAAAGAAGGGGTAGTGGGGTAGGGAGAGGGAGAACCGGGAGGGGGAGAATCCGAATGGATGGTATGGGGGGGGCAGGGTACTAACCCACCCGGGGGAGAGTATCGGTTATGTCCCCTCAGATTTGGAACATGCATACGGACCCCAACACGACACACCAAACAAGGAGGACAACGCAAAGTACAGAGGTCTACACAAAGAGGCTGGACGACAAGCCGGCCCAAACCAGAATTAGGCCGACCCCCACACTCGAAGGGAATACCACAGAAAACAAAAATAGATCGTCTGGAGTGGGAAAGGAACTGACCCACCACACCACATCCAGAAGGAAGCTGAAACAAAAGAAGGAGAAAGGACATAGTGGAGTACACCTGGGTCCACCAAGCCCAAAGTCGATAGACCAGCTAGAAGAGCCCATCATACAGAGAGGACCATTCAGCTGACCACACTACGAGATATGACATCCTGCACCAACACATGGCCCTACACGGGACAGCACCTGAGACACAATGGGGGATGGGCAACTGAGCTGACCCCGCCACACTGAGGCAAACACTGGGGACATGCAATGGAGCAGCGGAGGAAGCAGAGCAAAGGGAGCCCGAGGGAGTAGAAAGGATGGTCTTCTGGGCCAGGACGTGGCGCCTCACAAGCTACACCTAGAAAACACTCCTAAAGGCCAATGAAAGGACCTTGAACTACTAGCAATTTTTTCTTTTAATATTTGCTATCTTTTTGTTTAGTCTTTTTAAACTTGTTTTGTTTTTTTTACCCAGTAAATTTTGTATGTTAGTGGCTTTTCTGCTTATCAGCGTGTCGATGTTGCTTCTGTCAAAGCCATGTTCTTATGGGCCACTTGGGCGCAGTCAAAGTCATATCCATTTGTATGCACGTATTACTATGTCAGCAGGTCCACCTAGACAAGATAGGCTGGACAAATAATGAGAGAAGAAAACAACAGGACCAACGGTGCTGGAGGGACATGAGAGCGTGGGAGGTAGGGGAAGGGAGGAGGTGTCGCCCAACACAGGGACAAGGGAACAGCGAATGGTTCAAAACCAGAGGAGGGAGGGGAGGGGAGGACTGGAAGGGAGTGACCAAGAGCAAGGTAACTGAGAGGAACTACTGAATCCAGAATGAAGGCTAAACATGGTAATGGGTCGGGAGGAAAGCGAAAGGAAATAGAGGAAAGGAGTAGGAGGCAAAGTGCATACAGAGAAGCCTAAATACAGACATGTACATATGTAAACATATTTATGATTATGGGGGCAATAGATTTATATGCATATATTTATAGGTTCAGTAGTAGGGTAGCAGATGGACATTGGGCCTCCTCATGCATAATCCCCCAATACAATAGCACCTCGCCCTGCTAAGCAGCCATTGCAGGATACCCATCTTCCCGACATGATCACTGAAGACAGCCGTGTGTGTAAGCAAATGTGGTGAAGAAAGCTGATGGTGCCCGGCTTATCAAAAAAAGATATAGCGTCTGGGGTCTTAAAGGCTTGAAGGCAAATAAGCGGCCATCTAGCTCAGAAGCAACAAAGCCCACAGAGAAGAAGCACACGGCCTAAGCGAATACAAGGTGTTGAATGGACCGTGTAGCAGATACAAAGGAACAAAAACAATCATTGTGTGATCACCTCTCTCACATAATGGCTGAAGACGAAAGTGTGCATAAGCAAGTGTGGTGAAGAAGGCGGATGGTGCCCGGCTACTGAGAGATGTAGCGTCTGGGGACTTACAGGCTTGAACGCAAACAAGCGGCCATCTAGCCCAGAAGCAACCGAGCCCACACGGAAGCAGCACACCAACATAGGTGATCATGAAGGACAGAGGAGACCAGGTCTCCAACATCAAAGGTGGGGTGGTGGTGAGAATCACATCACCGTGAAAGAGGGGGAGTGCATGATGGGGACCCAACGCCCACCTGTAGACAGCTGGACCCCCTTCCAGAGGGGTAGTGAGGAGGAGATGGGCCACTCAGGGTTCAGTGTAGCAACAATGAAACTCAAAACCTTCCTCTAGTTCCTGAACGCTTCCTCCCCTCCCAATCATCATGACCCCAATCCTACCTTGCCTTGCGGACCTGGTTATACCAGAGGATGTACAGCGGTGCAGTGGGGATCTGGAGGCACAGGGAATCTAGGACAGACGAACCCCTCAACACCAGCTGTGGGAGTGGCGACACCAGGAGGGAAGGGCATGTAGAAAGGGAGAACCGATCTCAGAGATCTATGTGTAACCTCCTCTCTGGGAGATTGGCAAGGGGGAGGCGGGTGAGGGGAGACGCCGGGGAGTGTAAGATAAGATGTAATAATTATTTATAAATTATCAAGGGACCAGGGGTGGGATCGGGGAGGGAGGGGGATGGGGGGAAAAAAAGGGAAACCGAGCTGATTCCAGGAACCCAAGTGGAAGGTGAATTATGAGAGTGATGAGTGCAACGAATGTATAAGGGTGCTTTGCTCAATTGATGTATGTACAGATTGTGATAAGAGCCTTATGAGCCCCAATAAAACGATTAAAATAAATAAATAAATAATGAAAGAAAAAAAAAAGAAATGTATTGGCCTTAGGGGAGGGGCAAAGAGGGCTGGATTGAGAAAGTCTGTGGCATCCAGTTCTGACTTGACTTTTGGATCCAGAATCTTTCAGGAGTCATGGCCTTGCCCTCCAGCCAGAACTTCCAATAACCGTCTTCTCAGAGCCTTGTTAAATTCTCATAATACGTTACACCTGCCATCCTGTGAGCAGCTACCAAACCCAGGCACTTTTTTCTTTCTTTTTTTTTTTTTTAACAGGAACAATAAAGTTTATTGAACCGTAGCTTAGTACAGGCGCTGGGATTTCCCCACGGTGCTCTTAATGTACAAAGCACAGATATTCTGCCAATTCTTCTTCAGCAGCGAAACCAAAAAGTTGACAGCCAAGTGGATGTTGTACACGAGTTCATCATCTGTCATCTTCACATGGCCAACTGCCACTGCCAGACACAGCACCTTCTTCATCTGGAACTTGACGGTGGACTTCACCTCATCGACCTTGGCCACCATGTTCTCATTGTGGGTCAGCAGGGAAGGGAATTTCCCGGCCTTGTTCAGGCCCGGGCCCAGAATTCGAGGAATCTGCTTGATCAGGGTCTCTGAGGCCAAAAAGGCATCATACTTCTTGGCCAGCTTTTTGACCAACTTCTTATTCTTGTTGAGCTTCTTGAGCGCCTCGATGTCCATGTGAGGGATCTCCACGGCCTTCGCTTGTCGCAGTGCTGCTGGTCCCCAAGGACACACACTGAGAACTTGGGGCGCGGGGTGGACTTAAGCCTGACGGTGCCAGAGAAGCGTTTGTCTTTCTGAGGGTCGTAGTTCTTCAGGCTGATCTGCAGCTCCACCGTCTCCAAAAACTTCCGGCGCTTGCGCTGGTTCCTGTGCAGGACTTCCCGCACCGCCTCGTAGAGGGTGTCGCGAGAGACTTTGGTACTCATGGTTCCTAGCGCTGCGGCAACCGGAAAAGAGACCCAGGCACCTTTTTCAAAGACAAGCTCGCTCTCTCTACCCTTAAGAGCAGGTAGTTTTTGGATGATGGATATGAGATACCACAGAAGGCAAATCTGTAATCTTCCATGATGCCCAAAACATGCTGTCACAACCAGGACCCATGACAATCCCTCAGTTTCCTAAATTGCTTCACTGTTGCTTTTTAATTAATATATGACATTAACTTGTCATATATTGATAACAGGGAGGACCCTGAACTAGATGAATAAATTAAAGCTCTCCTCATCCTGTGCTTTTATATGAATGTGTTAATTATTTTTGTCATTAGGGAGAATGATGGAGGGATGGAGCAATACCAAACGGAGTTTGACAAAGTGTTGTGTTTGCTGCGGGAAACATGGTGCGTGTCACATACAATCTGTCACCCAGTGAGTCTGCAATTAACACCAAGGGACCAAGGTAGGATTCCCGGTAATAAATAGCCTTCCTCCCAGATGCTATTGGAGACCCAGCAGGACCCACTGTTGTGTTGTAGCAGTTGTACACGGGACCTTATGGGAGACAGAGCTGGTGTTTGAAATGAGTTTTGTTTGTCCCCAGTTGGCTCAGATTTGTTTTTTAGATAGCATAATCACTAACATTTAAACACAGGGTGATGTCACGTAACAATCTGCAGCTTCTGAGAAATGGAGAGGCCCGACTTTGCTGGTTGACAGTGCACCTCTGGAAGACAAGGGGGACCACAGAGGGACTGGGGGGGGGCAGGCAGATGTGGTGATCGGAGTTTGGAATCCTTGTTTTCCACGTAGAGGTGGCAAGGAGTTCAAGGGTTCAGAAATTGAGGAGGGAAGTTCCAGAAGACAAGTCTGTGTGGTCCATAATAAACCAATATAGGGGTTGAGATTTCAATCCGTTGGCTATTTATTTTGTGCCTGGTAGCCAACCAGCCCAGAATTCCTGACATCGCCGACCGTGTGAAACAAGGACCATTCCAGAATTACATAGAAGCAAGCATGGAAGCAAGGGCATCCACCACCCCGAATGCGTAGGGGTCAGGAACCAAGTGCTTTCTGTAGAACAGCCCCAGAAGGCAGACCTTTGGCTGGAAAACCTGTTAGGGAGCTAGCATAGGGACTGGCAGGCCCATTACACAAGCTCAGAGGTCTGAGCTACCGGCTCATGAAGTAGAGGCTCACTGCATGCTCAGAAGTTCAGGTTTCCAGCCAGCAGGGGGAGCTACGCCTGGGTGGGCGCTGTACCTGCATTGGCTCACCTAGGCCAGGTGAATTCAATTCAACAATACAGCCAATGAGGTCGAACTACGTCATCGACCACGCCTCCCTAACCGCTCATAAAACTCAAGAGGATCCCAAACCAGGCCTCGGCGTGAGCTGTTCCTGGCGTGGAGCCGAGGACCGAGGCACACCTGCCCCAGGTGAGGTCCAACAGAAGCGGTGATGTTCGAACAGAAGCGGTGCTGTGTGACTGGAAGCTATGAGGTAAGCCGGCCCCAGGAGTGGGCCTTCCCATGCTGGTCTCACGGGTTGTGGGCCCCTCTGGGCTCCTTTCACCTCACCACCCTTGGGAGAATTGTTGGGTTGAGTTCACCTGGCCTAGGTGAGCCAATCCAAGTGGCGCCCCACCCAATACGGTGGAGGCCCCTGGGGACGCTTGTAGCGTATTGCCGCAGCCCCAGCCTTTTGTGTCGGTCTTTGCGCCATTTCTTGCTGGTGTCAGTCTTTGCGCCGTTTCCTGCTGGTGTCGGTCTTTGCGCCGTTTCCTGCTGGTGTCGGTCTTTGCGCCGTTTCTTGCTGGTGTCGGTCTTTGCGCCGTTTCTTGCTGGTGTCGGTCTTTGCGCCGTTTCTTGCTGGTGTCGGTCTTTGCGCCGTTTCTTGCTGGTGTCGGACTTTCCGCCGTTTCTTGCTGGTGTCGGTCTTTGCGCCGTTTCTTGCTGGTGTCGGTCTTTGCGCCGTTTCTTGCTGGTGTCTGTCTTTGCACCGTTTCTTGCTGGTGTCGGTCTTTGCGCCGTTTCTTGCTGGTGTGCGGGACTTGATGTGCCTCTCTGTGCCTGCCTTCCCGGGCTGCATTTGGGTGGGGGCTGGGACGCTGCTGCCTGGAGGCTGGGAGGATTTTGACTCCCAAAGCCTTCTCGAGGCTCAGTGTAAAAGTTTATTTGGACTCGAAAACAGAATCAAAGACCCAATTAATTAAGTTTTAGAAGCAGGCTTTATTGTGAACTTGTGGCGGGTTCAGCAACTCAGGGTATTGAGCTATTGAAGCCACGCCAGGGAAAAAATCCTGGCGGCGTTTTTATGCCCACTGCTGGCAGGCACAGCTGGGGAGAATCATAGCTTGGGGGGGGGGTGGATCTGCGCACACAGGTGCTTCCGAAGGGAGAAGGTCGTTAATCTTACCTACATATGTCAGGGACGCGTGGAGTGACCATATCTTCAGAAAACCTTCTGGCTTTGGGAGGAGCTGGTTCCAGGAATTTGGGGTTGAGCAGAGGAGGGGAGGTCAGTTAGGGGTCAGTCTTGAGAGCTAAAATGGAGTCTGTTGTGCCAAGACAGGACGTTTTAGACTGACCCTATAGGGAAAAGGGACAACATTAGTCCATTTCTGTAACTGCTTCCTGTGGGTAGTGGGTGAAGAGCAAGGGGAGGGGCTTTTCCAGGCAGAGTACTGGGAGTTGCGGCCTGGCACAGGGTGGAGAGGTTGTTGTTGCTGGTGGACTGCTATACGGGTGATTTCGCGGAGTCAACTTTGCAGGAGCTGAATGAGACAAGGAGCAATTAAGAGCAAAATTACTACTAAAATTATGGGTTCTAGTATGGGGGCTAGGAAGGAGTACAGAGAAGAGTTCCACCAGGAAGAGGATCCGTCTGTTCTGAATCTGTTGTTTTGCAGCTCACGGTTTAGCTTGTTGAGGGTCTGGACTCTAGTTTCCACAATTCCCAGCTTATTGATGTAATAACGGCATTCCTCCTGGAGGAATTAGCAGGTTCCTCCTTTTTCAGCAGTGATGAGGTCTAAAGTGCAGCGGCTCTGCAAGGCAACTTGGGCAACAGAGGTTGTTTGTTTCTGCAGGGAGGCTAGAGATTTGGCAGAGGCATCGACTGCCAGCTGGAAGCGTGTGGATAACTTGTCTGCTGTGGTGATAGAGGGTCTAAGGGTCCCGCCGCTGAGTCCTACTGCACCTGCTGCTGAGGCTAAGGAGATTCTCACTGCTATCGGAAGAAAAACTGCTCTTTTAGTTTGGCGACTGTATACCTGGATGTATTTGTCCTGGACCTCAGCCGGAGTGTATGTAGTGAGCTGCGGAACCAGAGTGACGGGCAGGCACAAAAGGGTAAGGTAGAACTGATGTTTAAATGCTTAGTGTATAGTTGCACCAAAAGAAAATATTTTTCTGGCGCTGTTAGTGGTTTGGAGGGGATTTGGGTGACATTACATGTCTGTGTCGATGGATTGGAGTAGCAAAAGGGCACTTGAGTGTTTTCTGGTTGGATGTACAGAGGAATATTGGGGATGGTTATGGGTTTTGTGGTCTTTACGTTGGATGAAAATGACAGGGCAGGACCTGGTACTGCTACCAGAGGAGGGCGTTCTAGGGCTGCACGCATGCAGCAGGTGGAGAGGTTGGCTAGTCCAGCAAAGTGGCGATGGCCAGTCCCTGCTGTAGCAGGGTAAGCTGGGAGAAGGGAGACTCAGAAGGTTTAGAAATTTGCTTAGTGAGTTGAAGGTCTTGGATCTGAATATTACAGTGGATGGTGGATTGGACCTGGAGTAGCGACCTCCATACATAGAGTTTGGCGTCTGGAAATTTCTCTCGGCGAGTGGCGCACCACGCTCCTGGAACCAGAGGTGTCCAGCGGCTATCCCAGGGGTCTGGGATTGTGAGAGTGTATTTAGATTTATGGTAGTAGAATCATCCCTGGGGACAAAGGGAAAGGTAAAGTATCTGGCAGGAAGACCAAGGACACCCTACATTTTTCTGTATTCACCTTTTGCACATTGGGTAGTTGCCTTCTGGTCATACAGGTAGCAAATAATGGGATCAGCTTTTCCTTGATGCCGCTTAAAGTCAGGGAAATTTAAGTATATGGGTGTTCTGCACCCTGTGGGTGGGCAGTCAGCGGTGGCCAGCAAATAATCATAACGCTTAGTGCGGGCGTAATTGGTATAGTTTTCAGTCAAGTAAAATCGCTAGCAAAAGGGGAAATTATATTAGGTTTAGCTGGCTGGCTTGGTGAGGCGAGTGAGGCGGAGAGACATAGGACCAGTAGACTGAGCCAGACCACTGGGAGCCATGGTCAGAGTTCACTGCTGCCTTGACTCGGGACAAATGTACCCAGGAATCTATTCCAAGACCCTTGACTGCCAAGGGAGTAGTGAGCACTACGGTGTAAGGGCCTTCCCACCGGGGTGCTAAGGGTCTGGGTGCTAGGGATTTAATTAACACAGCATTTCCAGGATGCACTGGTTTTTGGTGATCAGCAGAGGTCGGAGATGGTTCAGGGATGGGGGAGTTTTCGTGTTGTCTAAGAAGGTTGCGGAGCAAGGACAAGTATGGAAGGTACGAAGCTAGCAGAGGGCAATCAGTTGCAGGAAGAGGCGAGAAAAGAAAAGGTTGTCCGTAGAGTATTTCGATCATGGCTGGGGAGGATCTGCGCACATAGGTGCTTCAGAGGGGTCGTTAATCTTATCTATATGTGAGGGAGGGGTGGAGTGATCATATATTCAGAAAACATTCTGGCTTTGGGACGAGCTGGTTCCAGGAATTTGGGGTAGAGCAGGGGAGGGGAGGTCGGTTAGGGGTCAGTCTTGAGAGCTAAGATGGAGGTGCAGGCCTCAAAATGGAGTCTGTTGCACCAAGACTGGGACACAGTGGTGTGCTGTGGCTCCACCAAGCAGGATGGCTGGGAGCGCCCACATCTACCCTGTTGGTTTGGGCAGGTCTCTGGCTGGGTGGTTGGCTCCAGGCTGGCTTTCGGCTAGGCCACAATCTGCGGCTTCCATTTTCCCAGCCACATGACTCCACTCCCAGGCAGAATGGCGCCACCTGTGTCTGTTGTAGCTACTGTCTCTTCCCAGAAAGAAAGCCACCCAGACCGCGGGCAAGTTCAACAGAACAAGTTTTATTTTCTGCGCAGAGACTGTCAGCTCTCTTGAGAGGAGACTGAGTGGCCCCCAGTCTAATTTTCCAAAGGTTTTTATACTTTTGCAATGTGCAGGTGTGCAAGCAGGTAGAGTAGAGAAGCAGGGTGTTGCAGTTAGCCATTCTTAGTTGAACATTACCTGCTCTGGTCTTTCCTTCTGTACGTTCCCTTGGGCTACGTCTGCACAGCCTACCTCCCCAATATCAGCTAGTTCGTTGACAGTTCATAGCTAGTTTATTTACTGTTCATAATGGCTTCTATCAGCTCAAAATGACTTCTCTTGTCAAGGCTGTTTAAGCTTTGCCCAGAGCTGCTACATTCCCTCCTCTTCTTAGCCGAGTTCAAATCATTGAATCTGTGGTAGCCAGCCCAGTGTATGGTGGGCTCAGCACTAAGAGTTTTATGGTTTGTACTTTCTGTGTGAGGACTGCCACTAGCTTATTGGTTATTATTGGTCCAAACGTGAGGTTTAGCAGGAGGAGGATTAGGGGTCCGGCTAGGGGCGTTACTAGGGTGGTTCGCCAGGTTGCCCAATTAAGTAGCTTTTCAAACCAATTGGTTTCTTCATTTCTTTTCTTGACTCTTTCCTCTAATCTTTTCCTAACCAGGGCTAAACTATCTTTAATGATTCCTGAATGGTTTGCATAAAACAAGTTTCTCCTAATGCCATGCACAACACTCCTTGTTTCAAAAGGAGCAAGTCAAGCCCTCGGCGGTTTGGCAACACACTTCTACAAGGGAGTCTAAGGATCTTTCTAAATGGGAAACATGGTATTTTTATCCCTGTAAATCTAAAGCAATTTGCTGACTAAGAGTCTGATAGTTTAAGTTTCCTTGTATTAAAGCAACTGACCCGACTGCAGCTAATCCCATAATCCCAAGCCCCGTTAACAGTGGGACTGACATTGGGGCTCTTTTAGCTCATCCAGAAATTCCAAAGTTATCCCTACCTCCTTCACCAGAACACAGGTACACTTGAGGAATAACATGCACTAGGACACAAATACCCGGGTCTGCTGCTAATACTGGGGAAAGGAGACAGGGTGCTAGTCCTGTGGAACAAGTAAAGCAAGTACCCGTTGGGGCAGATAACAAATAAGGATCACCATTTGGTTCAATAGGAACAGCTTGAAGGCAAAAATCTTGATATTTTGATATATTAAAGGGATAATTAGATGAATAAAAACAGTCTTCGCCCTTGGTAATCTTTTAAAGTGAGCTAGAGTTGAGTCCACTCTAACCTCACCTACAGACTGCTGCTTCGTGTAATCCTTCTTACTAACATTTCTAATTGGATTACGCTCTGCACCAATAGTGCTATTTGTAGCCGTGCCTACCGAGTAAGGGGGAGCAGGGTTCAGACAAAGCCAACAATCAGTTGCGAGGTTAGGATTTGAGTTCATAAATTGGAATACAGCATCCAGAGTATCAAACACAGAACCTTGAGGTGGCTCCTGAATGGGAAGGGCCCTTTGAGTTGGGCTGGCAGTGAACGGGAAAGTTACTGAAGAGTCTGGAGGGTGCGGCAAAGGAATCTTAATGACACCCAGCTGTGGCTCTTCAGGATTTATCACCAGGTTTGGGCCTATTTATGGACAGGAAGTTGCCATATTTTACTTTGCTGCATAGTAAAGGTTGTCCCGGGATCTCTATCATTTACATAATACTGAATTCCCATGTGTTCCCAGTGAACCCAATAACGCTTGAATCCAGTTCTTATTGGGTTACATTTGGAAACTATACACGTGGTGGGATCAAACCCCTCCGACTTGAGTCCCATTCTTGTAAAAACAATAGGGTCGTCTTTAACAAGTTTCCACCCTGAAGATGATAGTTTCACAACCCTAAGCTGCACAATGGCAATGTCCCTCCCCTTGGCAGTTAGGGAGCCCATGAGCCGGGCATCTATAGAAATGGTGTGTTTGGAGCCTTCTTTCTAAAGAGGGTATTCCGCACCCATAGGACGGGATTCCGGTTATGGGCCCCATTGTGCCCTTTACCTTTAAAGGATCCGGAATGCCAGCTCTTTCCTAGCAAATCAAACAAATCAAAGCGGAAACGGGGGTCAGACCCAGTGTAAGAAGTTACATATTCACTGTTGGAGGTTCGAGTAGCAGTCCACAGATGTGTTTGTGGTTGGGCGAAATGGCGGGTGCTGACAGCAATGCTCAGACAAAAACAATTAAGTTCTGTAAAGCCTTAATTTTGAGGGTTTTTCTGTCTTTCTGAGTGTTCATCTTTTCAGGATATGCTCAGGGAGGGCTTTTTTTGACTTGTGACTGATGAATCCACGGCCCCTTCCCCACTACTTTAATAGCAGTTGGTGTTATAAGTATCACCTAGTATGGGCCAGTCCCCCTAGGTTCTAAGGTCTCGGGTCAGTGCTTCTTTACCCACGTTCAGTCTCCAGGTTGCAAGTTGTGGGCTGCCTCTTCACCTTGCCCTTGGTTGGGCCCAAAATGAAGGTGTCGGAGCAGATGATTTGTCTCACCTGCTGGACAGCCTGCAGGCACTTCATGAAGGAACAAGTAGTGACTTCCATTACTTCTACTTCCTTCAGTCTTGGGAGGATTGGGGAAGGTCTGCCAAACTTAAATTCAAACGGGGTCGTGCTTTTCACATAGGGAGTGCATCGGACTCGAAGTAGGGCAAAAGGTAAAGAAAGGATCAATCCAGTTCTCGCCAGTTTCTAAATGCAACTTAACTAACAATTCCTTTAGGGTTCTGTTTATTCTTTCTACTTGCCTTGAACTTTGGGGCCTATAAGCCCAGTAGAGCTTCCAGTTAATATTTAGAAGCATTGCTAATACTTTAGTAATTTGAGCAATGAATACTGGGCCATTGTTGGACCCCAAGGTGGTGGGAAGCCAAATCTAGGGACAATTTTAGTTACTAATAATTTACACCCAGTGGCAGCAGTGTCCTTCTTCGTTGGGAAGGCTCCCACCCATCCAAAATAGGTGTCCACTAGCACCAGCAAATACCCGTAGCCATACTTTCTAAGTTTGATATCCATAAAGTCCACCTCCCAGAATTCTCCAGGAGTACTACCTCGAGCTCGTGGTTGGGGTTGCTCCTTTTCTTTTCTAGGGATGTTTCCCCGAGCGAGCACAGTGCAAGCAACAGTGGTGTCATCTGCCACCCAGTGTCCAAGCCTGGGTATGTAAAAGTACCTGAGGAGCAACTGAGATCATTTAGAGGATCCTGAGTGCATACATTCATGTAGTCCTTGAATCAGATCTCTCCCAGAGCTTCTGGCATGAATCTTCTTCCATCAGGATGGAGCAGCCACCTGGATGCTCCGAGTTTCTTTGGCAGCCCAGCTCTTGGCTTACCTTTAGATCATTTTCCGAGTATGTAGGTTGTGGCAGTAAACACTGGGGATGGCATGGTCATGGCCATTACCTTGGGGATTTGTGGTATAATCCTGGCATTCGAGATCCACCGGTCCAGGGGACTTGTTAGGAGGGGCTCAACCATAGGTCCCCCTACCCCAGCAATATCCTGCCCCAGTGTAAGCTTCCTAGCTTCTATAACTAGGATGGCCGTGGCAGCCTCAGCTCGCATGCAGCTCGGCCATCCTGCAGTTACAGAGTCTAGTGTGATTGAAAGATCGGCCACAGGTCTCTTTCATGGCTGCAGGTTCTGAGTTAGCATTCCTTTTGCTGTGCCCCTGGCCTCATAGACAATTGGAAGGGATTTTCTATGTCTGGAAGGGGAAGAGAGGGTGCCCATATGAACGACGTTTTTAAGGATTCAAAGGCTTGCTGTTCTACTTCAGTCCATTGAAGTTTTTTCCTTTCCCCAGTACTTGCATATAGGAGTTTGGCTAATCCCTCAAATCCCAAATTCCACAATGGACAGTACCCCACAAATCCTAGAAACTCTCACACCTGCCTCTTAGTCTCAGGGACTGGGATTTTGAGGATTACCTCAGTGCGGCTGGGGGACAAGGTCTGTTTTCCCTCCTCCAGTTGGTAGCCTAGGTATACAGCTTTATTGACACACAGTTGAGCCTCTCTTTCAGATTCCCTGGACCCCAATTGGCCAAGGACTATTAACAGGTCCTCGGTAGCACTTGGGCATTCCTCCAGGGTTTCGGAGGCCAGGAGGAGGTCATCTGCATACTGGAGCAAGGGGGTTTGGGGGTGTTCCTCCTTGTATTCCTGTAAGTCTTCATTGGGTTGACGTACAGAGGACAAGGGTATGGAGAACAAAGCATCCTTTAAGTCCAAAACAGTATAACAAATTCAGTTTGACGGGATAGTACTCAGGAGGGTCTCGGAGTTTGGTACCGTGGAGTGGACAGTTTCTACCCTCGCATTTACCTCTCCGAGATCCTGCACCATTTGGAAGTCCTCAGTTCCCGGTTTCGGCATGGGCAGCAGGGGAGCGTTCCATGTGGACTTGCAGGGCACCAAAATGCCTGTCCTCTTTAGTCTGCATATGTGAACAGCAATACCCACCTGTGCTTTCCAGGGAGTAGGGTTTTGCTTGACACTCACCAGTGTGGCTGAGCTCAGAAGTTGTACGACCGCAGGCACCTGATGTTCAGCAAGGTCTGGCAGGTTGTTCTCTGCCCAAACAAAAGGAATATCTTTTAGCCATTTATCAAGAAGTTCCTTTGAGGAGGTTTCTTCTGCTCTTTGATAAAACACATATCCCTCTGGCAGTGGAGCGGTGAGCAAAACCTTTGCCTTTTCAAGTTCAAGGGTTAAGGTGGTTGCAGCAGATGAGAAAGTAATCATGGCCACCATTTATCGTAATAAATCCCGACCAATTAGGGGAAAGGGGCCCTGAGGCATTACCAGGAAGGAGTGTGGAACTGTCTCTTGTGCTAAATCTGTTATTCTGGCCGTTGTCCATGGGTATGCTTGGGTCTGCCATGTGGCACCTGTAATTAAAATATTTCCTTTTGACAATGCACCTGTAGTCTTTTCCAAAACCAAGAAGGTGGCCCCTGTGTCCACCAAGAAATTTACTGGCTGGCCCCCTTTTTGGAGTGTTAGCGTGGGATCCTGGAGGCCAAGTGAAACAGCCCTGACACCTTCATTCAGCTTCTTCAAGCATTATTGTCTCTTGTTTGGGTCTTTCTAGGTGTGAATGAGGCCCGTCCTCTCTAGTGGAGGGTCGTGCACCTCTCCTGGCGTTTTCAAGGGACTGATGTTTCCAATGTCCTTCTTTCCTGCAGTAGGCACATTGATCCTTCTTCGGGGCTTGGTGGTGCCCACAGGTTAGTCTCTCCGTGAATGGGCCATGCTCTCCTTTTCCTGAGCCTCTGGGGTCTCTCATGGCAATTACTAGTATTTTAGCTAGTTTCTTTGTCTCTGTTGTTATACACTCAATGAGCCACTTCTACCAAATCACTAGGATTTTTCCCTTCAAACCCTTCCCACTTCTTTTTCATGTCTGAGGCAGACTGACTGAATAATACAGGCAATACTTACTTCCCTCCTGTTCTCAGGGGGCTTTCAGGTCAATAGGGGTATAAAGCCCGTAGGCGTCCATCAGCCACTCTAAAAAGGCAGGCGGACATTCTCTTGTAGGAGCCTGAGAATTCTCACTGACCTTAGATAAATTTATAGGCTTCCTAGTGGTTAAGCGGAGGCCCTGCAAGAGCAACTGGTGATATCTGCTTAAGCCCTCTGGGCCTTGCTAGGAGTTTGGATCCCACATTGGTTGTGCAGTGGGGAAAAAAATTTCTCTCAAGTGGGGAGTGCCCGCTGGCTGACCATTAGGTCCCTTGACTGCCTTCTGGGCCTCTCTGGAAGGGGTCCCATTCCTCTGATATGAACAGCACCTGGAGAAGTTGCAGGAAATCACCTCAGGTGGGCTGATGAGTATGGAAAACCATATCTAGCAAAGAAATCAGACCTTATGGTTTGTCAGAAAAAAGGGGTGTTGTTGGTTCCAATTATACAAATCCCTGGAACAAAAGGGAACATATACTGAAAAAGGGATTCGGGAGTCTTCCCAGGTTTGGGGGCTGCTTGCCTTAAGGGGAGAATGGCTGCTGCTGAGTGATCTTTCTCTGGGGGTTGTTAAGACATGCCTGCCCTAGTGTATTTGTTGTGGGGTGGGGGGGCTCAAAAAGAGGCTGTGAGTATCCCTCTCTCCGGCCCCTTGGGAACCTGATAGGGTGGCAGCGGCACCAAGGGTCGGAAGCCAGCTCTCCTGCTCCCAGAGTCCTCTTGCAAAATGGGATAAATCAGACAGGGAGGGAAAGGGGGAAGGGAGGGGGAGGGACAGGGACAGCCTCCACCTTGGTGGTTTTAGGAACTTGGACAGGTTGTTTTTCCGGTCCTGCCATGTTTACTGAAATCTTGGAAACAAGAACTCTTTATGTTGGGGGAGGAAGTAAGTCTTTTATATATGTTGGCTTCTTAGTGGCAATGTCAATCCACACATGAATTTAAGGGATCAGATCAGGATGTCCTGGTTCCCCTTTCTAAGCAGGCTCCGACAGTGGCACTCGGATCTCGGTGCACCTCGAAATGTTGTAGCTACTGTCCATTCCCAGAAAGAAAGCATCTCCGACCACCGGCAAGTTCAACAGAAAAAGTTTTATTTTCTGCACAGGGTCTGTCAGCCCTCTTGAGAGGAGACTGAGCAGCCCCCAGTTGAATTTTCCAAAGGTTTTTATACTTGTGCAATGTGCAGGTGTGCAAGCAGGCAGAGTAGAGAAGTGGGGTGTTGCGGTTAGCCATTCTTAGTTGAACAAAAACTGCTCTTGTTCTCAAAAGCCTTCTGAACATCCATTTCCTTTGGGACATTCCCTTGGGCTACGTCTGCATGGCCTACCACCCCAATATCAGCTAGTTCATTGACAGTTCATAGCTACTTTATTTACCTTTCATGGTGGCTTCTGTCAGTTCAGAATGGCTTCACCATTATCAAGGCTCTTTATGGTTTTCCCAGAGAACCTACATAGCCGCCATGGGGAAACAGGGCCTATGACCCTGGCCAAAATGGTGCCCACCAGTCCAAACACGTGGAAGGGCACTGCCTCAGGAGCTGGTTGATTTAGGCCTGGGAGATAGCCCTGCCTTGTCCCGGCAGCCAAATGTTTCCCTTTTACCCTCCGTTCCCTTTGCCTTTCTCCTGGTTTTTAAAACAAGCTGCTTGAGCCCTATAACACTGAGCAGGACTTTTTTGTAACATTTAATTAAAATGTATCTGGTACCAAAATTATATATTATAAATATGACAATTTGGTTATATTTTTGAAAATTGATACTTTTAAAATATACTTTGGTTGTCATATATATTGATAACAATGAAAGTAAAGAATAAAAACAAAAAAAAATATTATTTCCTGCATTGAAAACTTCAGGTGTTCTAGGGTTAGTGTTCTACCAGTGTAGGTTTGTTCCTTGTTACTGGCTGGTTTTCCGTTGCTCAGTCTTAAGACAAAGGCGTTCGGAAGCCTAGCCTGGGTAACCCTTACTTTTAGGCTTTCAGTGGTGTTTCTTCACGCACTTTTGGGGACAGCTCTTAATATAGCTCAGCTGCCATGATGTTCCAGCCAGAAATTCCAATTTTCCTAAAGGTTCCCTGAGCTGCCAGATGCCCCTTCCCTTCAGAGATTTGAGAGTCTGCTCCTGCCAGCAGGCATCTTGGAAGGCTGTGGGGCCATCCCAAGCAGTGGTCCTCCTAGCTTATTGTCTAGAAAATGGTTGGACCTAAAGTCGCTCACAGCGACTGCTCTTTGACCCTTTGTCTATGGTGGGGGCACCTGTCAGAGGCATCAGTTTAATAGCACACCAGGGGTCTGCTCTGAAGCGGGGTTATTGACCTTGAGGCAGCAAGCTCTAAATAGCCTTGTTTTGTGCTTTCCAGATGGGACTTAGCAGCTTCATACTCAGGAATTGCCCCCTTGCATGAATCCTGTCCAATTGGGATAGAGTTGACACAGAGGCTAGACAAACAAAAGCTGATACACTATGCAACTTTATTTGAGAAAGGAGAATGGTGGCCAGAGAATGGTACACTTTCCCTTCTAACCCTGATTCACCTGGAACAGTTTTGTAAAGTGATTGGAAAGTGGGCCGAAATGCCAGAAGTTAGAGCATTTCTCCTTTTGAGGAGCAGTAGAGACCTTCATCCCCAGTGCACACAGGAACCCCTAAGGCAGGCGTCCTCAAACTGTGGCCCGTGGGGCACATGTGGCCTGACGACATTTATTCCACCCTCAGGGTGTTTTTGCTGCCTCTGCCTGTCCTGCTTAGCAGCCGACTCGTGCAGTGTGCATAGGAACTTGTTCATAGGTTTTTAAAAAACTATAGTCTGACCCTCCAATGATCTGAGGGACAGAACTGGCCCCCTAGGTAAACAGTTTGAGGACCCCTGCCCTAAGGGATCCTGGACTTAGGGGTTACTATTCTCGCAGCCCTGACACACCCCTGATCATTCTACCCATAGTAGAGGCACCAGGGAAATTTGGTCCCTGGGTAATTTACCAGCCTTTTATTCAAATTGAAGCCAAGAAAATTAAAAATGACTTAGGCAGTTACTCTACTTTTGATTACTGTTGACTCCCCCTGTAGTACCCCAATATTACCATTTAACTCTATAACGCTGAGCATATTTCCATAACATATAAAGAAATGTATATATTAATAGATAGATAGATAAACAGACAGATAAATAGATAGATAACTTTGAAAATAAAGAATAAAAACAAAAACATTTCCCCCAAATTGAAAATTGAGCCCTTATAGGGTTAAAAAGGATGGGTCTTATCAGCAGGTGTAAGACCTTAGGATCATAAATGAAGCAGTGATCCCACTGCACCTAGTAGTGCCCAAACCCTGTGCCCTCCTAGGGAAATTGTGAATGCTTTAATCCCCGTTCCTGTACTTAGAGTGAACAAACACATGCCTGATAATCCTAAGTATACTTATTTCTTGTGACACTCACCTAACTTGAAGGGAACTACCTCCTCCGAATCTTAGACTTGTCTCACTTAAACTCTTCAACCTTTTGTCTTTTTGTTTGTTTTTCCAGAAGTTCTCAGGTTACCAAGGCCTCCGAATCAAGTGTGCCAGCTGCAGGACCACGATTTCCTGAACAACCTCAACTTTATCCATCCTGGGACCTGAGTGGACAATCCCTTCTGAGCCCCATTTGCCCCTTTTGCAGCAGGAAGTACTTAGAGATGTCGTCGCCCAGTACCCCAAAGATTTGGGTCCATACCTCTTCAGGGGGCAAATGTTAGGTAGCTATCCTAGGGACTGGGGTGTCCATTATGCATGCCCAGAGGGCCAAGGTAGCAGCCCAAGAAGGAGTGGCACACTGTGCGTGCTCAGAGGTTCAGGTTTCCAGCCAGGAAGAGGAGGTACACCTGGGTGAGTGCTGCAACTTGATTGAACCACCAAGGCCAAGTAAATTAAATTCAGCTGCTGGGGTTGACCAGGGTTGCCCACCATGCCTCCCTAATGCTCATAAAACCCACTTGGATGACAATCAGGCTTCTATATGCATTCTTTCTCACGCAGAGCAGAGGACCGATGTCTGTCTGTCCCCAGAGAGATCTGACAAACCCAGGAAGGCTCTTTGGAGGCAGCAGAACTGGACATGAATGGCTGGTGGATACTGTTCAGATGCAGGACTTTCTACTTAGAAGGGTCTAATCCAGCCTGAGATGATCCTTGAATGAGTCCTCTGCACAGATCTTTTTTTTTAACGTTTTATTAGGGGCTCATACAACACTAAACACATTCTATGCATACATCAGTTGTGTAAAGCACATTTGTACATTCATTTCCCTCATTCTCAAAATATCCACTCTCCACCCAAGCCCATGGCCTCAGCTCCTCATTCCCATCCCCACCCCCCATGTGCGCTACCCCTCGCTCATCAATCCTTGGTAATTTACTGATTTTTGTCATATCTTGCACTGTCTGATATCCCCCTTCACCCACTTTTCTGTTGAAGTAAAATGTACATCCTTGTAATCAGTTCCCCGTTTCCAAACTGCCCTCCCTCTTACCCTCTCAGTGTCTTCACTCATAATACTGGTCCTAAAGGACTCATCCACCCTGGATTCCCTGTGTTTCCAGTTGCTATCTGTACCAGTGTACATTCTCTGGTCTAGCCAGATTTGTAAGGTAGAATTGGGGTCATGATAATGGGGGGAGAGAAAGCATTTAGCAACTAGAGGAAAGTTGTGTTTCATCATTGCTATCTCATACCTAGTCTTGGCTCATCTCCTCTCTGAGACCCTTCTGTAAGGTATTGTCCAGTGGTCTGGAAATGGGCTTTGGGTCTCTACCAAGCACTCTTCTCATTCCCAATAAAATGTTTTTGTTCTGATGATGCCTGACACCTGATCCCTTCGAAACCTCGTGATCTCATAGGCTGGTGTGATTATTCCATGTGGGCTTTGTTGCTTCTGAGCTAGGTGGCCGCTTGTTTACATTCAAGCTTTTAAGACCTCAGACGCTATATCTTTTGACAGCTGGGCACCATCAGCTTTGTCTTCAGTGTACCTGTGGGGAAGGTGAGCACCATAGAATGCCAGTTTAATAGAACAAAGTATTCTTGCAATGAGGGAGTACTTGAGTGGAGGCCCAGAGTCCACCTGCTACCTTAATACGAAACCTATAAATATATGGACGTAGGTCTATTTCCCCATGCTCATATATGAATATATTTACATATGGACATACTTTTTTAAAGACCTCTATAACAGGCCCTTGCTTCCTCGCTTGCTCTTCTATTTCCCTTTCATTTTCCTCTTGTGCCCACTGCCATGCTCAGTCTTCCTTTGGGTTTCAGTAATTCTTCTTGGTTCCATTACCCTTAATCCCGCCCTACCAGGCCTCCTACATCTACCTCACCACGGATATGCATGACTTCCTGTTCTCTTGTTTCTGGGTTTCTTAACACCGCTTCCTTTACGCCCACCTCCCTCTTTCCCATGCCCCACACCCGAGAAGTGTTGGTCCTGGGTTTTGTCCTCCAGATTGGACATCCAGCCTATCTAATTTAGACAGACCAGAAAAGGTAATAACATGCACAAAACCAAGACAAGCAACCCAAAAAAACCAAGACAACAAAAATCCAATGACACTAAAAGAAAACAAAACTAACCAAGAAAGAAAAGCTCATAGTTAGTACAAGGACTGTGTGGTGAACTTTAGGAGTGTTTTCCAGTCCAGTCTGTTGGGGCACCGAGCCCTGACCACAAAGTCCACCTTTGGCATTCCCCGGGAACTTTGATGCTCCGTTTTCTAGCGCTTCCGCTGCACTCCCTTAGTGTCATGCCTCGATGTAACAAGATCAGTTCGGGCGCAGTTCCCACACTGTGTCTCCAGTGTTGTCCCCTCTAGGGCAATGGGTCTTTGAGGGACGTTTCTCATCGTGGGGCTGCCCATGTGGTCTTTTCTGTGGACTGGCTTCTCTGATTGGGAACATCATCCTCAAGGTGTAGTGGGCCAGGATGTGCTCCATTCTCCCCTCCTCCCCCTTGTTCTGCTCTGTGTTCTCTGATCAGATATGTCCCTCTCCGCGAGCTGCAGCTCCGGTGCCATCCTGTGAAATACAATCTTTTGGGGCTGCAAGGATGTGGGGGCGTGGGTATCAGCTCAGATCTTTTGAGAGTCCAGGAGATATTGACTGCTCGATGGGCACAGTTCTGTGGGGCACCGTGCTCTTGGTCCAGATGCTGGTTGTGAATATGACTTTGTTGTTAACCAGTTGTGTGTCTCTGGGTCAACTCCTGTGTGTTTTTGAGGGAGTTTTCTCATCTGGAAAGTAAATGTACTGGATTATCCAGAAGCCCATGTCAGCAAGTTATTGAGAGGGGTTAATCAGAGACTGTTTCATATAGTGTGTATCTGCGCGCTGAATTCGAGACCTGGGGTGGCAATTATGAGCTCAGAATAGAGATGGTGTCCAGTAGGTGACAGACGTGGCTCATTATTGAAACAGGAAGCCCACTGTGGAGATTTGGTCCTTCCGTTGATGACCACCAGCCACCTAGTCTTCTCCTGCTATAACTGCTTCACTGACTCAGCAGCTGAGCCAGGAGCCAGTGCCATCATAACCAGGTGGCTAACTGGGAAAAAGCGCAGATAGATATTTGTTATCTTGTTGTCTTGGGAAGCCCACCTACCCTCCATGCAAACCTTCTGGTGTGAGTTATCTGTGGAAGGAATCATAGGCTCACAGTAATACACATCTTTCTTTTTGTAAATGTGCCCGTATTCCTTTCTGAACCTGAGAAGGTGGCCCCTGTGTCCACCAAGAAATTTACTGCCTGGCCTCCTATATGGAGTGTTAGCCTGGGTTTTGGCGGCGAAGTGAAACAGAGTCCTGACCCCTTCATGCAGCTCTTCAAGCCTTATTGTCTCTTGCTTGGGTCTTTCTCGTTGCAGATGAGGCCCATCCACTCTAGTGGAGGGTCGTGCACCTCTCCTGGGGTTTTCAAGGCACTGATTTTTCCAGTGTCCTTCTTTCCTGCAGTAGGCACATTGATCCTTCCCCATGACTTGGCGGTGCCCAGAGTTTAGTGTCTCCGTGAGTGGGCAATGCTCTCCTTTTCCTGAGTCTCTGGGGTCTCTCATGGCAATTCCTAGTATTTCAGCTAGTTTCATTGTCTCTGTCGTGCTAGGGTCATCTCGGTTGTTATATACTCAATGAACCACTTGTATCAAATCACTAAGATTTTTCCCTTGAACCCTTCCCACTTCTCTTTCAGGTCTGAGGCAGACTGACTGAGTCATAAAGGCAATATATATTGCCCTCCTGTTCTCGGGGCCTCCGGGCTGTTAGGGGTATAAAGCCTGTAGGCTTCCATCAGCCACTCTAGAAAGGCAGGCGGACATTCTCTTAGCCTGAAAATTCTCACTGACGTTAGATAAATTTATAGTTTTCCTAGCTCTTCCGCAGAGGGTCATGTGAGAGCAATGGGTGATACCTGGTAAAGTCCTCTGGGCCTTGCTAGGAATTGAGATCCCACATTGTTGGTGTCATGGCCAAAAGAGTTTCTCTCAAGTGGGGAGTGCCCGCTCGCTGACCATCAGGTTCACTGACGGCTTACTGGGCCTCTGTCTGGAAGGGCTACCCTCCTCCGTTGTGAACAGCACCTGGAGAAGTTGTTGGCAAGCATTCCAGGTGGGCTGATGAGTATTGAAGTCATACCAGTACTAGTGTGTGTGTGGGGCTGCTTGTTAGGGGTGGGGGTGAGGTTGGGGGGTCGGTGGGGGATGGAGTAACTCAATAAGGGCCTGTTAGAAGTTTTCTATTTCTGGACCCTAGAAACCTTATAGGGCGGGGGTTGAAAGAAAGGGTTTGAAGACAGCTCTCCCACTCCCAGGGTTCTCCAGCAAAATGGGATAAAGCCGATTAGGGGAGAGAGATGGGGAGGGGAGGGGAGGGGAGGGGAGGGGGAGGGAGGGGTGGGGGAGGGGTGGGGGAGGGGAGGCGTGAAGGAGGGGAGGGGTAGGGGAGGGGTGAGGGAGGGGAGGGGAGGGGAGGGGAGGGGAGAGGGGTAGGGGAGGGGAGAGGGGTAGGGGAGGGGAGAGGTGAGGGAAGGGAGGGGTGAGGGAGGGGAGGGGTGAGGGAGGGGAGGGGTGGGGGAGGGGAGGGGCGGGAGAGGGTGATGGGGAGGGATGGCCTCCACCTATGTGGTTTTGGGAACTTGGACCGTTTGTTTTTCCGGTCCTTCCATGTTTCCTGAAACCTTGGAAACAAGGGCCCTTTCTTTGCAGGAGGGAGTAAGTCTTTTGTATTTGCAGGCTTCTTAGTGGCAATGTCAGCCCACACTTGAAGTAACGGGATCAGATCGGGATATCCTGGTTCCCTTTAACCATAACTATGAACTCTTAGTAATAGGGGATGGGAAAACTAGTCTTGCGTGGGTCAATCAGGGACTCCTTCTGCCCCATCACTTTTAAACAAATTGTAGAGTCTCCAAGCTTTTGGGTTGAAACCACATCCTCTTGGTGAATGCCGAGAGCAGGGGTCCTCAAACTACAACCTGTGGGCCACATGCAGACAGCCGAGGACGTTGATCCTTTCTGCCGGGTGTATGTGCCCCATTTATTTTTTTTTTTGAACTTCAAATCAAGATGTGCAGTGTGCACATGAATTTGTTCGTAATATTTGTTTTTTTAAACTATAGTCTTTCCTTCAAAAGGCCTGAGGGATAGTGAACTGGCCCCTTGGGTAAACAGTTTAAGGACCCCTGCCCTAAGGTATCCTGGACTTAGGGGTTATTAATCTCCCAGCCCTGAAACATCCCTGAACATTCTACCCGTTGTAGGAGGCACCTTGGGAATTTGGACCCCGGGTAATTTACAAGCCTTTACTCCAATTGAACCCAAGAAAATTCAAAATGGCTTAGGCAGTTACTCTATTTTGGTCACTTTTGACTCGTCCTGCACTAGCCCATTATTTCCATTTAACTCTATAACGCGAAGCATGATGTTTTCATAACATTAAAAATGTATATATTAATACATATATATATATTTATAACTATGAAAGTCCACAACAAAAAGAAAATTTTTTTCCCAAAATTAAAATTGAAGCGTTATAGGGTTAAAAAGAAGGATGGGTCTTATCAGCGGGTCCAAGAGCTTAGCATCATAAATGAATCAGTGATCCGACTGCACCTAGTAGTGCCCAAACCTGTGCCCTCCTAAGGGAAAATGTGAATGCTTTTATCCCTCTTCCTGTACTTCCAATGAACAAACACACATGTCTGGTAATCCTAAGATTATTTTTGTTTCCTGTGACACTCACCTAATTTAAAGGCCACTGCCACCTCACAAGCTTAGCCTTGTCGTAGTCAAACTGTTCACCTTTTAGACCGTTTGTTTTTCTCAGAAGTTATCGGGTGATTAAAGCTTCTGAACCAAGTGTGCCAGGTCCACGACTACCATCTCCTGGACCACCTCAACCTTATCCATCCTGGATAAAGTTGCCCTCAATGGACAACCCCTCCCAGCAGTGTAGGAAGGGTATGGACCCAAAGCCCCACCTCGCCCCTTTGCCAGCAGGAAGTAGCTAGAGATGTCGTCGCCCAGTACCCCAAAGATTTGGGTCCATATCTCTTCAGGGGGGCAAATGTTAGGTAGCTATGCTAGGGACTGGGGCATCCGTTATGCATGCCCATAGGGCCAAGATAAGAGCCCAGTTAGCAGAGGCACCCTGTGCATGCTCATAGGTCCAGATTTCTGGCCATGAAGGGGAGGTCACCTGGGTGGTTCCTGTACCTGGATTGACCAATCTAGGCCATGTAAATTCAATTCAGCCACTGGGGTCGGCCAGACTTGCCCACCACGCCTCCCTAACGCTCAAAGAACTCTCTTGAGTGCAGACCAGGCTTCTGCATGATTTCTCTCTCACTCAGGAAGGCTCTTTGGAGGCAGCTGTGCTGCACATGAGTGGCTGGTGGATACCGTTCAGATGCATGGCTTTCTGCTTGCAAGGGTTTTTGTCTCAGCTGACTGTAAGGGAGGAGGTAGTACGTCTGGATCACAGAGTATCCATGTCCACAAACGAGGCTGCTCATTCCACAGTCCTGGAAGTGCTTTATGAAAACCCTCTGCTTTGCAATGTCACTCCTTGTAGATTAGAGTGGGAGGGGCTGGGACCAAGGTATGCTGCCTCTTACTCCCACTTGCAGGTTTCTGGATGCTGATTGTATCTCTTACAGCATCAGTTAGTGGGCTTGTTGTCTGCCTCAGGCTTTGTTCACGGAGATCCTCCAGCTAGTTGGTGGTGTGTGCGCATGAGCAGAGGCTTCCTGCCAATCCCCCATGAGTAGTAGAGCTCCCATGGTGTGGACTCCATGAAAGCCTTGCCCCAGGCAGCACGCTTACAAAGGAGGGTGGGCCCTGCAGGACAGAGGACCATTCCCCCTGTGGAATGGCCTCAGAGATCCACCTCCCTCTCTGGCCAGCTGCTGGGGCTGTGGGTCCTAAGCATCATGGCTGACTCAGTAATAGACACATGGTGAGGCGACTCCAGTAGCTGTTTTGACTGGTCTAATCCAGCCTGAGATCATCCTTGCATGAGCCCTCTGCCAAAATTATTTTTGTTTCTTTTATGATCTTTTCATTAGTGGCTCCTACAACACTAACCACAATCCATAAATACATCAGCTGTTTGAAGCACATCTGACCATTAATTGCCCTCATTATTCTCAAAATCTCCACTCTCCACCCAAGCCCCTGGCCTCAGCTCCTCATTTTTCCCCTCTCAATGCCCGCCACCCATCCCTCATCAATCCTTGGAAATGTACTAATTCTTTTGTCATATTTTCACCCACCTTTCTTTTGAGGTCAATGAAGATCCTTGTAATCGGTTCCCACTTTCCATCCTGCCCTTCCTGCACCCTCCCAGTATCTCCACTCATAACACTGGTAAAGGGCCCATCCACTCTGGATTCCCCGTGTTTGAAATTCCTATCGGTACTAGAATACCTTCTCTAGTTTGGCCAGATTAGTATGGTAGAACTGGGATCATGATAGTGGGGCAAGAGAAAGCATTAAGAACTAGAGGAAAGTTGTGTTTCATCTTTGCTGTCTCATACCCTGTATTCTTTAATCTCCACTCTGAGATCCTTCTGTAAGGGGATGTCCAGTGCACTGCAAATAGGCTTTGGGTCTATACCCGGCACTCCCCTCTCATTCTCCATGATAAGATTTTTTTTGTTCTCATGATGCCTGTTGCCTTATCCCTTTAAAACTTTGTGATCACACAGGCTGGTATGCTTTCTCCATGTGGGCTCTGTTGCTTCAGAGCCAGATGGCTGTTTCTTTACCCTCAGGCCTTTAAGACCCCACACGCTATATCTTTAGGTAGCTGGACACCATTGGCTTTCTTCACCACATTTGCTTATGCAGCCGCTTTGTGGTCAGTGATTGTGTAGGGAAGGTGAGCATCTTAGAATGCCAATTTAATAGAACAGTGTTATTGCAATGAGGGAGTCCTTGAGCGGAGGCCCTATGTCCATCTGCTACCTTAATACTAAATCTATAAACATATGTTCATAGATCTATTTCCCCATGCCCCTTTGTAAATATATGTACATATGTACATGCCTTTATTTAGACGTCTATAACTGGCCCTTGCTTCCCAGCTCACTCTTCTATACCCTTTGATTTTCCTCTTGTGCCCACTGCCATGCTCAGTCTTCCTTTGGGTTTCAGTAATTCCTCTTGGTTACATTACCTTTGATCACGCCCTACCAGGCCTCCTACATCCCCCTCACTACCATTTTCCATCACTTGTTGTACCCTTGTCTCTGGGTTTCTTTACACCACTTCCTTTCCCCCCACCGTGCTCACTCCCATGCCCAATGGAAAGGGCCGGTCACATGTTTACTCCTCCAGATTGTTCATCCAGCCTCTCTTAATTAGACAGACCTGTAAAGGTAATAACATGCACAAAACAAGACTGAGCTAAACCAAGCAGCAAAAAGAAAAAAAAAACAAACAAAAATGAAAACAAAACCCAACCCAAATCCAATGACACTAAAAGAAAACAACACTAACCAGAAAGAAAAGTACAAGGACTGTGTGGTGAACTTTAGGAGTGTTTTCCAGTCCAGTCTGTGGGGGTACCGAACCCTGACCACAAAGTCCACCTTTGGCATTCCCCGGCGACTTTGATGCTCCGTTTTCTTACTCTTCCGCTGCACTCTCTTAGTGTCATGCATCGAAGTGGCAGGATCATTTCGGGCCCAGTTCCCACACTGTGTGTCCAGTGTTGTCCCCTCTAAGGCTATGGGTCTTTGAGGGACGTTTCTCATCGTGGGGCTGCCCATGTGGTCTTCTCTGTGGATTGGCTTCTCTGATTCGGAACATCATCCTCAAGGTGTATTGGGCCAGGGTGTGCTCCATTCTCCCCTCCTCCCCCTTGTCCTGCCCTGTGTTCTCTGATCAGATATGTCCCTCTCCGCGAGCTGCAGATCCGGTGCCATCCTGTGAAATACAATCTTTTGGGGCTGCAAGGATGTGGGGGCGTGGGTATCAGCTCAGATCTTTTGAGAGTCCAGGAGATATTGACTGCTCGATGGGCACAGTTCTGTGGGGCACCGTGCTCTTGGTCCAGACGCTGGTTGTGAATATGACTTTGTTGTTAACCAGTTGTGTGTCTCTGGGTCAACTCCCGTGTGTTTTTGAGTGAGTTTTCTAATCTGCAAAGTAAATGTACAGGATTATCCAGACTCCCATGTCAGCAAGTTATCGAGAGGGGTTAATCAGAGACTGTTTCATATAGTGTGTACCTGCGCGCCGCATTCTAGACCTGCGATGGCAATTATGAGCTCAGGATAGAGATGGTGTCCAGCAGGTAACATACGTGGCTCCATATTGAAAAAGGAAGCCCACTGTGGAGATTTGGTCCTTCCGTTGATGGCCACCGGCCACCTAGTCTTCTCCTGCTATAACTGCTTCACTGGCTCAGCAGCTGAGCCAGAAGCCAGTGATATCATAACCAGGTGGCTAACTGGGCCAAAGGGCTGATAGATATTTGTTATCTTGTTGTCTTGGGAAACCCACCTACCCTCCATGCAAACCTTCTGGTGTGAGTTATCTGTGGAAGGAATCATAGGCTCACAGTAATTCACATCTTTCTTCTTGAAAATGTGCCCATATTCCTTTCTGAACCTGACAAGGTGGCCCCTGTGTCCACCAAGAAATTTACTGCCTGGTCTCCTAATGGAGAGTTAGCCTGGGCTTTTGGCGGCGAAGTGAAACAGAGCCCTGACCCCTTCATTGAGCTTCTTCAAGCATTATTGTCTCTTGCTTGGGTCTTTCTACGTGCAGTTGAGGCCCATCCACTCTAGTGGAGGGTCGTGCACCTCTCCTGGGGTTTTCAAGGCACTGATTTTTCCAGTGTCCTTCTTTCCTGCAGTAGGCACATTGATCCTTCCCCATGGCTTGGCGGTGCCCAGAGGTTAGTCTCTCCGTGAGTGGGCCATGCTCTCCTTTTCCTGAGTCTCTGGGGTATCTCATGGCAATTACGATTATTTTAGCAAGCTTCTTTGTCTCTGTCGTGCTAGGGTCATCTCTGTTGGTATACACTCAATGAGCCACTTGTACCAAATCGCTAAGATTTTTCCCTTCAAACCCTTCCCACTTCTTTGTCATGTCTGAGGCAGACTGACTGAGTAATAAAGGCAGTACTTATTGCCCTCCTGTTTTCAGTGCCTCCGGGCCGTTAGGGGTATAAAGCCTGTAGGCTTCCCTCAGCCACTCTAGAAAGGCAGGCGGACATTCTCTTATAGGAACCTGAAAATTCTCACTGACCTTAGATAAATTCATAGGTTTCCTAGCTCTTCTGCAGAGGGTCATGTAAGAGCAATGGTTGATACCTGGTAAAGCCCTCTGGGCCTTGCTAGGAATTGAGATCCCACATTGTTGGTGTAGTGGCCAAAAGAGTTTCTCTCAAGTGGGGAGTGCCCGCTCGCTGACCATCAGGTTCGCTGACTGCTTACTGGGCCTCTGTCTGGAAGGGCTACCCTCCTCCGTTGTGAACAGCACCTGGAGAAGTTGTTGGCAAGCATTCCAGGTGGGCTGATGAGTATGGAAGTCATACCAGTACTAGTGTGTGGGGGGGCCTGCTTGTTAGGGGTGGGGGTGAATTTGGGGGGCCGGTGGGGGAGGGAGTGACTCAATAAGGGCCTGTTAGAAGTTTTCTATTTCTGGACCCTAGAAACCTTATAGGGCGGGGTTGAAAGAAAGGGTTTGAAGCAAGCTCTCCCACTCCCAGAGTTCTCCTGCAAAATGGGATAAAGCCGATTAGGGGAGAGTGATAGGGAGGGGAGGGGAGGGGATGGGAGGGGAGGGGAGGGGAGGGGAGGAGGGAGGGGTAGGGGAGGGGAGAGTTGAGGGAGGGGAGGGGAGAGGTGAGGGAGGGGAGGGGAGAGGTGAGGGAGGGGAGGGGTGGGGGAGGGTGATGGGGAGGGATGGCTTCCACCTATGTGGTTTTGGGAACATGGACCGTTTGTTTTTCCGGTCCTTCCATGTTTCCTGAAACCTTGGAAACAAGGGCCCTTTCTTTGCAGGAGGGAGTAAGTCTTTTGTATTTGCAGGCTTCTTAGTGGCAATGTCAGCCCACTCTTGAAGTAACGGGATCAGATCGGGATATCCTGGTTCCCTTTAACCATAACTATGAACTCTTAGTAATAGGGGATTGGAAAACTAGTCTTGCGTGGGTCAATCAGGGACTCCTTCTGCCCCATCACTTTTAAACAAATTGTAGAGTCTCCAAGCTTTTGGGTTGAAACCACATCCTCTTGGTGAATGCCGAGAGCAGGGGTCCTCAAACTACAACCTGTGGGCCACATGCAGACAGCCGAGGACGTTGATCCTTTCTGCCGGGTGTATGTGCCCCATTTATTTTTTTTTTGAACTTCAAATCAAGATGTGCAGTGTGCACATGAATTTGTTCGTAATATTTGTTTTTTTAAACTATAGTCTTTCCTTCAAAAGGCCTGAGGGATAGTGAACTGGCCCCCTGGGTAAACAGTTTAAGGACCCCTGCCCTAAGGTATCCTGGACTTAGGGGTTATTAATCTCCCAGCCCTGAAACATCCCTGAACATTCTACCAGTTGTAGGAGGCACCATGGGAATTTGGACCCCGGGTAATTTACAAGCCTTTACTCCAATTGAACCCAAGAAAATTCAAAATGACTTAGGCAGTTACTCTATTTTGATCACTTTTGACTCGTCCTGCACTAGCCCATTATTTCCATTTAACTCTATAACGCGAAGCATGATGTTTTCATAACATTAAAAAATGTATATATTAATACATATATATATATTTATAACTATGAAAGTCCACAACAAAAAGAAAATTTTTTCCCAAAATTAAAATTGAAGCGTTATAGGGTTAAAAAGAAGGATGGGTCTTATCAGCGGGTCCAAGACCTTAGCATCATAAATGAATCAGTGATCCGACTGCACCTAGTAGTGCCCAAACCTGTGCCCTCCTAGGGGAAAATGTGAATGCTTTTATCCCTCTTCCTGTACTTCCAATGAACAAACACACATGTCTGGTAATCCTAAGATTATTTTTGTTTCCTGTGACACTCACCTAATTTCAAGGCCACTGCCACCTCACAAGCTTACCCTTGTCGAAGTCAAACTGTTCACCTTTTAGACCGTTTGTTTTTCTCAGAAGTTATCGGGTGATTAAAGCTTCTGAACCAAGTGTGCCAGGTCAACGACTACCATCTCCTGGACCACCTCAACCTTATCCATCCTGGATAAAGTTGCCCTCAATGGACAACCCCTCCCAGCAGTGTAGGAAGGGTATGGACCCAAAGCCCCACCTCGCCCCTTTGCCAGCAGGAAGTAGCTAGAGATGTCGTCGCCCAGTACCCCAAAGATTTGGGTCCATATCTCTTCAGGGGGGCAAATGTTAGGTAGCTATGCTAGGGACTGGGGCATCCGTTATGCATGCCCATAGGGCCAAGATAAGAGCCCAGTTAGCAGAGGCACCCTGTGCATGCTCATAGGTCCAGATTTCTGGCCATGAAGGGGAGGTCACCTGGGTGGTTCCTGTACCTGGATTGACCAATCTAGGCCATGTAAATTCAATTCAGCCACTGGGGTTGGCCAGACATGCCCACCACGCCTCCCTAACGCTCAAAGAACTCTCTTGAGTGCAGACCAGGCTTCTGCATGATTTCTCTCTCATTCAGGAAGGCTCTTTGGAGGCAGCTGGGCTGCACATGAGTGGCTGGTGGATACTGTTCAGATGCATGGCTTTCTGCTTGCAAGGGTTTTTGTCTCAGCTGACTGTAAGGGAGGAGGTAGTACGTCTGGATCACAGAGTATCCATGTCCACAAACGAGGCTGCTCATTCCACAGTCCTGGAAGTGCTTTATGAAAACCCTCTGCTTTGCAATGTCACTCCTTGTAGATTAGAGTGGGAGGGGCTGGGACCAAGGTATGCTGCCTCTTACTCCCACTTGCAGGTTTCTGGATGCTGATTGTATCTCTTACAGCATCAGTTAGTGGGCTTGTTGTCTGCCTCAGGCTTTGTTCACGGAGATCCTCCAGCTAGTTGGTGGTGTGTGCGCATGAGCAGAGGCTTCCTGCCAATCCCCCATGAGTAGTAGAGCTCCCATGGTGTGGACTCCATGAAAGCCTTGCCCCAGGCAGCACGCTTACAAAGGAGGGTGGGCCCTGCAGGACAGAGGACCATTCCCCCTGTGGAATGGCCTCAGAGATCCACCTCCCTCTCTGGCCAGCTGCTGGGGCTGTGGGTCCTAAGCATCATGGCTGACTCAGTAATAGACACAGGGTGAGGCGACTCCAGTAGCTGTTTTGACTGGTCTAATCCAGCCTGAGATCATCCTTGCATGAGCCCTCTGCCAAGATTATTTTTGTTTCTTTTATGATCTTTTCATTAGTGGCTCCTACAACACTAACCACAATCCATAAATACATCAGCTGTTTGAAGCACATCTGACCATTAATTGCCCTCATTATTCTCAAAATCTCCACTCTCCACCCAAGCCCCTGGCCTCAGCTCCTCATTTTTCCCCCCTCAATGCCCGCCACCCATCCCTCATCAATCCTTGGAAATGTACTAATTCTTTTGTCATATTTTCACCCACCTTTCTTTTGAGGTCAATGAAGATCCTTGTAATCGGTTCCCACTTTCCATCCTGCCCTTCCTGCACCCTCCGAGTATCTCCACTCATAACACTGGTAAAGGGCCCATCCACTCTGGATTTCCCGTGTTTGAAATTCCTATCGGTAATAGAATACCTTCTCTAGTTTGGCCAGATTAGTATGGTAGAACTGGGATAATGATAGTGGGGCAAGAGAAAGCATTAAGAACTAGAGGAAAGTTGTGTTTCATCTTTGCTGTCTCATACCCTGTATTCTTTAATCTCCACTCTGAGATCCTTCTGTAAGGGGATGTCCAGTGCACTGCAAATAGGTTTTGGGTCTATACCCGGCAGTCCCCTCTCATTCTCCATGATAAGATTTTTTTTGTTCTCATGATGCCTGTTGCCTTATCCCTTTAAAACTTTGTGATCACACAGTCTGGTATGCTTTCTCCATGTGGGCTCTGTTGCTTCAGAGCCAGATGGCTGTTTCTTTACCCTCAGGCCTTTAAGACCCCACACGCTATATCTTTAGGTAGCTGGACACCATCGGCTTTCTTCACCACATTTGCTTATGCAGCCGCTTTGTGGTCAGTGATTGTGTAGGGAAGGTGAGCATCTTAGAATGCCAATTTAATAGAACAGTGTTATTGCAATGAGGGAGTCCTTGAGCGGAGGCCCTATGTCCATCTGCTACCTTAATACTAAATCTATAAACATATGTTCATAGATCTATTTCCCCATGCCCCTTTGTAAATATATGTACATATGTACATGCCTTTATTTAGACGTCTATAACTGGCCCTTGCTTCCCAGCTCACTCTTCTATACCCTTTGATTTTCCTCTTGTGCCCACTGCCATGCTCAGTCTTCCTTTGGGTTTCAGTAATTCCTCTTGGTTACATTACCTTTGATCACGCCCTACCAGGCCTCCTACATCCCCCTCACTACCATTTTCCATCACTTGTTGTACCCTTGTCTCTGGGTTTCTTTACACCACTTCCTTTCCCCCCACCGTGCTCACTCCCATGCCCAATGGAAAGGGCCGGTCACATGTTTACTCCTCCAGATTGTTCATCCAGCCTCTCTTAATTAGACAGACCTTTAAAGGTAATAACATGCACAAAACAAGACTGAGCTAAACCAAGCAGCAAAAAGAAAAAAAAAACAAACAAAAATGAAAACAAAACCCAACCCAAATCCAATGACACTAAAAGAAAACAACACTAACCAGAAAGAAAAGTACAAGGACTATGTGGTGAACTTTAGGAGTGTTTTCCAGTCCAGTCTGTGGGGGCACCGAACCCTGACCACAAAGTCCACCTTTGGCATTCCCCGGCGACTTTGATGCTCCGTTTTCTTACTCTTCCGCTGCACTCTCTTAGTGTCATGCATCGAAGTGGCAGGATCAGTTCGGGCGCAGTTCCCACACTGTGTGTCCAGTGTTGTCCCCTCTAAGGCTATGGGTCTTTGAGGGACGCTTCTCATCGTGGGGCTGCCCATGTGGTCTTCTCTGTGGATTGGCTTCTCTGATTGTAACATCATCCTCAAGGTGTATTGGGCCAGGGTGTGCTCCATTCTCCCCTCCTCCCCCTTGTTCTGCCCTGTGTTCTCTGATCAGATATGTCCCTCTCCGCGAGCTGCAGATCCGGTGCCATCCTGTGAAATACAATCTTTTGGGGCTGCAAGGATGTGGGGGCGTGGGTATCAGCTCAGATCTTTTGAGAGTCCAGGAGATATTGACTGCTCGATGGGCACAGTTCTGTGGGGCACCGTGCTCTTGGTCCAGACGCTGGTTGTGAATATGACTTTGTTGTTAACCAGTTGTGTGTCTCTGGGTCAACTCCCGTGTGTTTTTGAGTGAGTTTTCTAATCTGCAAAGTAAATGTACAGGATTATCCAGACTCCCATGTCAGCAAGTTATCGAGAGGGGTTAATCAGAGACTGTTTCATATAGTGTGTACCTGCGCGCCGCATTCTAGACCTGCGATGGCAATTATGAGCTCAGGATAGAGATGGTGTCCAGCAGGTAACATACGTGGCTCCATATTGAAAAAGGAAGCCCACTGTGGAGATTTGGTCCTTCCGTTGATGGCCACCGGCCACCTAGTCTTCTCCCGCTATAACTGCTTCACTGGCTCAGCAGCTGAGCCAGAAGCCAGTGATATCATAACCAGGTGGCTAACTGGGCCAAAGGGCTGATAGATATTTGTTATCTTGTTGTCTTGGGAAACCCACCTACCCTCCATGCAAACCTTCTGGTGTGAGTTATCTGTGGAAGGAATCATAGGCTCACAGTAATTCACATCTTTCTTCTTGAAAATGTGCCCATATTCCTTTCTGAACCTGACAAGGTGGCCCCTGTGTCCACCAAGAAATTTACTGCCTGGCCTCCTACTTGGAGAGTTAGCCTGGGCTTTTGGCGGCGAAGTGAAACAGAGCCCTGACCCCTTCATTGAGCTTCTTCAAGCATTATTGTCTCTTGCTTGGGTCTTTCTACGTGCAGATGAGGCCCATCCACTCTAGTGGAGGGTCGTGCACCTCTCCTGGGGTTTTCAAGGCACTGATTTTTCCAGTGTCCTTCTTTCCTGCAGTAGGCACATTGGTCCTTCCCCATGGCTTGGCGGTGCCCAGAGGTTAGTCTCTCCGTGAGTGGGCCATGCTCTCCTTTTCCTGAGTCTCTGGGGTATCTCATGGCAATTACGATTATTTTAGCTAGCTTCTTTGTCTCTGTCGTGCTAGGGTCATCTCTGTTGTTATACACTCAATGAGCCACTTGTACCAAATCGCTAAGATTTTTCCCTTCAAACCCTTCCCACTTCTTTGTCATGTCTGAGGCAGACTGACTGAGTAATAAAGGCAGTACTTATTGCCCTCCTGTTTTCAGTGCCTCCAGGCCGTTAGGGGTATAAAGCCCGTAGGCTTCCCTCAGCCACTCTAGAAAGGCAGGCGGACATTCTCTTATAGGAACCTGAAAATTCTCACTGACCTTAGATAAATTCATAGGTTTCCTAGCTCTTCTGCAGAGGGTCATGTAAGAGCAATGGTTGATACCTGGTAAAGCCCTCTGGGCCTTGCTAGGAATTGAGATCCCACATTGTTGGTGTAGTGGCCAAAAGAGTTTCTCTCAAGTGGGGAGTGCCCGCTCGCTGACCATCAGGTTCACTGACTGCTTACTGGGCCTCTGTCTGGAAGGGCTACCCTCCTCCGTTGTGAACAGCACCTGGAGAAGTTGTTGGCAAGCATTCCAGGTGGGCTGATGAGTATGGAAGTCATACCAGTACTAGTGTGTGTGGGGGGCTGCTTGTTAGGGGTGGGGGTGAATTTGGGGGGCCGGTGGGGGAGGGAGTGACTCAATAAGGGCCTGTTAGAAGTTTTCTATTTCTGGACCCTAGAAACCTTATGGGGCGGGGGTTGAAAGAAAGGGTTTGAAGCCAGCTCTCCCACTCCCAGAGTTCTCCTGCAAAATGGGATAAAGCCGATTAGGGGAGAGTGATGGGGAGGGGAGGGGAGGGGAGGAGAAGGGAGGGGAGGGAAGGGGGGAGGGGTAGGGGAGGGGAGAGGGGTAGGGGAGGGGAGAGGTGAGGGAAGGGAGGGGTGAGGGAGGGGAGGGGTGGGGGAGGGGAGGGGCGGGGGAGGGTGATGGGGAGGGATGGCCTCCACCTATGTGGTTTTGGGAACTTGGACCGTTTGTTTTTCCGGTCCTTCCATGTTTCCTGAAACCTTGGAAACAAGGGCCCTTTCTTTGCAGGAGGGAGTAAGTCTTTTGTATTTGCAGGCTTCTTAGTGGCAATGTCAGCCCACACTTGAAGTAACGGGATCAGATCGGGATATCCTGGTTCCCTTTAACCATAACTATGAACTCTTAGTAATAGGGGATGGGAAAACTAGTCTTGCGTGGGTCAATCAGGGACTCCTTCTGCCCCATCACTTTTAAACAAATTGTAGAGTCTCCAAGCTTTTGGGTTGAAACCACATCCTCTTGGTGAATGCCGAGAGCAGGGGTCCTCAAACTACAACCTGTGGGCCACATGCAGACAGCCGAGGACGTTGATCCTTTCTGCCGGGTGTATGTGCCCCATTTATTTTTTTTTTGAACTTCAAATCAAGATGTGCAGTGTGCACATGAATTTGTTCGTAATATTTGTTTTTTTAAACTATAGTCTTTCCTTCAAAAGGCCTGAGGGATAGTGAACTGGCCCCTTGGGTAAACAGTTTAAGGACCCCTGCCCTAAGGTATCCTGGACTTAGGGGTTATTAATCTCCCAGCCCTGAAACATCCCTGAACATTCTACGCGTTGTAGGAGGCACCATGGGAATTTGGACCCCGGGTAATTTACAAGCCTTTACTCCAATTGAACCCAAGAAAATTCAAAATGGCTTAGGCAGTTACTCTATTTTGGTCACTTTTGACTCGTCCTGCACTAGCCCATTATTTCCATTTAACTCTATAACGCGAAGCATGATGTTTTCATAACATTAAAAATGTATATATTAATACATATATATATATTTATAACTATGAAAGTCCACAACAAAAAGAAAATTTTTTCCCAAAATTAAAATTGAAGCGTTATAGGGTTAAAAAGAAGGATGGGTCTTATCAGCGGGTCCAAGAGCTTAGCATCATAAATGAATCAGTGATCCGACTGCACCTAGTAGTGCCCAAACCTGTGCCCTCCTAGGGGAAAATGTGAATGCTTTTATCCCTCTTCCTGTACTTCCAATGAACAAACACACATGTCTGGTAATCCTAAGATTATTTTTGTTTCCTGTGACACTCACCTAATTTCAAGGCCACTGCCACCTCACAAGCTTAGCCTTGTCGTAGTCAAACTGTTCACCTTTTAGACCGTTTGTTTTTCTCAGAAGTTATGGGGTGATTAAAGCTTCTGAACCAAGTGTGCCAGGTCCACGATTACCATCTCCTGGACCACCTCAACCTTATCCATCCTGGATAAAGTTGCCCTCAATGGACAACCCCTCCCAGCAGTGTAGGAAGGGTATGGACCCAAAGCCCCACTTCGCCCGTTTTGCCAGCAGGAAGTAGCTAGAGATGTCGTCGCCCAGTACCCCAAAGATTTGGGTCCATATCTCTTCAGGGGGGCAAATGTTAGGTAGCTATGCTAGGGACTGGGGCATCCGTTATGCATGCCCATAGGGCCAAGATAAGAGCCCAGTTAGGAGAGGCACCCTGTGCATGCTCAGAGGTCCAGATTTCTGGCCATGAAGGGGAGGTCACCTGGGTGGTTCCTGTACCTGGATTGACCAATCTAGGCCATGTAAATTCAATTCAGCCACTGGGGTCGGCCAGACTTGCCCATCACGCCTCCCTAACGCTCATAAAACTCTCTTGAGTGCAGACCAGGCTTCTGCATGATTTCTCTCTCACTCAGGAAGGCTCTTTGGAGGCAGCTGTGCTGCACATGAGTGGCTGGTGTATACCGTTCAGATGCATGGCTTTCTGCTTGCAAGGGTTTTTGTCTCAGCTTACTGTAAGGGAGGAGGTAGTACGTCTGGATCACAGAGTATCCATGTCCACAAACGAGGCTGCTCATTCCAAAGTCCTGGAAGTGCTTTATGAAAACCCTCTGCTTTGCAATGTCACTCCTTGTAGATTAGAGTGGGAGGGGCTGGGACCAAGGTATGCTGCCTCTTACTCCCACTTGCAGGTTTCTGGATGCTGATTGTATCTCTTACAGCATCAGTTAGTGGGCTTGTTGTCTGCCTCAGGCTTTGTTCACGGAGATCCTCCAGCTAGTTGGTGGTGTGTGCGCATGAGCAGAGGCTTCCTGCCAATCCCCCATGAGTAGTAGAGCTCCCATGGTGTGGACTCCATGAAAGCCTTGCCCCAGGCAGCACGCTTACAAAGGAGGGTGGGCCCTGCAGGACAGAGGACCATTCCCCCTGTGGAATGGCCTCAGAGATCCACCTCCCTCTCTGGCCAGCTGCTGGGGCTGTGGGTCCTAAGCATCATGGCTGACTCAGTAATAGACACAGGGTGAGGCGACTCCAGTAGCTGTTTTGACTGGTCTAATCCAGCCTGAGATCATCCTTGCATGAGCCCTCTGCCAAGATTATTTTTGTTTCTTTTATGATCTTTTCATTAGTGGCTCCTACAACACTAACCACAATCCATAAATACATCAGCTGTTTGAAGCACATCTGTACATTAATTGCCCTCCTTATTCACAAAATATCCACTCTCCACCCAAGCCCCTGGCCTCAGCTCCTCATTTTTCCCCCCTCAATGCCCGCCACCCATCCCTCATCAATCCTTGGAAATGTACTAATTCTTTTGCCTTATCTTCACCCACCTTTCTTTTGAGGTCAATGAAGATCCTTGTAATCGGTTCCCACTTTCCATCCTGCCCTTCCTCCACCCTCCCAGTATCTCCACTCATAACACTGGTAAAGGGCCCATCCACTCTGGATTCCCCTTGTTTGAAATTCCTATCAGTACTAGAATACTTTCTCTAGTTTGGCCAGATTAGTATGGTAGAACTGGGATCATGATAGTGGGGCAAGAGAAAGCATTAAGAACTAGAGGAAAGTTGTGTTTCATCTTTGCTGTCTCATACCCTGTATTCTTTAATCTCCACTCTGAGATCCTTCTGTAAGGGGATGTCCAGTGCACTGCAAATAGGTTTTGGGTCTATACCCGGCAGTCCCCTCTCATTCTCCATGATAAGATTTTTTTGTTCTCATGATGCCTGTTGCCTTATCCCTTTAAAACTTTGTGATCACACAGGCTGGTATGCTTTCTCCATGTGGGCTCTGTTGCTTCAGAGCCAGATGGCTGTTTCTTTACGCTCAGGCCTTTAAGACCCCACACGCTATATCTTTAGGTAGCTGGACACCATCGGCTTTCTTCACCACATTTGCTTATGCAGCCGCTTTGTGGTCAGTGATTGTGTAGGGAAGGTGAGCATCTTAGAATGCCAATTTAATAGAACAGTGTTATTGCAATGAGGGAGTCCTTGAGCGGAGGCCCTATGTCCATCTGCTACCTTAATACTAAATCTATAAACATATGGACATAGATCTATTTCCCCATGCCCCTTTGTAAATATATGTACATATGTACATGCCTTTATTTAGACGTCTATAACTGGCCCTTGCTTCCCAGCTCACTCTTCTATACCCTTTGATTTTCCTCTTGTGCCCACTGCCATGCTCAGTCTTCCTTTGGGTTTCAGTAATTCCTCTTGGTTACATTACCTTTGATCACGCCCTACCAGGCCTCCTACATCCCCCTCACTACCATTTTCCATCACTTGTTGTACCCTTGTCTCTGGGTTTCTTTACACCACTTCCTTTCCCCCCACCGTGCTCACTCCCATGCCCAATGGAAAGGGCCGGTCACATGTTTACTCCTCCAGATTGTTCATCCAGCCTCTCTTAATTAGACAGACCTGTAAAGGTAATAACATGCACAAAACAAGACTGAGCTAAACCAAGCAGCAAAAAGAAAAAAAAAACAAACAAAAATGAAAACAAAACCCAACCCAAATCCAATGACACTAAAAGAAAACAACACTAACCAGAAAGAAAAGTACAAGGACTGTGTGGTGAACTTTAGGAGTGTTTTCCAGTCCAGTGTGTGGGGGCACCGAACCCTGACCACAAAGTCCACCTTTGGCATTCCCCGGGGACTTTGATGCTCCGTTTTCTTACTCTTCCGCTGCACTCTCTTAGTGTCATGCATCGAAGTGGCAGGATCAGTTCGGGCGCAGTTCCCACACTGTGTGTCCAGTGTTGTCCCCTCTAAGGCTATGGGTCTTTGAGGGACGTTTCTCATCGTGGGGCTGCCCATGTGGTCTTCTCTGTGGATTGGCTTCTCTGATTGGGAACATCATCCTCAAGGTGTATTGGGCCAGGGTGTGCTCCATTCTCCCCTCCTCCCCCTTGTTCTGCCCTGTGTTCTCTGATCAGATATGTCCCTCTCCGTGAGCTGCAGATCCGGTGCCATCCTGTGAAATACAATCTTTTGGTGCTGCAAGGATGTGGGGGGGTGGGTATCAGCTCAGATCTTTTGAGAGTCCAGGAGATATTGACTGCTCGATGGGCACAGTTCTGTGGGGCACCGTGCTCTTGGTCCAGACGCTGGTTGTGAATATGACTTTGTTGTTAACCAGTTGTGTGTCTCTGGGTCAGCTCCCGTGTGTTTTTGAGTGAGTTTTCTAATCTGCAAAGTAAATGTACAGGATTATCCAGACTCCCATGTCAGCAAGTTATCGAGAGGGGTTAATCAGAGACTGTTTCATATAGTGTGTACCTGCGCGCCGCATTCTAGACCTGCGATGGCAATTATGAGCTCAGGATAGAGATGGTGTCCAGCAGGTAACATACGTGGCTCCATATTGAAACAGGAAGCCCACTGTGTAGACTTGGTCCTTCCGTTGATGGCCACCGGCCACCTAGCCTTCTCCCGCTATAACTGCTTCACTGGCTCAGCAGCTGAGCCAGAAGCCAGTGATATCATAACCAGGTGACTAACTGGGCCAAAGGGCTGATAGATATTTGTTATTTTGTTGTCTTGGGAAACCCACCTACCCTCCATGCAAACCTTCTGGTGTGAGTTATCTGTGGAAGGAATCATAGGCTCACAGTAATTCACATCTTTCTTCTTGAAAATGTGCCCATATTCCTTTCTGAACCTGACAAGGTGGCCCCTGTGTCCACCAAGAAATTTACTGCCTGGCCTCCTACTTGGAGAGTTAGCCTGGGCTTTTGGCGGCGAAGTGAAACAGAGCCCTGACCCCTTCATTGAGCTTCTTCAAGCATTATTGTCTCTTGCTTGGGTCTTTCTACGTGCAGTTGAGGCCCATCCACTCTAGTGGAGGGTCGTGCACCTCTCCTGGGGTTTTCAAGGCACTGATTTTTCCAGTGTCCTTCTTTCCTGCAGTAGGCACATTGGTCCTTCCCCATGGCTTGGCGGTGCCCAGAGGTTAGTCTCTCCGTGAGTGGGCCATGCTCTCCTTTTCCTGAGTCTCTGGGGTATCTCATGGCAATTACGATTATTTTAGCTAGCTTCTTTGTCTCTGTCGTGCTAGGGTCATCTCTGTTGGTATACACTCAATGAGCCACTTGTACCAAATCGCTAAGATTTTTCCCTTCAAACCCTTCCCACTTCTTTGTCATGTCTGAGGCAGACTGACTGAGTAATAAAGGCAGTACTTATTGCCCTCCTGTTTTCAGTGCCTCCGGGCCGTTAGGGGTATAAAGCCCGTAGGCTTCCCTCAGCCACTCTAGAAAGGCAGGCGGACATTCTCTTATAGGAACCTGAAAATTCTCACTGACCTTAGATAAATTCATAGGTTTCCTAGCTCTTCTGCAGAGGGTCATGTAAGAGCAATGGTTGATACCTGGTAAAGCCCTCTGGGCCTTGCTAGGAATTGAGATCCCACATTGTTGGTGTAGTGGCCAAAAGAGTTTCTCTCAAGTGGGGAGTGCCCGCTCGCTGACCATCAGGTTCACTGACTGCTTACTGGGCCTCTGTCTGGAAGGGCTACCCTCCTCCGTTGTGAACAGCACCTGGAGAAGTTGTTGGCAAGCATTCCAGGTGGGCTGATGAGTATGGAAGTCATACCAGTACTAGTGTGTGTGGGGGGCTGCTTGTTAGGGGTGGGGGTGAATTTGGGGGGCCGGTGGGGGAGGGAGTGACTCAATAAGGGCCTGTTAGAAGTTTTCTATTTCTGGACCCTAGAAACCTTATGGGGCGGGGGTTGAAAGAAAGGGTTTGAAGCCAGCTCTCCCACTCCCAGAGTTCTCCTGCAAAATGGGATAAAGCCGATTAGGGGAGAGTGATGGGGAGGGGAGGGGAGGGGAGGAGAAGGGAGGGGAGGGAAGGGGGGAGGGGTAGGGGAGGGGAGAGGGGTAGGGGAGGGGAGAGGTGAGGGAAGGGAGGGGTGAGGGAGGGGAGGGGTGGGGGAGGGGAGGGGCGGGGGAGGGTGATGGGGAGGGATGGCCTCCACCTATGTGGTTTTGGGAACTTGGACCGTTTGTTTTTCCGGTCCTTCCATGTTTCCTGAAACCTTGGAAACAAGGGCCCTTTCTTTGCAGGAGGGAGTAAGTCTTTTGTATTTGCAGGCTTCTTAGTGGCAATGTCAGCCCACACTTGAAGTAACGGGATCAGATCGGGATATCCTGGTTCCCTTTAACCATAACTATGAACTCTTAGTAATAGGGGATGGGAAAACTAGTCTTGCGTGGGTCAATCAGGAACTCCTTCTGCCCCATCACTTTTAAACAAATTGTAGAGTCTCCAAGCTTTTGGGTTGAAACCACATCCTCTTGGTGAATGCCGAGAGCAGGGGTCCTCAAACTACAACCTGTGGGCCACATGCAGACAGCCGAGGACGTTGATCCTTTCTGCCGGGTGTATGTGCCCCATTTATTTTTTTTTTGAACTTCAAATCAAGATGTGCAGTGTGCACAGGAATTTGTTCGTAATATTTGTTTTTTTAAACTATAGTCTTTCCTTCAAAAGGCCTGAGGGATAGTGAACTGGCCCCTTGGGTAAACAGTTTAAGGACCCCTGCCCTAAGGTATCCTGGACTTAGGGGTTATTAATCTCCCAGCCCTGAAACATCCCTGAACATTCTACCCGTTGTAGGAGGCACCATGGGAATTTGGACCCCGGGTAATTTACAAGCCTTTACTCCAATTGAACCCAAGAAAATTCAAAATGGCTTAGGCAGTTACTCTATTTTGGTCACTTTTGACTCGTCCTGCACTAGCCCATTATTTCCATTTAACTCTATAACGCGAAGCATGATGTTTTCATAACATTAAAAATGTATATATTAATACATATATATATATTTATAACTATGAAAGTCCACAACAAAAAGAAAATTTTTTCCCAAAATTAAAATTGAAGCGTTATAGGGTTAAAAAGAAGGATGGGTCTTATCAGCGGGTCCAAGAGCTTAGCATCATAAATGAATCAGTGATCCGACTGCACCTAGTAGTGCCCAAACCTGTGCCCTCCTAGGGGAAAATGTGAATGCTTTTATCCCTCTTCCTGTACTTCCAATGAACAAACACACATGTCTGGTAATCCTAAGATTATTTTTGTTTCCTGTGACACTCACCTAATTTCAAGGCCACTGCCACCTCACAAGCTTAGCCTTGTTGTAGTCAAACTGTTCACCTTTTAGACCGTTTGTTTTTCTCAGAAGTTATCGGGTGATTAAAGCTTCTGAACCAAGTGTGCCAGGTCCACGACTACCATCTCCTGGACCACCTCAACCTTATCCATCCTGGATAAAGTTGCCCTCAATGGACAACCCCTCCCAGCAGTGTAGGAAGGGTATGGACCCAAAGCCCCACTTCGCCCGTTTTGCCAGCAGGAAGTAGCTAGAGATGTCGTCGCCCAGTACCCCAAAGATTTGGGTCCATATCTCTTCAGGGGGGCAAATGTTAGGTAGCTATGCTAGGGACTGGGGCATCCGTTATGCATGCCCATAGGGCCAAGATAAGAGCCCAGTTAGGAGAGGCACCCTGTGCATGCTCAGAGGTCCAGATTTCTGGCCATGAAGGGGAGGTCACCTGGGTGGTTCCTGTACCTGGATTGACCAATCTAGGCCATGTAAATTCAATTCAGCCACTGGGGTCGGCCAGACTTGCCCATCACGCCTCCCTAACGCTCATAAAACTCTCTTGAGTGCAGACCAGGCTTCTGCATGATTTCTCTCTCACTCAGGAAGGCTCTTTGGAGGCAGCTGTGCTGCACATGAGTGGCTGGTGGATACTGTTCAGATGCATGGCTTTCTGCTTGCAAGGGTTTTTGTCTCAGCTGACTGTAAGGGAGGAGGTAGTACGTCTGGATCACAGAGTATCCATGTCCACAAACGAGGCTGCTCATTCCACAGTCCTGGAAGTGCTTTATGAAAACCCTCTGCTTTGCAATGTCACTCCTTGTAGATTAGAGTGGGAGGGGCTGGGACCAAGGTATGCTGCCTCTTACTCCCACTTGCAGGTTTCTGGATGCTGATTGTATCTCTTACAGCATCAGTTAGTGGGCTTGTTGTCTGCCTCAGGCTTTGTTCACGGAGATCCTCCAGCTAGTTGGTGGTGTGTGCGCATGAGCAGAGGCTTCCTGCCAATCCCCCATGAGTAGTAGAGCTCCCATGGTGTGGACTCCATGAAAGCCTTGCCCCAGGCAGCACGCTTACAAAGGAGGGTGGGCCCTGCAGGACAGAGGACCATTCCCCCTGTGGAATGGCCTCAGAGATCCACCTCCCTCTCTGGCCAGCTGCTGGGGCTGTGGGTCCTAAGCATCATGGCTGACTCAGTAATAGACACAGGGTGAGGCGACTCCAGTAGCTGTTTTGACTGGTCTAATCCAGCCTGAGATCATCCTTGCATGAGCCCTCTGCCAAGATTATTTTTGTTTCTTTTATGATCTTTTCATTAGTGGCTCCTACAACACTAACCACAATCCATAAATACATCAGCTGTTTGAAGCACATCTGTACATTAATTGCCCTCCTTATTCACAAAATATCCACTCTCCACCCAAGCCCCTGGCCTCAGCTCCTCATTTTTCCCCCCTCAATGCCCGCCACCCATCCCTCATCAATCCTTGGAAATGTACTAATTCTTTTGCCTTATCTTCACCCACCTTTCTTTTGAGGTCAATGAAGATCCTTGTAATCGGTTCCCACTTTCCATCCTGCCCTTCCTCCACCCTCCCAGTATCTCCACTCATAACACTGGTAAAGGGCCCATCCACTCTGGATTCCCCTTGTTTGAAATTCCTATCGGTACTAGAATACTTTCTCTAGTTTGGCCAGATTAGTATGGTAGAACTGGGATCATGATAGTGGGGCAAGAGAAAGCATTAAGAACTAGAGGAAAGTTGTGTTTCATCTTTGCTGTCTCATACCCTGTATTCTTTAATCTCCACTCTGAGATCCTTCTGTAAGGGGATGTCCAGTGCACTGCAAATAGGTTTTGGGTCTATACCCGGCAGTCCCCTCTCATTCTCCATGATAAGATTTTTTTGTTCTCATGATGCCTGTTGCCTTATCCCTTTAAAACTTTGTGATCACACAGGCTGGTATGCTTTCTCCATGTGGGCTCTGTTGCTTCAGAGCCAGATGGCTGTTTCTTTGCCCTCAGGCCTTTAAGACCCCACACGCTATATCTTTAGGTAGCTGGACACCATCGGCTTTCTTCACCACATTTGCTTATGCAGCCGCTTTGTGGTCAGTGATTGTGTAGGGAAGGTGAGCATCTTAGAATGCCAATTTAATAGAACAGTGTTATTGCAATGAGGGAGTCCTTGAGCGGAGGCCCTATGTCCATCTGCTACCTTAATACTAAATCTATAAACATATGGACATAGATCTATTTCCCCATGCCCCTTTGTAAATATATGTACATATGTACATGCCTTTATTTAGACGTCTATAACTGGCCCTTGCTTCCCAGCTCACTCTTCTATACCCTTTGATTTTCCTCTTGTGCCCACTGCCATGCTCAGTCTTCCTTTGGGTTTCAGTAATTCCTCTTGGTTACATTACCTTTGATCACGCCCTACCAGGCCTCCTACATCCCCCTCACTACCATTTTCCATCACTTGTTGTACCCTTGTCTCTGGGTTTCTTTACACCACTTCCTTTCCCCCCACCGTGCTCACTCCCATGCCCAATGGAAAGGGCCGGTCACATGTTTACTCCTCCAGATTGTTCATCCAGCCTCTCTTAATTAGACAGACCTGTAAAGGTAATAACATGCACAAAACAAGACTGAGCTAAACCAAGCAGCAAAAAGAAAAAAAAAACAAACAAAAATGAAAACAAAACCCAACCCAAATCCAATGACACTAAAAGAAAACAACACTAAACAGAAAGAAAAGTACAAGGACTGTGTGGTGAACTTTAGGAGTGTTTTCCAGTCCAGTCTGTGGGGGCACCGAACCCTGACCACAAAGTCCACCTTTGGCATTCCCCGGGGACTTTGATGCTCCGTTTTCTTACTCTTCCGCTGCACTCTCTTAGTGTCATGCATCGAAGTGGCAGGATCAGTTCGGGCGCAGTTCCCACACTGTGTGTCCAGTGTTGTCCCCTCTAAGGCTATGGGTCTTTGAGGGACGTTTCTCATCGTGGGGCTGCCCATGTGGTCTTCTCTGTGGATTGGCTTCTCTGATTGGGAACATCATCCTCAAGGTGTATTGGGCCAGGGTGTGCTCCATTCTCCCCTCTTCCCCCTTGTTCTGCCCTGTGTTCTCTGATCAGATATGTCCCTCTCCGTGAGCTGCAGATCCGGTGCCATCCTGTGAAATACAATCTTTTGGTGCTGCAAGGATGTGGGGGGGTGGGTATCAGCTCAGATCTTTTGAGAGTCCAGGAGATATTGACTGCTTGATGGGCACAGTTCTGTGGGGCACCGTGCTCTTGGTCCAGACGCTGGTTGTGAATATGACTTTGTTGTTAACCAGTTGTGTGTCTCTGGGTCAACTCCCGTGTGTTTTTGAGTGAGTTTTCTAATCTGCAAAGTAAATGTACAGGATTATCCAGACTCCCATGTCAGCAAGTTATCGAGAGGGGTTAATCAGAGACTGTTTCATATAGTGTGTACCTGCGCGCCGCATTCTAGACCTGCGATGGCAATTATGAGCTCAGGATAGAGATGGTGTCCAGCAGGTAACATACGTGGCTCCATATTGAAACAGGAAGCCCACTGTGTAGATTTGGTCCTTCCGTTGATGGCCACCGGCCACCTAGTCTTCTCCCGCTATAACTGCTTCACTGGCTCAGCAGCTGAGCCAGAAGCCAGTGATATCATAACCAGGTGGCTAACTGGGCCAAAGGGCTGATAGATATTTGTTATCTTGTTGTCTTGGGAAACCCACCTACCCTCCATGCAAACCTTCTGGTGTGAGTTATCTGTGGAAGGAATCATAGGCTCACAGTAATTCACATCTTTCTTCTTGAAAATGTGCCCATATTCCTTTCTGAACCTGACAAGGTGGCCCCTGTGTCCACCAAGAAATTTACTGCCTGGCCTCCTACTTGGAGAGTTAGCCTGGGCTTTTGGCGGCGAAGTGAAACAGAGCCCTGACCCCTTCATTGAGCTTCTTCAAGCATTATTGTCTCTTGCTTGGGTCTTTCTCGTTGCAGATGAGGCCCATCCACTCTAGTGGAGGGTCGTGCACCTCTCCTGGGGTTTTCAAGGCACTGATTTTTCCAGTGTCCTTCTTTCCTGCAGTAGGCACATTGGTCCTTCCCCATGGCTTGGCGGTGCCCAGAGGTTAGTCTCTCCGTGAGTGGGCCATGCTCTCCTTTTCCTGAGTCTCTGGGGTATCTCATGGCAATTACGATTATTTTAGCTAGCTTCTTTGTCTCTGTCGTGCTAGGGTCATCTCTGTTGGTATACACTCAATGAGCCACTTGTACCAAATCGCTAAGATTTTTCCCTTCAAACCCTTCCCACTTCTTTGTCATGTCTGAGGCAGACTGACTGAGTAATAAAGGCAGTACTTATTGCCCTCCTGTTTTCAGTGCCTCCAGGCCGTTAGGGGTATAAAGCCCGTAGGCTTCCCTCAGCCACTCTAGAAAGGCAGGCGGACATTCTCTTATAGGAACCTGAAAATTCTCACTGACCTTAGATAAATTCATAGGTTTCCTAGCTCTTCTGCAGAGGGTCATGTAAGAGCAATGGTTGATACCTGGTAAAGCCCTCTGGGCCTTGCTAGGAATTGAGATCCCACATTGTTGGTGTAGTGGCCAAAAGAGTTTCTCTCAAGTGGGGAGTGCCCGCTCGCTGACCATCAGGTTCACTGACTGCTTACTGGGCCTCTGTCTGGAAGGGCTACCCTCCTCCGTTGTGAACAGCACCTGGAGAAGTTGTTGGCAAGCATTCCAGGTGGGCTGATGAGTATGGAAGTCATACCAGTACTAGTGTGTGTGGGGGGCTGCTTGTTAGGGGTGGGGGTGAATTTGGGGGGCCGGTGGGGGAGGGAGTGACTCAATAAGGGCCTGTTAGAAGTTTTCTATTTCTGGACCCTAGAAACCTTATGGGGCGGGGTTGAAAGAAAGGGTTTGAAGCCAGCTCTCCCACTCCCGGAGTTCTCCTGCAAAATGGGATAAAGCCGATTAGGGGAGAGTGATGGGGAGGGGAGGGGAGGGGAGGGGAGGGGAGGGGAGTGGGGAGGGGTAGGGGAGGGGAGAGGGGTAGGGGAGGGGAGAGGTGAGGGAAGGGAGGGGTGAGGGAGGGGAGGGGTGGGGGAGGGGAGGGGCGGGGGAGGGTGATGGGGAGGGATGGCCTCCACCTATGTGGTTTTGGGAACTTGGACCGTTTGTTTTTCCGGTCCTTCCATGTTTCCTGAAACCTTGGAAACAAGGGCCCTTTCTTTGCAGGAGGGAGTAAGTCTTTTGTATTTGCAGGCTTCTTAGTGGCAATGTCAGCCCACACTTGAAGTAACGGGATCAGATCGGGATATCCTGGTTCCCTTTAACCATAACTATGAACTCTTAGTAATAGGGGATGGGAAAACTAGTCTTGCGTGGGTCAATCAGGGACTCCTTCTGCCCCATCACTTTTAAACAAATTGTAGAGTCTCCAAGCTTTTGGGTTGAAACCACATCCTCTTGGTGAATGCCGAGAGCAGGGGTCCTCAAACTACAACCTGTGGGCCACATGCAGACAGCCGAGGACGTTGATCCTTTCTGCCGGGTGTATGTGCCCCATTTATTTTTTTTTTGAACTTCAAATCAAGATGTGCAGTGTGCACATGAATTTGTTCGTAATATTTGTTTTTTTAAACTATAGTCTTTCCTTCAAAAGGCCTGAGGGATAGTGAACTGGCCCCTTGGGTAAACAGTTTAAGGACCCCTGCCCTAAGGTATCCTGGACTTAGGGGTTATTAATCTCCCAGCCCTGAAACATCCCTGAACATTCTACGCGTTGTAGGAGGCACCATGGGAATTTGGACCCCGGGTAATTTACAAGCCTTTACTCCAATTGAACCCAAGAAAATTCAAAATGGCTTAGGCAGTTACTCTATTTTGGTCACTTTTGACTCGTCCTGCACTAGCCCATTATTTCCATTTAACTCTATAACGCGAAGCATGATGTTTTCATAACATTAAAAATGTATATATTAATACATATATATATATTTATAACTATGAAAGTCCACAACATAAAGAAATTTTTTTCCCAAAATTAAAATTGAAGCGTTATAGGGTTAAAAAGAAGGATGGGTCTTATCAGCGGGCCGAAGAGCTTAGCATCATAAATGAATCAGTGATCCGACTGCACCTAGTAGTGCCCAAACCTGTGCCCTCCTAGGGGAAAATGTGAATGCTTTTATCCCTCTTCCTGTACTTCCAATGAACAAACACACATGTCTGGTAATCCTAAGATTATTTTTGTTTCCTGTGACACTCACCTAATTTCAAGGCCACTGCCACCTCACAAGCTTAGCCTTGTCGTAGTCAAACTGTTCACCTTTTAGACCGTTTGTTTTTCTCAGAAGTTATGGGGTGATTAAAGCTTCTGAACCAAGTGTGCCAGGTCCACGATTACCATCTCCTGGACCACCTCAACCTTATCCATCCTGGATAAAGTTGCCCTCAATGGACAACCCCTCCCAGCAGTGTAGGAAGGGTATGGACCCAAAGCCCCACTTCGCCCGTTTTGCCAGCAGGAAGTAGCTAGAGATGTCGTCGCCCAGTACCCCAAAGATTTGGGTCCATATCTCTTCAGGGGGGCAAATGTTAGGTAGCTATGCTAGGGACTGGGGCATCCGTTATGCATGCCCATAGGGCCAAGATAAGAGCCCAGTTAGGAGAGGCACCCTGTGCATGCTCAGAGGTCCAGATTTCTGGCCATGAAGGGGAGGTCACCTGGGTGGTTCCTGTACCTGGATTGACCAATCTAGGCCATGTAAATTCAATTCAGCCACTGGGGTCGGCCAGACTTGCCCATCACGCCTCCCTAACGCTCATAAAACTCTCTTGAGTGCAGACCAGGCTTCTGCATGATTTCTCTCTCACTCAGGAAGGCTCTTTGGAGGCAGCTGTGCTGCACATGAGTGGCTGGTGGATACTGTTCAGATGCATGGCTTTCTGCTTGCAAGGGTTTTTGTCTCAGCTGACTGTAAGGGAGGAGGTAGTACGTCTGGATCACAGAGTATCCATGTCCACAAACGAGGCTGCTCATTCCACAGTCCTGGAAGTGCTTTATGAAAACCCTCTGCTTTGCAATGTCACTCCTTGTAGATTAGAGTGGGAGGGGCTGGGACCAAGGTATGCTGCCTCTTACTCCCACTTGCAGGTTTCTGGATGCTGATTGTATCTCTTACAGCATCAGTTAGTGGGCTTGTTGTCTGCCTCAGGCTTTGTTCACGGAGATCCTCCAGCTAGTTGGTGGTGTGTGCGCATGAGCAGAGGCTTCCTGCCAATCCCCCATGAGTAGTAGAGCTCCCATGGTGTGGACTCCATGAAAGCCTTGCCCCAGGCAGCACGCTTACAAAGGAGGGTGGGCCCTGCAGGACAGAGGACCATTCCCCCTGTGGAATGGCCTCAGAGATCCACCTCCCTCTCTGGCCAGCTGCTGGGGCTGTGGGTCCTAAGCATCATGGCTGACTCAGTAATAGACACAGGGTGAGGCGACTCCAGTAGCTGTTTTGACTGGTCTAATCCAGCCTGAGATCATCCTTGCATGAGCCCTCTGCCAAGATTATTTTTGTTTCTTTTATGATCTTTTCATTAGTGGCTCCTACAACACTTACCACAATCCATAAATACATCAGCTGTTTGAAGCACATCTGTACATTAATTGCCCTCCTTATTCACAAAATATCCACTCTCCACCCAAGCCCCTGGCCTCAGCTCCTCATTTTTCCCCCCTCAATGCCCGCCACCCATCCCTCATCAATCCTTGGAAATGTACTAATTCTTTTGCCTTATCTTCACCCACCTTTCTTTTGAGGTCAATGAAGATCCTTGTAATCGGTTCCCACTTTCCATCCTGCCCTTCCTCCACCCTCCCAGTATCTCCACTCATAACACTGGTAAAGGGCCCATCCACTCTGGATTCCCCTTGTTTGAAATTCCTATCGGTACTAGAATACTTTCTCTAGTTTGGCCAGATTAGTATGGTAGAACTGGGATCATGATAGTGGGGCAAGAGAAAGCATTAAGAACTAGAGGAAAGTTGTGTTTCATCTTTGCTGTCTCATACCCTGTATTCTTTAATCTCCACTCTGAGATCCTTCTGTAAGGGGATGTCCAGTGCACTGCAAATAGGTTTTGGGTCTATACCCGGCAGTCCCCTCTCATTCTCCATGATAAGATTTTTTTGTTCTCATGATGCCTGTTGCCTTATCCCTTTAAAACTTTGTGATCACACAGGCTGGTATGCTTTCTCCATGTGGGCTCTGTTGCTTCAGAGCCAGATGGCTGTTTCTTTACGCTCAGGCCTTTAAGACCCCACACGCTATATCTTTAGGTAGCTGGACACCATCGGCTTTCTTCACCACATTTGCTTATGCAGCCGCTTTGTGGTCAGTGATTGTGTAGGGAAGGTGAGCATCTTAGAATGCCAATTTAATAGAACAGTGTTATTGCAATGAGGGAGTCCTTGAGCGGAGGCCCTATGTCCATCTGCTACCTTAATACTAAATCTATAAACATATGGACATAGATCTATTTCCCCATGCCCCTTTGTAAATATATGTACATATGTACATGCCTTTATTTAGACGTCTATAACTGGCCCTTGCTTCCCAGCTCACTCTTCTATACCCTTTGATTTTCCTCTTGTGCCCACTGCCATGCTCAGTCTTCTTTTGGGTTTCAGTAATTCCTCTTGGTTACATTACCTTTGATCACGCCCTACCAGGCCTCCTACATCCCCCTCACTACCATTTTCCATCACTTGTTGTACCCTTGTCTCTGGGTTTCTTTACACCACTTCCTTTCCCCCCACCGTGCTCACTCCCATGCCCAATGGAAAGGGCCGGTCACATGTTTACTCCTCCAGATTGTTCATCCAGCCTCTCTTAATTAGACAGACCTGTAAAGGTAATAACATGCACAAAACAAGACTGAGCTAAACCAAGCAGCAAAAAGAAAAAAACAAAAACAAAAATGAAAACAAAACCCAACCCAAATCCAATGACACTAAAAGAAAACAACACTAACCAGAAAGAAAAGTACAAGGACTGTGTGGTGAACTTTAGGAGTGTTTTCCAGTCCAGTGTGTGGGGGCACCGAACCCTGACCACAAAGTCCACCTTTGGCATTCCCCGGGGACTTTGATGCTCCGTTTTCTTACTCTTCCGCTGCACTCTCTTAGTGTCATGCATCGAAGTGGCAGGATCAGTTCGGGCGCAGTTCCCACACTGTGTGTCCAGTGTTGTCCCCTCTAAGGCTATGGGTCTTTGAGGGACGTTTCTCATCGTGGGGCTGCCCATGTGGTCTTCTCTGTGGATTGGCTTCTCTGATTGGGAACATCATCCTCAAGGTGTATTGGACCAGGGTGTGCTCCATTCTCCCCTCCTCCCCCTTGTTCTGCCCTGTGTTCTCTGATCAGATATGTCCCTCTCCGTGAGCTGCAGATCCGGTGCCATCCTGTGAAATACAATCTTTTGGTGCTGCAAGGATGTGGGGGGGTGGGTATCAGCTCAGATCTTTTGAGAGTCCAGGAGATATTGACTGCTCGATGGGCACAGTTCTGTGGGGCACCGTGCTCTTGGTCCAGACGCTGGTTGTGAATATGACTTTGTTGTTAACCAGTTGTGTGTCTCTGGGTCAACTCCCGTGTGTTTTTGAGTGAGTTTTCTAATCTGCAAAGTAAATGTACAGGATTATCCAGACTCCCATGTCAGCAAGTTATCGAGAGGGGTTAATCAGAGACTGTTTCATATAGTGTGTACCTGCGCGCCGCATTCTAGACCTGCGATGGCAATTATGAGCTCAGGATAGAGATGGTGTCCAGCAGGTAACATACGTGGCTCCATATTGAAACAGGAAGCCCACTGTGTAGACTTGGTCCTTCCGTTGATGGCCACCGGCCACCTAGTCTTCTCCCGCTATAACTGCTTCACTGGCTCAGCAGCTGAGCCAGAAGCCAGTGATATCATAACCAGGTGGCTAACTGGGCCAAAGGGCTGATAGATATTTGTTATCTTGTTGTCTTGGGAAACCCACCTACCCTCCATGCAAACCTTCTGGTGTGAGTTATCTGTGGAAGGAATCATAGGCTCACAGTAATTCACATCTTTCTTCTTGAAAATGTGCCCATATTCCTTTCTGAACCTGACAAGGTGGCCCCTGTGTCCACCAAGAAATTTACTGCCTGGCCTCCTACTTGGAGAGTTAGCCTGGGCTTTTGGCGGCGAAGTGAAACAGAGCCCTGACCCCTTCATTGAGCTTCTTCAAGCATTATTGTCTCTTGCTTGGGTCTTTCTACGTGCAGATGAGGCCCATCCACTCTAGTGGAGGGTCGTGCACCTCTCCTGGGGTTTTCAAGGCACTGATTTTTCCAGTGTCCTTCTTTCCTGCAGTAGGCACATTGGTCCTTCCCCATGGCTTGGCGGTGCCCAGAGGTTAGTCTCTCCGTGAGTGGGCCATGCTCTCCTTTTCCTGAGTCTCTGGGGTATCTCATGGCAATTACGATTATTTTAGCTAGCTTCTTTGTCTCTGTCGTGCTAGGGTCATCTCTGTTGGTATACACTCAATGAGCCACTTGTACCAAATCGCTAAGATTTTTCCCTTCAAACCCTTCCCACTTCTTTGTCATGTCTGAGGCAGACTGACTGAGTAATAAAGGCAGTACTTATTGCCCTCCTGTTTTCAGTGCCTCCGGGCCGTTAGGGGTATAAAGCCCGTAGGCTTCCCTCAGCCACTCTAGAAAGGCAGGCGGACATTCTCTTATAGGAACCTGAAAATTCTCACTGACCTTAGATAAATTCATAGGTTTCCTAGCTCTTCTGCAGAGGGTCATGTAAGAGCAATGGTTGATACCTGGTAAAGCCCTCTGGGCCTTGCTAGGAATTGAGATCCCACATTGTTGGTGTAGTGGCCAAAAGAGTTTCTCTCAAGTGGGGAGTGCCCGCTCGCTGACCATCAGGTTCACTGACTGCTTACTGGGCCTCTGTCTGGAAGGGCTACCCTCCTCCGTTGTGAACAGCACCTGGAGAAGTTGTTGGCAAGCATTCCAGGTGGGCTGATGAGTATGGAAGTCATACCAGTACTAGTGTGTGTGGGGGGCTGCTTGTTAGGGGTGGGGGTGAATTTGGGGGGCCGGTGGGGGAGGGAGTGACTCAATAAGGGCCTGTTAGAAGTTTTCTATTTCTGGACCCTAGAAACCTTATGGGGCGGGGGTTGAAAGAAAGGGTTTGAAGCCAGCTCTCCCACTCCCAGAGTTCTCCTGCAAAATGGGATAAAGCCGATTATGGGAGAGTGATGGGGAGGGGAGGGGAGGGGAGGGGAGGGGAGGGGAGAGGGGTAGGGGAGGGGAGAGGGGTAGGGGAGGGGAGAGGTGAGGGAAGGGAGGGGTGAGGGAGGGGAGGGGTGAGGGAGGGGAGGGGTGGGGGAGGGGAGGGGCGGGAGAGGGTGATGGGGAGGGATGGCCTCCACCTATGTGGTTTTGGGAACTTGGACCGTTTGTTTTTCCGGTCCTTCCATGTTTCCTGAAACCTTGGAAACAAGGGCCCTTTCTTTGCAGGAGGGAGTAAGTCTTTTGTATTTGCAGGCTTCTTAGTGGCAATGTCAGCCCACACTTGAAGTAACGGGATCAGATCGGGATATCCTGGTTCCCTTTAACCATAACTATGAACTCTTAGTAATAGGGGATGGGAAAACTAGTCTTGCGTGGGTCAATCAGGGACTCCTTCTGCCCCATCACTTTTAAACAAATTGTAGAGTCTCCAAGCTTTTGGGTTGAAACCACATCCTCTTGGTGAATGCCGAGAGCAGGGGTCCTCAAACTACAACCTGTGGGCCACATGCAGACAGCCGAGGACGTTGATCCTTTCTGCCGGGTGTATGTGCCCCATTTATTTTTTTTTTGAACTTCAAATCAAGATGTGCAGTGTGCACATGAATTTGTTCGTAATATTTGTTTTTTTAAACTATAGTCTTTCCTTCAAAAGGCCTGAGGGATAGTGAACTGGCCCCTTGGGTAAACAGTTTAAGGACCCCTGCCCTAAGGTATCCTGGACTTAGGGGTTATTAATCTCCCAGCCCTGAAACATCCCTGAACATTCTACCCGTTGTAGGAGGCACCTTGGGAATTTGGACCCCGGGTAATTTACAAGCCTTTACTCCAATTGAACCCAAGAAAATTCAAAATGGCTTAGGCAGTTACTCTATTTTGGTCACTTTTGACTCGTCCTGCACTAGCCCATTATTTCCATTTAACTCTATAACGCGAAGCATGATGTTTTCATAACATTAAAAATGTATATATTAATACATATATATATATATTTATAACTATGAAAGTCCACAACAAAAAGAAAATTTTTTTCCCAAAATTAAAATTGAAGCGTTATAGGGTTAAAAAGAAGGATGGGTCTTATCAGCGGGTCCAAGAGCTTAGCATCATAAATGAATCAGTGATCCGACTGCACCTAGTAGTGCCCAAACCTGTGCCCTCCTAGGGGAAAATGTGAATGCTTTTATCCCTCTTCCTGTACTTCCAATGAACAAACACACATGTCTGGTAATCCTAAGATTATTTTTGTTTCCTGTGACACTCACCTAATTTCAAGGCCAGTGCCACCTCACAAGCTTAGCCTTGTCGTAGTCAAACTGTTCACCTTTTAGACCGTTTGTTTTTCTCAGAAGTTATGGGGTGATTAAAGCTTCTGAACCAAGTGTGCCAGGTCCACGATTACCATCTCCTGGACCACCTCAACCTTATCCATCCTGGATAAAGTTGCCCTCAATGGACAACCCCTCCCAGCAGTGTAGGAAGTGTATGGACCCAAAGCCCCACTTCGCCCGTTTTGCCAGCAGGAAGTAGCTAGAGATGTCATCGCCCAGTACCCCAAAGATTTGGGTCCATATCTCTTCAGGGGGGCAAATGTTAGGTAGCTATGCTAGGGACTGGGGCATCCGTTATGCATGCCCATAGGGCCAAGATAAGAGCCCAGTTAGGAGAGGCACCCTGTGCATGCTCAGAGGTCCAGATTTCTGGCCATGAAGGGGAGGTCACCTGGGTGGTTCCTGTACCTGGATTGACCAATCTAGGCCATGTAAATTCAATTCAGCCACTGGGGTCGGCCAGACTTGCCCATCACGCCTCCCTAACGCTCATAAAACTCTCTTGAGTGCAGACCAGGCTTCTGCATGATTTCTCTCTCACTCAGGAAGGCTCTTTGGAGGCAGCTGTGCTGCACATGAGTGGCTGGTGGATACTGTTCAGATGCATGGCTTTCTGCTTGCAAGGGTTTTTGTCTCAGCTGACTGTAAGGGAGGAGGTAGTACGTCTGGATCACAGAGTATCCATGTCCACAAACGAGGCTGCTCATTCCAAAGTCCTGGAAGTGCTTTATGAAAACCCTCTGCTTTGCAATGTCACTCCTTGTAGATTAGAGTGGGAGGGGCTGGGACCAAGGTATGCTGCCTCTTACTCCCACTTGCAGGTTTCTGGATGCTGATTGTATCTCTTACAGCATCAGTTAGTGGGCTTGTTGTCTGCCTCAGGCTTTGTTCACGGAGATCCTCCAGCTAGTTGGTGGTGTGGGCGCATGAGCAGAGGCTTCCTGCCAATCCCCCATGAGTAGTAGTGCTCCCATGGTGTGGACTCCATGAAAGCCTTGCCCCAGGCAGCACGCTTACAAAGGAGGGTGGGCCCTGCAGGACAGAGGACCATTCCCCCTGTGGAATGGCCTCAGAGATCCACCTCCCTCTCTGGCCAGCTGCTGGGGCTGTGGGTCCTAAGCATCATGGCTGACTCAGTAATAGACACAGGGTGAGGCGACTCCAGTAGCTGTTTTGACTGGTCTAATCCAGCCTGAGATCATCCTTGCATGAGCCCTCTGCCAAGATTATTTTTGTTTCTTTTATGATCTTTTCATTAGTGGCTCCTACAACACTAACCACAATCCATAAATACATCAGCTGTTTGAAGCACATCTGTACATTAATTGCCCTCCTTATTCACAAAATATCCACTCTCCACCCAAGCCCCTGGCCTCAGCTCCTCATTTTTCCCCCCTCAATGCCCGCCACCCATCCCTCATCAATCCTTGGAAATGTACTAATTCTTTTGCCTTATCTTCACCCACCTTTCTTTTGAGGTCAATGAAGATCCTTGTAATTGGTTCCCACTTTCCATCCTGCCCTTCCTCCACCCTCCCAGTATCTCCACTCATAACACTGGTAAAGGGCCCATCCACTCTGGATTCCCCTTGTTTGAAATTCCTATCGGTACTAGAATACTTTCTCTAGTTTGGCCAGATTAGTATGGTAGAACTGGGATCATGATAGTGGGGCAAGAGAAAGCATTAAGAACTAGAGGAAAGTTGTGTTTCATCTTTGCTGTCTCATACCCTGTATTCTTTAATCTCCACTCTGAGATCCTTCTGTAAGGGGATGTCCAGTGCACTGCAAATAGGTTTTGGGTCTATACCCGGCAGTCCCCTCTCATTCTCCATGATAAGATTTTTTTGTTCTCATGATGCCTGTTGCCTTATCCCTTTAAAACTTTGTGATCACACAGGCTGGTATGCTTTCTCCATGTGGGCTCTGTTGCTTCAGAGCCAGATGGCTGTTTCTTTACGCTCAGGCCTTTAAGACCCCACACGCTATATCTTTAGGTAGCTGGACACCATCGGCTTTCTTCACCACATTTGCTTATGCAGCCGCTTTGTGGTCAGTGATTGTGTAGGGAAGGTGAGCATCTTAGAATGCCAATTTAATAGAACAGTGTTATTGCAATGAGGGAGTCCTTGAGCGGAGGCCCTATGTCCATCTGCTACCTTAATACTAAATCTATAAACATATGGACATAGATCTATTTCCCCATGCCCCTTTGTAAATATATGTACATATGTACATGCCTTTATTTAGACGTCTATAACTGGCCCTTGCTTCCCAGCTCACTCTTCTATACCCTTTGATTTTCCTCTTGTGCCCACTGCCATGCTCAGTCTTCTTTTGGGTTTCAGTAATTCCTCTTGGTTACATTACCTTTGATCACGCCCTACCAGGCCTCCTACATCCCCCTCACTACCATTTTCCATCACTTGTTGTACCCTTGTCTCTGGGTTTCTTTACACCACTTCCTTTCCCCCCACCGTGCTCACTCCCATGCCCAATGGAAAGGGCCGGTCACATGTTTACTCCTCCAGATTGTTCATCCAGCCTCTCTTAATTAGACAGACCTGTAAAGGTAATAACATGCACAAAACAAGACTGAGCTAAACCAAGCAGCAAAAAGAAAAAAAACAAAAACAAAAATGAAAACAAAACCCAACGCAAATCCAATGACACTAAAAGAAAACAACACTAACCAGAAAGAAAAGTACAAGGACTGTGTGGTGAACTTTAGGAGTGTTTTCCAGTCCAGTGTGTGGGGGCACCGAACCCTGACCACAAAGTCCACCTTTGGCATTCCCCGGGGACTTTGATGCTCCGTTTTCTTACTCTTCCGCTGCACTCTCTTAGTGTCATGCATCGAAGTGGCAGGATCAGTTCGGGCGCAGTTCCCACACTGTGTGTCCAGTGTTGTCCCCTCTAAGGCTATGGGTCTTTGAGGGACGTTTCTCATCGTGGGGCTGCCCATGTGGTCTTCTCTGTGGATTGGCTTCTCTGATTGGGAACATCATCCTCAAGGTGTATTGGGCCAGGGTGTGCTCCATTCTCCCCTCCTCCCCCTTGTTCTGCCCTGTGTTCTCTGATCAGATATGTCCCTCTCCGTGAGCTGCAGATCCGGTGCCATCCTGTGAAATACAATCTTTTGGTGCTGCAAGGATGTGGGGGGGTGGGTATCAGCTCAGATCTTTTGAGAGTCCAGGAGATATTGACTGCTCGATGGGCACAGTTCTGTGGGGCACCGTGCTCTTGGTCCAGACGCTGGTTGTGAATATGACTTTGTTGTTAACCAGTTGTGTGTCTCTGGGTCAACTCCCGTGTGTTTTTGAGTGAGTTTTCTAATCTGCAAAGTAAATGTACAGGATTATCCAGACTCCCATGTCAGCAAGTTATCGAGAGGGGTTAATCAGAGACTGTTTCATATAGTGTGTACCTGCGCGCCGCATTCTAGACCTGCGATGGCAATTATGAGCTCAGGATAGAGATGGTGTCCAGCAGGTAACATACGTGGCTCCATATTGAAACAGGAAGCCCACTGTGTAGACTTGGTCCTTCCGTTGATGGCCACCGGCCACCTAGTCTTCTCCCGCTATAACTGCTTCACTGGCTCAGCAGCTGAGCCAGAAGCCAGTGATATCATAACCAGGTGGCTAACTGGGCCAAAGGGCTGATAGATATTTGTTATCTTGTTGTCTTGGGAAACCCACCTACCCTCCATGCAAACCTTCTGGTGTGAGTTATCTGTGGAAGGAATCATAGGCTCACAGTAATTCACATCTTTCTTCTTGAAAATGTGCCCATATTCCTTTCTGAACCTGACAAGGTGGCCCCTGTGTCCACCAAGAAATTTACTGCCTGGCCTCCTACTTGGAGAGTTAGCCTGGGCTTTTGGCGGCGAAGTGAAACAGAGCCCTGACCCCTTCATTGAGCTTCTTCAAGCATTATTGTCTCTTGCTTGGGTCTTTCTACGTGCAGATGAGGCCCATCCACTCTAGTGGAGGGTCGTGCACCTCTCCTGGGGTTTTCAAGGCACTGATTTTTCCAGTGTCCTTCTTTCCTGCAGTAGGCACATTGGTCCTTCCCCATGGCTTGGCGGTGCCCAGAGGTTAGTCTCTCCGTGAGTGGGCCATGCTCTCCTTTTCCTGAGTCTCTGGGGTATCTCATGGCAATTACGATTATTTTAGCTAGCTTCTTTGTCTCTGTCGTGCTAGGGTCATCTCTGTTGGTATACACTCAATGAGCCACTTGTACCAAATCGCTAAGATTTTTCCCTTCAAACCCTTCCCACTTCTTTGTCATGTCTGAGGCAGACTGACTGAGTAATAAAGGCAGTACTTATTGCCCTCCTGTTTTCAGTGCCTCCGGGCCGTTAGGGGTATAAAGCCCGTAGGCTTCCCTCAGCCACTCTAGAAAGGCAGGCGGACATTCTCTTATAGGAACCTGAAAATTCTCACTGACCTTAGATAAATTCATAGGTTTCCTAGCTCTTCTGCAGAGGGTCATGTAAGAGCAATGGTTGATACCTGGTAAAGCCCTCTGGGCCTTGCTAGGAATTGAGATCCCACATTGTTGGTGTAGTGGCCAAAAGAGTTTCTCTCAAGTGGGGAGTGCCCGCTCGCTGACCATCAGGTTCACTGACTGCTTACTGGGCCTCTGTCTGGAAGGGCTACCCTCCTCCGTTGTGAACAGCACCTGGAGAAGTTGTTGGCAAGCATTCCAGGTGGGCTGATGAGTATGGAAGTCATACCAGTACTAGTGTGTGTGGGGGGCTGCTTGTTAGGGGTGGGGGTGAATTTGGGGGGCCGGTGGGGGAGGGAGTGACTCAATAAGGGCCTGTTAGAAGTTTTCTATTTCTGGACCCTAGAAACCTTATGGGGCGGGGGTTGAAAGAAAGGGTTTGAAGCCAGCTCTCCCACTCCCAGAGTTCTCCTGCAAAATGGGATAAAGCCGATTATGGGAGAGTGATGGGGAGGGGAGGGGAGGGGAGGGGAGGGGAGGGGAGAGGGGTAGGGGAGGGGAGAGGGGTAGGGGAGGGGAGAGGTGAGGGAAGGGAGGGGTGAGGGAGGGGAGGGGTGAGGGAGGGGAGGGGTGGGGGAGGGGAGGGGCGGGAGAGGGTGATGGGGAGGGATGGCCTCCACCTATGTGGTTTTGGGAACTTGGACCGTTTGTTTTTCCGGTCCTTCCATGTTTCCTGAAACCTTGGAAACAAGGGCCCTTTCTTTGCAGGAGGGAGTAAGTCTTTTGTATTTGCAGGCTTCTTAGTGGCAATGTCAGCCCACACTTGAAGTAACGGGATCAGATCGGGATATCCTGGTTCCCTTTAACCATAACTATGAACTCTTAGTAATAGGGGATGGGAAAACTAGTCTTGCGTGGGTCAATCAGGGACTCCTTCTGCCCCATCACTTTTAAACAAATTGTAGAGTCTCCAAGCTTTTGGGTTGAAACCACATCCTCTTGGTGAATGCCGAGAGCAGGGGTCCTCAAACTACAACCTGTGGGCCACATGCAGACAGCCGAGGACGTTGATCCTTTCTGCCGGGTGTATGTGCCCCATTTATTTTTTTTTTGAACTTCAAATCAAGATGTGCAGTGTGCACATGAATTTGTTCGTAATATTTGTTTTTTTAAACTATAGTCTTTCCTTCAAAAGGCCTGAGGGATAGTGAACTGGCCCCTTGGGTAAACAGTTTAAGGACCCCTGCCCTAAGGTATCCTGGACTTAGGGGTTATTAATCTCCCAGCCCTGAAACATCCCTGAACATTCTACCCGTTGTAGGAGGCACCTTGGGAATTTGGACCCCGGGTAATTTACAAGCCTTTACTCCAATTGAACCCAAGAAAATTCAAAATGGCTTAGGCAGTTACTCTATTTTGGTCACTTTTGACTCGTCCTGCACTAGCCCATTATTTCCATTTAACTCTATAACGCGAAGCATGATGTTTTCATAACATTAAAAATGTATATATTAATACATATATATATATATTTATAACTATGAAAGTCCACAACAAAAAGAAAATTTTTTTCCCAAAATTAAAATTGAAGCGTTATAGGGTTAAAAAGAAGGATGGGTCTTATCAGCGGGTCCAAGAGCTTAGCATCATAAATGAATCAGTGATCCGACTGCACCTAGTAGTGCCCAAACCTGTGCCCTCCTAGGGGAAAATGTGAATGCTTTTATCCCTCTTCCTGTACTTCCAATGAACAAACACACATGTCTGGTAATCCTAAGATTATTTTTGTTTCCTGTGACACTCACCTAATTTCAAGGCCAGTGCCACCTCACAAGCTTAGCCTTGTCGTAGTCAAACTGTTCACCTTTTAGACCGTTTGTTTTTCTCAGAAGTTATGGGGTGATTAAAGCTTCTGAACCAAGTGTGCCAGGTCCACGATTACCATCTCCTGGACCACCTCAACCTTATCCATCCTGGATAAAGTTGCCCTCAATGGACAACCCCTCCCAGCAGTGTAGGAAGGGTATGGACCCAAAGCCCCACTTCGCCCGTTTTGCCAGCAGGAAGTAGCTAGAGATGTCGTCGCCCAGTACCCCAAAGATTTGGGTCCATATCTCTTCAGGGGGGCAAATGTTAGGTAGCTATGCTAGGGACTGGGGCATCCGTTATGCATGCCCATAGGGCCAAGATAAGAGCCCAGTTAGGAGAGGCACCCTGTGCATGCTCAGAGGTCCAGATTTCTGGCCATGAAGGGGAGGTCACCTGGGTGGTTCCTGTACCTGGATTGACCAATCTAGGCCATGTAAATTCAATTCAGCCACTGGGGTCGGCCAGACTTGCCCATCACGCCTCCCTAACGCTCATAAAACTCTCTTGAGTGCAGACCAGGCTTCTGCATGATTTCTCTCTCACTCAGGAAGGCTCTTTGGAGGCAGCTGTGCTGCACATGAGTGGCTGGTGGATACTGTTCAGATGCATGGCTTTCTGCTTGCAAGGGTTTTTGTCTCAGCTGACTGTAAGGGAGGAGGTAGTACGTCTGGATCACAGAGTATCCATGTCCACAAACGAGGCTGCTCATTCCAAAGTCCTGGAAGTGCTTTATGAAAACCCTCTGCTTTGCAATGTCACTCCTTGTAGATTAGAGTGGGAGGGGCTGGGACCAAGGTATGCTGCCTCTTACTCCCACTTGCAGGTTTCTGGATGCTGATTGTATCTCTTACAGCATCAGTTAGTGGGCTTGTTGTCTGCCTCAGGCTTTGTTCACGGAGATCCTCCAGCTAGTTGGTGGTGTGTGCGCATGAGCAGAGGCTTCCTGCCAATCCCCCATGAGTAGTAGAGCTCCCATGGTGTGGACTCCATGAAAGCCTTGCCCCAGGCAGCACGCTTACAAAGGAGGGTGGGCCCTGCAGGACAGAGGACCATTCCCCCTGTGGAATGGCCTCAGAGATCCACCTCCCTCTCTGGCCAGCTGCTGGGGCTGTGGGTCCTAAGCATCATGGCTGACTCAGTAATAGACACAGGGTGAGGCGACTCCAGTAGCTGTTTTGACTGGTCTAATCCAGCCTGAGATCATCCTTGCATGAGCCCTCTGCCAAGATTATTTTTGTTTCTTTTATGATCTTTTCATTAGTGGCTCCTACAACACTAACCACAATCCATAAATACATCAGCTGTTTGAAGCACATCTGTACATTAATTGCCCTCCTTATTCACAAAATATCCACTCTCCACCCAAGCCCCTGGCCTCAGCTCCTCATTTTTCCCCCCTCAATGCCCGCCACCCATCCCTCATCAATCCTTGGAAATGTACTAATTCTTTTGCCTTATCTTCACCCACCTTTCTTTTGAGGTCAATGAAGATCCTTGTAATCGGTTCCCACTTTCCATCCTGCCCTTCCTCCACCCTCCCAGTATCTCCACTCATAACACTGGTAAAGGGCCCATCCACTCTGGATTCCCCTTGTTTGAAATTCCTATCGGTACTAGAATACTTTCTCTAGTTTGGCCAGATTAGTATGGTAGAACTGGGATCATGATAGTGGGGCAAGAGAAAGCATTAAGAACTAGAGGAAAGTTGTGTTTCATCTTTGCTGTCTCATACCCTGTATTCTTTAATCTCCACTCTGAGATCCTTCTGTAAGGGGATGTCCAGTGCACTGCAAATAGGTTTTGGGTCTATACCCGGCAGTCCCCTCTCATTCTCCATGATAAGATTTTTTTGTTCTCATGATGCCTGTTGCCTTATCCCTTTAAAACTTTGTGATCACACAGGCTGGTATGCTTTCTCCATGTGGGCTCTGTTGCTTCAGAGCCAGATGGCTGTTTCTTTACGCTCAGGCCTTTAAGACCCCACACGCTATATCTTTAGGTAGCTGGACACCATCGGCTTTCTTCACCACATTTGCTTATGCAGCCGCTTTGTGGTCAGTGATTGTGTAGGGAAGGTGAGCATCTTAGAATGCCAATTTAATAGAACAGTGTTATTGCAATGAGGGAGTCCTTGAGCGGAGGCCCTATGTCCATCTGCTACCTTAATACTAAATCTATAAACATATGGACATAGATCTATTTCCCCATGCCCCTTTGTAAATATATGTACATATGTACATGCCTTTATTTAGACGTCTATAACTGGCCCTTGCTTCCCAGCTCACTCTTCTATACCCTTTGATTTTCCTCTTGTGCCCACTGCCATGCTCAGTCTTCTTTTGGGTTTCAGTAATTCCTCTTGGTTACATTACCTTTGATCACGCCCTACCAGGCCTCCTACATCCCCCTCACTACCATTTTCCATCACTTGTTGTACCCTTGTCTCTGGGTTTCTTTACACCACTTCCTTTCCCCCCACCGTGCTCACTCCCATGCCCAATGGAAAGGGCCGGTCACATGTTTACTCCTCCAGATTGTTCATCCAGCCTCTCTTAATTAGACAGACCTGTAAAGGTAATAACATGCACAAAACAAGACTGAGCTAAACCAAGCAGCAAAAAGAAAAAAAACAAAAACAAAAATGAAAACAAAACCCAACGCAAATCCAATGACACTAAAAGAAAACAACACTAACCAGAAAGAAAAGTACAAGGACTGTGTGGTGAACTTTAGGAGTGTTTTCCAGTCCAGTGTGTGGGGGCACCGAACCCTGACCACAAAGTCCACCTTTGGCATTCCCCGGGGACTTTGATGCTCCGTTTTCTTACTCTTCCGCTGCACTCTCTTAGTGTCATGCATCGAAGTGGCAGGATCAGTTCGGGCGCAGTTCCCACACTGTGTGTCCAGTGTTGTCCCCTCTAAGGCTATGGGTCTTTGAGGGACGTTTCTCATCGTGGGGCTGCCCATGTGGTCTTCTCTGTGGATTGGCTTCTCTGATTGGGAACATCATCCTCAAGGTGTATTGGGCCAGGGTGTGCTCCATTCGCCCCTCCTCCCCCTTGTTCTGCCCTGTGTTCTCTGATCAGATATGTCCCTCTCCGTGAGCTGCAGATCCGGTGCCATCCTGTGAAATACAATCTTTTGGTGCTGCAAGGATGTGGGGGGGTGGGTATCAGCTCAGATCTTTTGAGAGTCCAGGAGATATTGACTGCTCGATGGGCACAGTTCTGTGGGGCACCGTGCTCTTGGTCCAGACGCTGGTTGTGAATATGACTTTGTTGTTAACCAGTTGTGTGTCTCTGGGTCAACTCCCGTGTGTTTTTGAGTGAGTTTTCTAATCTGCAAAGTAAATGTACAGGATTATCCAGACTCCCATGTCAGCAAGTTATCGAGAGGGGTTAATCAGAGACTGTTTCATATAGTGTGTACCTGCGCGCCGCATTCTAGACCTGCGATGGCAATTATGAGCTCAGGATAGAGATGGTGTCCAGCAGGTAACATACGTGGCTCCATATTGAAACAGGAAGCCCACTGTGTAGACTTGGTCCTTCCGTTGATGGCCACCGGCCACCTAGTCTTCTCCCGCTATAACTGCTTCACTGGCTCAGCAGCTGAGCCAGAAGCCAGTGATATCATAACCAGGTGGCTAACTGGGCCAAAGGGCTGATAGATATTTGTTATCTTGTTGTCTTGGGAAACCCACCTACCCTCCATGCAAACCTTCTGGTGTGAGTTATCTGTGGAAGGAATCATAGGCTCACAGTAATTCACATCTTTCTTCTTGAAAATGTGCCCATATTCCTTTCTGAACCTGACAAGGTGGCCCCTGTGTCCACCAAGAAATTTACTGCCTGGCCTCCTACTTGGAGAGTTAGCCTGGGCTTTTGGCGGCGAAGTGAAACAGAGCCCTGACCCCTTCATTGAGCTTCTTCAAGCATTATTGTCTCTTGCTTGGGTCTTTCTACGTGCAGATGAGGCCCATCCACTCTAGTGGAGGGTCGTGCACCTCTCCTGGGGTTTTCAAGGCACTGATTTTTCCAGTGTCCTTCTTTCCTGCAGTAGGCACATTGGTCCTTCCCCATGGCTTGGCGGTGCCCAGAGGTTAGTCTCTCCGTGAGTGGGCCATGCTCTCCTTTTCCTGAGTCTCTGGGGTATCTCATGGCAATTACGATTATTTTAGCTAGCTTCTTTGTCTCTGTCGTGCTAGGGTCATCTCTGTTGGTATACACTCAATGAGCCACTTGTACCAAATCGCTAAGATTTTTCCCTTCAAACCCTTCCCACTTCTTTGTCATGTCTGAGGCAGACTGACTGAGTAATAAAGGCAGTACTTATTGCCCTCCTGTTTTCAGTGCCTCCGGGCCGTTAGGGGTATAAAGCCCGTAGGCTTCCCTCAGCCACTCTAGAAAGGCAGGCGGACATTCTCTTATAGGAACCTGAAAATTCTCACTGACCTTAGATAAATTCATAGGTTTCCTAGCTCTTCTGCAGAGGGTCATGTAAGAGCAATGGTTGATACCTGGTAAAGCCCTCTGGGCCTTGCTAGGAATTGAGATCCCACATTGTTGGTGTAGTGGCCAAAAGAGTTTCTCTCAAGTGGGGAGTGCCCGCTCGCTGACCATCAGGTTCACTGACTGCTTACTGGGCCTCTGTCTGGAAGGGCTACCCTCCTCCGTTGTGAACAGCACCTGGAGAAGTTGTTGGCAAGCATTCCAGGTGGGCTGATGAGTATGGAAGTCATACCAGTACTAGTGTGTGTGGGGGGCTGCTTGTTAGGGGTGGGGGTGAATTTGGGGGGCCGGTGGGGGAGGGAGTGACTCAATAAGGGCCTGTTAGAAGTTTTCTATTTCTGGACCCTAGAAATCTTATGGGGCGGGGGTTGAAAGAAAGGGTTTGAAGCCAGCTCTCCCACTCCCAGAGTTCTCCTGCAAAATGGGATAAAGCCGATTAGGGGAGAGTGATGGGGAGGGGAGGGGAGGGGAGGGGAGGGGGGAGGGGTAGGGGAGGGGAGAGGGGTAGGGGAGGGGAGAGGTGAGGGAAGGGAGGGCTGAGGGAGGGGAGGGGTGAGGGAGGGGAGGGGTGGGGGAGGGGAGGGGCGGGAGAGGGTGATGGGGAGGGATGGCCTCCACCTATGTGGTTTTGGGAACTTGGACCGTTTGTTTTTCCGGTCCTTCCATGTTTCCTGAAACCTTGGAAACAAGGGCCCTTTCTTTGCAGGATGGAGTAAGTCTTTTGTATTTGCAGGCTTCTTAGTGGCAATGTCAGCCCACACTTGAAGTAACGGGATCAGATCGGGATATCCTGGTTCCCTTTAACCATAACTATGAACTCTTAGTAATAGGGGATGGGAAAACTAGTCTTGCGTGGGTCAATCAGGGACTCCTTCTGCCCCATCACTTTTAAACAAATTGTAGAGTCTCCAAGCTTTTGGGTTGAAACCACATCCTCTTGGTGAATGCCGAGAGCAGGGGTCCTCAAACTACAACCTGTGGGCCACATGCAGACAGCCGAGGACGTTGATCCTTTCTGCCGGGTGTATGTGCCCCATTTATTTTTTTTTTTGAACTTCAAATCAAGATGTGCAGTGTGCACATGAATTTGTTCGTAATATTTGTTTTTTTAAACTATAGTCTTTCCTTCAAAAGGCCTGAGGGATAGTGAACTGGCCCCTTGGGTAAACAGTTTAAGGACCCCTGCCCTAAGGTATCCTGGACTTAGGGGTTATTAATCTCCCAGCCCTGAAACATCCCTGAACATTCTACCCGTTGTAGGAGGCACCTTGGGAATTTGGACCCCGGGTAATTTACAAGCCTTTACTCCAATTGAACCCAAGAAAATTCAAAATGGCTTAGGCAGTTACTCTATTTTGGTCACTTTTGACTCGTCCTGCACTAGCCCATTATTTCCATTTAACTCTATAACGCGAAGCATGATGTTTTCATAACATTAAAAATGTATATATTAATACATATATATATATTTATAACTATGAAAGTCCACAACAAAAAGAAAATTTTTTCCCAAAATTAAAATTGAAGCGTTATAGGGTTAAAAAGAAGGATGGGTCTTATCAGCGGGTCCAAGAGCTTAGCATCATAAATGAATCAGTGATCCGACTGCACCTAGTAGTGCCCAAACCTGTGCCCTCCTAGGGGAAAATGTGAATGCTTTTATCCCTCTTCCTGTACTTCCAATGAACAAACACACATGTCTGGTAATCCTAAGATTATTTTTGTTTCCTGTGACACTCACCTAATTTCAAGGCCACTGCCACCTCACAAGCTTAGCCTTGTCGTAGTCAAACTGTTCACCTTTTAGACCGTTTGTTTTTCTCAGAAGTTATGGGGTGATTAAAGCTTCTGAACCAAGTGTGCCAGGTCCACGATTACCATCTCCTGGACCACCTCAACCTTATCCATCCTGGATAAAGTTGCCCTCAATGGACAACCCCTCCCAGCAGTGTAGGAAGGGTATGGACCCAAAGCCCCACTTCGCCCGTTTTGCCAGCAGGAAGTAGCTAGAGATGTCGTCGCCCAGTACCCCAAAGATTTGGGTCCATATCTCTTCAGGGGGGCAAATGTTAGGTAGCTATGCTAGGGACTGGGGCATCCGTTATGCATGCCCATAGGGCCAAGATAAGAGCCCAGTTAGGAGAGGCACCCTGTGCATGCTCAGAGGTCCAGATTTCTGGCCATGAAGGGGAGGTCACCTGGGTGGTTCCTGTACCTGGATTGACCAATCTAGGCCATGTAAATTCAATTCAGCCACTGGGGTCGGCCAGACTTGCCCATCACGCCTCCCTAACGCTCATAAAACTCTCTTGAGTGCAGACCAGGCTTCTGCATGATTTCTCTCTCACTCAGGAAGGCTCTTTGGAGGCAGCTGTGCTGCACATGAGTGGCTGGTGGATACTGTTCAGATGCATGGCTTTCTGCTTGCAAGGGTTTTTGTCTCAGCTGACTGTAAGGGAGGAGGTAGTACGTCTGGATCACAGAGTATCCATGTCCACAAACGAGGCTGCTCATTCCACAGTCCTGGAAGTGCTTTATGAAAACCCTCTGCTTTGCAATGTCACTCCTTGTAGATTAGAGTGGGAGGGGCTGGGACCAAGGTATGCTGCCTCTTACTCCCACTTGCAGGTTTCTGGATGCTGATTGTATCTCTTACAGCATCAGTTAGTGGGCTTGTTGTCTGCCTCAGGCTTTGTTCACGGAGATCCTCCAGCTAGTTGGTGGTGTGTGCGCATGAGCAGAGGCTTCCTGCCAATCCCCCATGAGTAGTAGAGCTCCCATGGTGTGGACTCCATGAAAGCCTTGCCCCAGGCAGCACGCTTACAAAGGAGGGTGGGCCCTGCAGGACAGAGGACCATTCCCCCTGTGGAATGGCCTCAGAGATCCACCTCCCTCTCTGGCCAGCTGCTGGGGCTGTGGGTCCTAAGCATCATGGCTGACTCAGTAATAGACACAGGGTGAGGCGACTCCAGTAGCTGTTTTGACTGGTCTAATCCAGCCTGAGATCATCCTTGCATGAGCCCTCTGCCAAGATTATTTTTGTTTCTTTTATGATCTTTTCATTAGTGGCTCCTACAACACTAACCACAATCCATAAATACATCAGCTGTTTGAAGCACATCTGTACATTAATTGCCCTCCTTATTCACAAAATATCCACTCTCCACCCAAGCCCCTGGCCTCAGCTCCTCATTTTTCCCCCCTCAATGCCCGCCACCCATCCCTCATCAATCCTTGGAAATGTACTAATTCTTTTGCCTTATCTTCACCCACCTTTCTTTTGAGGTCAATGAAGATCCTTGTAATCGGTTCCCACTTTCCATCCTGCCCTTCCTGCACCCTCCCAGTATCTCCACTCATAACACTGGTAAAGGGCCCATCCACTCTGGATTCCCCTTGTTTGAAATTCCTATCGGTACTAGAATACTTTCTCTAGTTTGGCAAGATTAGTATGGTAGAACTGGGATCATGATAGTGGGGCAAGAGAAAGCATTAAGAACTAGAGGAAAGTTGTGTTTCATCTTTGCTGTCTCATACCCTGTATTCTTTAATCTCCACTCTGAGATCCTTCTGTAAGGGGATGTCCAGTGCACTGCAAATAGGTTTTGGGCCTAAACCCGGCAGTCCCCTCTCATTCTCCTTGATAAGATTTTTTTGTTCTCATGATGCCTGTTGCCTTATCCCTTTAAAACTTTGTGATCACACAGGCTGGTATGCTTTCTCCATGTGGGCTCTGTTGCTTCAGAGCCAGATGGCTGTTTCTTTACCCTCAGGCCTTTAAGACCCCACACGCTATATCTTTAGGTAGCTGGACACCATCGGCTTTCTTCACCACATTTGCTTATGCAGCCGCTTTGTGGTCAGTGATTGTGTAGGGAAGGTGAGCATCTTAGAATGCCAATTTAATAGAACAGTGTTATTGCAATGAGGGAGTCCTTGAGCGGAGGCCCTATGTCCATCTGCTACCTTAATACTAAATCTATAAACATATGGACATAGATCTATTTCCCCATGCCCCTTTGTAAATATATGTACATATGTACATGCCTTTATTTAGACGTCTATAACTGGCCCTTGCTTCCCAGCTCACTCTTCTATACCCTTTGATTTTCCTCTTGTGCCCACTGCCATGCTCAGTCTTCCTTTGGGTTTCAGTAATTCCTCTTGGTTACATTACCTTTGATCACGCCCTACCAGGCCTCCTACATCCCCCTCACTACCATTTTCCATCACTTGTTGTACCCTTGTCTCTGGGTTTCTTTACACCACTTCCTTTCCCCCCACCGTGCTCACTTCCATACCCAATGGAAAGGGCCGGTCACATGTTTACTCCTCCAGATTGTTCATCCAGCCTCTCTTAATTAGACAGACCTGTAAAGGTAATAACATGCACAAAACAAGACTGAGCTAAACCAAGCAGCAAAAAGAAAAAAAAACAAACAAAAATGAAAACAAAACCCAACCCAAATCCAATGACACTAAAAGAAAACAACACTAACCAGAAAGAAAAGTACAAGGACTGTGTGGTGAACTTTAGGAGTGTTTTCCAGTCCAGTCTGTGGGGGCACCGAACCCTGACCACAAAGTCCACCTTTGGCATTCTCCGGGGACTTTGATGCTCCGTTTTCTTACTCTTCCGCTGCACTCTCTTAGTGTCATGCATCGAAGTGGCAGGATCAGTTCGGGCGCAGTTCCCACACTGTGTGTCCAGTGTTGTCCCCTCTAAGGCTATGGGTCTTTGAGGGACGTTTCTCATCGTGGGGCTGCCCATGTGGTCTTCTCTGTGGATTGGCTTCTCTGATTGGGAACATCATCCTCAAGGTGTATTGGGCCAGGATGTGCTCCATTCTCCCCTCCTCCCCCTTGTTCTGCCCTGTGTTCTCTGATCAGATATGTCCCTCTCCGTGAGCTGCAGATCCGGTGCCATCCTGTGAAATACAATCTTTTGGTGCTGCAAGGATGTGGGGGGGTGGGTATCAGCTCAGATCTTTTGAGAGTCCAGGAGATATTGACTGCTCGATGGGCACAGTTCTGTGGGGCACCGTGCTCTTGGTCCAGACGCTGGTTGTGAATATGACTTTGTTGTTAACCAGTTGTGTGTCTCTGGGTCTACTCCTGTGTGTTTTTGAGTGAGTTTTCTAATCTGCAAAGTAAATGTACAGGATTATCCAGACTCCCATGTCAGCAAGTTATCGAGAGGGGTTAATCAGAGACTGTTTCATATAGTGTGTACCTGCGCGCCGCATTCTAGACCTGCGATGGCAATTATGAGCTCAGGATAGAGATGGTGTCCAGCAGGTAACATACGTGGCTCCATATTGAAACAGGAAGCCCACTGTGGAGATTTGGTCCTTCCGTTGATGGCCACCGGCCACCTAGTCTTCTCCTGCTATAACTGCTTCACTGGCTCAGCAGCTGAGCCAGAAGCCAGTGATATCATAACCAGGTGGCTAACTGGGCCAAAGGGCTGATAGATATTTGTTATTTTGTTGTCTTGGGAAACCCACCTACCCTCCATGCAAACCTTCTGGTGTGAGTTATCTGTGGAAGGAATCATAGGCTCACAGTAATTCACATCTTTCTTCTTGAAAATGTGCCCATATTCCTTTCTGAACCTGACAAGGTGGCCCCTGTGTCCACCAAGAAATTTACTGCCTGGCCTCCTACTTGGAGAGTTAGCCTGGGCTTTTGGCGGCGAAGTGAAACAGAGCCCTGACCCCTTCATTGAGCTTCTTCAAGCATTATTGTCTCTTGCTTGGGTCTTTCTACGTGCAGATGAGGCCCATCCACTCTAGTGGAGGGTCGTGCACCTCTCCTGGGGTTTTCAAGGCACTGATTTTTCCAGTGTCCTTCTTTCCTGCAGTAGGGACATTGGTCCTTCCCCATGGCTTGGCAGTGCCCACAGGTTAGTCTCTCCGTGAGTGGGCCATGCTCTCCTTTTCCTGAGTCTCTGGGGTATCTCATGGCAATTACGATTATTTTAGCTAGCTTCTTTGTCTCTGTCGTGCTAGGGTCATCTCTGTTGGTATACACTCAATGAGCCACTTGTACCAAATCGCTAAGATTTTTCCCTTCAAACCCTTCCCATTTCTTTGTCATGTCTGAGGCAGACTGACTGAGTAATAAAGGCAGTACTTATTGCCCTCCTGTTTTCAGTGCCTCCGGGCCGTTAGGGGTATAAAGCCCGTAGGCTTCCCTCAGCCACTCTAGAAAGGCAGGCGGACATTCTCTTATAGGAACCTGAAAATTCTCACTGACCTTAGATAAATTCATATGTTTCCTAGCTCTTCTGCAGAGGGTCATGTAAGAGCAATGGTTGATACCTGGTAAAGCCCTCTGGGCCTTGCTAGGAATTGAGATCCCACATTGTTGGTGTAGTGGCCAAAAGAGTTTCTCTCAAGTGGGGAGTGCCCACTCGCTGACCATCAGGTTCACTGACTGCTTACTGGGCCTCTTTCTGGAAGGGCTACCCTTCCTCCGTTGTGAACACCACCTGGAGAAGTTGCTGGCCATCAGTCCAGGTGGGCTGATGAGTATGGAAGAAATACCAGAACTAGTGTGTGTGGTGGGCTGCTGGTTGGTGGTAGGGGTGAGTTTGGGGGGCCGGTGGGGGAGAGAGTGACTCAATAAGGGCCTGTTAGAAGTTTTCTATTTCTGGCCCTTAGAAACCTTATAGGGCGGGGGTGGATCCAAAGGGTCTGAAGCCAGCTCTCCCTCTCCCAGAGTTCTTGTGCAAAATGAGATAAAGCTGATTAGGGGAGAGAGATCGGAAGGGGAGGGGAGGGAAAGGAAGGGAGAAGAGGGGGTGGGGAGGTGGGCGTGGAGGGATGGCCTCCACATATGTGGTTTTGGGAACTTGGACCGTTTGTTTTTCCGGTCCTGCCATGTTTCCTGAAACCTTGGAAACAAGGACACTTTCTTTGAGGGATGGAGTAAGTCTTATATTTGCAGGCTTCTTCGTGGCAATGTCAGCCCACACTTGAATTAAAAGAATCAGATCGGGATGTCCTGGTTCCCCTTAACCATAACTATGAACTCTTAGTAATAGGGGATGGGAAAACTAGTCTTGCATGGGTCAATCAGGGACTCCTTCTGCCCCATCACTTTTAAACAAATTGTAGAGTCTCCAAGCTTTTGGGTTGAAACCACATCCTCTTGGTGAATGCCTATAGCAGGGGACCTAAAACTACAACCTGTGGGCCACATGCAGACAGCCGAGGACATTGATCCTTTCTGCCGTTTGTATGTGCCCCATTTATTTTTGAGCTTCAAATCAAGATGTGCAGTGTGCACATGAATTTGTTCGTAATTTTTTTTTAACCTATAGTCTGTCCCTCCAATGGCCTGAGGGACAGTGAACTGGCCCCCTGGGTAAACAGTTTCAGGACCCCTGCCTTAAGGTATCCTGGACTTAGGGGTTACTAATCTCCCAGCCCTGAAACATCCCTGAACATTCTACCCGTTGTAGGAGGCACCATGGGAATTTGGACCCTGGGTAATTTACAAGCCTTTACTCCAATTGAACCCAAGAAAATTCAAAATGACTTAGGCAGTTACTCTATTTTGGTCACTTTTGACTCTTCCTGTACTAGCCCATTATTTCCATTTAACTCTATAACGTGGAGCATGATGTTTTCATAACATATAAAAATGTATATATTCATATATATATATATTTATAACTATGAATGTCCACAACAAAAATAAAATAATATTTTCCCCAAATTAAAATTGAAGTGTTATTGGGTTAAAAAGGAAGATGGGTCTTATAAGCGAGTCAAAGACCTTAGCATCATAAATGAATCAGTGATCCCACTGCACCTAGTAGTGCCCAAACCTGTGCCCATCTAGGGGAAAGTGTGAATGCTTTTATCCCTCTTCCTATACTTCCAATGAACAAACACACATGTCTGGTAATTCTAAGATTTTTTTTGTTTCCTGTGACACTCACCTAATTTCAAGGCCACTGCCACCTCAGAAGCTTAGCCTTGTCGTAGTCAAACTGTTCACCTTTTCTACCGTTTGTTTTTCCCAGAAGTTATCGGGTGACTAAAACTTCTGAACCAAGTGTGCCAGGTCCACGACTACCACCTCCTGGACTACCTCAACCTTATCCATCCTGGATAAAGTTGCCCTCAATGGACAAACCCTCCCTGCATTGTAGGAAGGGTATGGACCCAAAGCCCCACCTCGCCGGTTTTTCCAGCAGGAAGTAGCTAGAGATGTTGTTGCCCAGTAGCCCAAAGATTTGGATCCATATCTCTTCAGGGGGGCAAATGTTAGGTAGCTATCCTAGGGACTGGGGCATCCGTTATGCATGCCCATAGGGCCAAGATAAGAGCCCAGTTAGGAGAGGCACCCTGTGCATGCTCAGAGGTCCAGGTTTCTGGCCATGAAGGGGAGGTACACCTGGGTGGGTCCTGTACCTGGATTGACCAACCAAGGCCATGTAAATTCAATTCAGCCACTGGGGTTGGCCAGACTTGCCCACCATGCCTCACTAACGCTCATAACACTCACTTGAGTGACAGACCAGGCTTCTGCTTGATTTCTCTCTCACTCGGGAAGGCTCTTTGGAGGCAGCAGGGCTGCACATGAGTGGCTGGTAGATACTGTTCAGATGCATGTCTTTCTGCTTGCAAGCGTTTTTGTCTCAGCTGCCTGGAAGGGAGGAGATAGTACGTCTGGATCACAGAGTATCCATGTCCACAAATGTGGCTGCTCATTCGACAGTCCTGGCAGTGCTTTATGAAAACCCTCTGCTTTGCAATGTCACTCCTTGTAGATTAGAGTGGCAGGCGCTGGGACCAACGTATGCTGCCTCTTACTCCCTGTTGCAGGTTTCTGGATGCTGATTGTATCTCTTACAGCATCAGTTAGTGGGCTTGCTGTCTGCCTCAGGCTTTGTTCACGGAGATCCTCCAGCTAGTTGGTGGTGTGTGCGCATGAGCAGAGGCTTCCTGCCAATCCACAATGAGTAGTAGAGCTCCCATGTTGTGGACTCCATGAAATCCGTGCCCCAGACAGCACGCTTACAAAGGAGGGTGGGCCCTGCAGGACAGATGACCATTCCCCCTGTGGAATCGCCTCAGAGACCCAGGTCCTTCACTGGCCAGCTGCTGGGGCTGTGGACCCTAAGCTTCATGCCTGACTCAGGAATAGACACAGGGTGAGGAGACTCCAGTAGCTGTTTTGTCTGGTCTAATCCAGCCTGAGATCATCCTTGCATGAGCCCTCTGCCAAGATTATTTTTGTTTCTTTTATGATCTTTTCATTAGTGGCTCCTACAACACTAACCACAATCCATAAATACATCAGCTGTTTGAAGCACATCTGTACATTAATTGCCCTCATTATTCTCAAAATCTCCACCCTCCACCCAAGCCCCTGACCCCAGCTCCTCATTTTTCCCCCCTCAATGCCCGCCACCCATCCCTCATCAATCCTTGGAAATGTACTAATTCTTTTGTCATATCTTCACCCACCTTTCTTTTGAGGTCAATGAAGATCCTTGTAATCGATTCCCACTTTCCATCTTGGCATTCCTTCACCCTCCCAGTATCTCCACTCATAACACTGGTCCTAAAGGGCCCATCCACACTGGATTCCCCGTGTTTGAAATTCCTATCTGTACTAGAATACCTTCTCTAGTTTGGCCAGATTAGTATGGTAGAACTGGGATCATGATCGTGGGGCAAGAGGAAGCATTAAGAAATAGAGGAAAGTTGTGTTTCATCTTTGCTGTCTCATACCCTGTATTCTTTAATCTTCTCTCTGAGCTCCTTTTGTAAGCGGATGTCCAGTGCACTGCAAATACGTTTTGGGTCTATACCCGGCAGTCCCCTCTCATTCTCCATGATAAGATTTTTTTGTTCTCATGATGCCTGTTGCCTTATCCCTTTGAAACTTTGTGATCACCCAGGCTGGTATGCTTCCTCCTTATGGGCTCTGTTGCTTCTGAGCCAGATGACTGCTTCTTTACTTTCAAGCCTTTAAGACCCCACACGCTATATCTTTGGTAGCTGGACACCATCGGCTTTCTTCACCACAATTGCTTATGCAGCCGCTTTGTGGTCAGTGATCGTGTAGGGAAGGTGAGCATCGTAGAATGCCAATTTAATAGAACAGTGTTCTTGCAATGAGGGAGTCCTTGAGCGGAATCCCTTTGTCCATCTGCTAGCTTAATACTAAATCTATAAACATATGTTCATAGATCTATTTCCCCATGCCCCTTTGTAAATATATGTACATATGTACATGCCTTTATTTAGACGTCTATAACTGGCCCTTGCTTCCCAGCTCACTCTTCTATACCGTTTGATTTTCCTCTTGTGCCCACTGTCATGCTCAATCTGCCTTTGGGTTTCAGTAATTACTCTTTGTTACATTACCCTTGATCACGCCCTTCCAGGCCTCCTACATCTCCCTCACCACCGATTTCCATCACTTGTTGTTCCCTTGTCTCTGGGTTTCTTGACACCACTTCCTTTCCCCCCACCGTCCTCACTCCCATGCCCAATGGAAAGGGCCGGTCACATGTTTACTCCTCCAGATTGTTCATCCAGCCTCTCTTAATTAGACAGACCTGTAAAGGTAATAACATGCACAAAACAAGACTGAGCAAAACCAAGCAGCAAAAAGAAAAAAAAACAAACAAAAATGAAAACAAAACCCAACCAAAATCCAATGACACTAAAAGAAAACAACATTAACCAAGAAAGAAAAGTACAAGGACTGTGTTGTGAATTTTAGGAGTGTTTTCCAGTCCAGTCTGTTGGGGCACAGAGCCCTGAAGACAAAGTCCACCTTTGGCATTCCCCGAGGACTTTGATGCTCCGTTTTCTTACTCTTCCGCTGCACTCTCTTAGTGTCATGCCTTGATGTGGCAGGATCAGTTCGGGCGCAGTTCCCACACTGTGTCTCCAGTGTTGTCCACTCTAGGGCTATGGGTCTTTGAGGGACGTTTCTCATCGTGGGGCTGCCCATGTGGTCTTCTCTGTGGACTGGCTTCTCTGATTGGGAACATCATCCTCAAGGTGTAGAGGGCCAGGATGTGCTCCGCTCTCCCCTCCTCCCCCTTGTTCAGCCCTGTGTTCTCTGATCAGATATGTCCTTCTTCGCGAGCTGCAGATCCGGTGCCATCCTGTGAAATACAATCTTTGGGGGCTGCAAGGATGTGGGTGGGCGGGTGTCAGCTCAGATCTTTTGGGAGTCCAGGAGATATTGAATGCTCGATGGGCACAGTTCTGTGGGGCGCCGTGCTCTTGGACCCGACGCTGCTTTTGAATATGACTTTGTTGTTAGCCAGTTGTGTGTCTCTGGGTCAACTCCCGTGTGTTTTTGAGTGAGTTTTCTCATCTGGAAAGTAAATGTACTGGATTATCCAGACTCCCATGTCAGCAAGTTATCGAGAGGGCTTAATCAGAGACTGTTTCATATAGTGTGTACCTGCGAGCTGCATTCTAGACCTGGGGTGGCAATTCTGAGCTCAGAATAGAGATGGTGTCCAGCAGGTGACAGACTTGGCTCCATATTGAAATAGGAAGCCCACTGTGGAGATTTGGTCCTTCCGTCGATGGCCACTGGCCACCTAGCCTTCTCCTGCTATAACTGCTTCACTGGCTCAGCAGCTGAGCCAGGAGCCAGTGCCATCATAACCAGGTGGCTAACTGGTACAATTGCCAGATAGATATTTGTTATCTTTTTGTCTTGGGAAGCCCACCTAACCTCCATGCAAACTTTCTGGTGTGAGTTATCTGTGAAAGGAATCATAGGCTCACAATAATTCACATCTTTCTTCTTGAAAATGTGCCCGTATTCCTTTCTGAACCTGAGAAGGTGGCCGCTGTGTCCACCAAGAAATTTACTGCCTGGCCTTCTACATGGAGAGTTAGCCTGGGCTTTTGGCGGCGAAGGGAAACAGTGCCGTGACCACTTCATTTAGCTTCTTCAAGCATTATTGACTCTTGCTTGGGTCTTTCTAGGTGCAGATGAGGCCCGTCCACTCTAGTTTAGGGTCGTGCACCTCTCCTGGGGTTTTCAAGGCACTGATTTTTCCAGTGTCCTTCTTTCCTGCAATAGGCACATTGATCCTTCCCCATGGCTTGCCAGTGCCCACAGGTTAGTCTCTCCGTGAGTGGGCCATGTTCTCCTTTTCCTGAGTCTCTGGGGTCTCTCATGGCACTTACCAGTATTTTAGCTAGTTTATTTGTCTCTGTCGTGCTAGGGTCATCTCTGTTGTTATACACTCAATGAGCCACTTGTACCAAATCACTAAGATTTTTCCCTTCAAACTCTTCCCACCTCTTTATCATGTCTGAGGCAGACTGACTGAGTCATAAAGGCAATACTTATTGCCCTCCTGTTCTCGGGGGCTCTGGGCCGTTAGCGGTATAACGCCCTTAGGCTTCAATCAGCCACTCTGGAAAGGCAGGCGTACATTCTCATGTAAGAGACTGAAAATTCTCACTGACCTTCGATAAATTCATAGGTTTCCTAGCTCTTCCGCAGAGGGTCATGTAAGATCAACGGGTGATACCTGGTAAAGCCCTCTGGGCCTTGCTAGGAATTGAGATTCCATATTGTTCGTGTAGTGGCTAAAAGAGATTTTCTAATGTGGGGAGTGCCCGCTCGCTGACCATCAGGTTCACTGACTGCTTACTGGGCCTCTGTCTGGAAGGGCTACCCTTCCTCGGTTGTGAACAGCACCTGGAGAATTTGCTGGCAATCATTTCAGGTGGGCTGATGAGTATGGAAGACATACCAGTACTAGTGTGTGGGTGGGGCTGCTGTTTGGGGGTGGATGTGAATTTGGGGGGCCGGGTGGGCAGGGAGTGACTCAATAAGGGCCTGTTAGAAGTTTTTTATTTCTGGCCCCTAGAAACCTTATACGGCGGGGGTGAAACCAAGGGGTCTGAAGCCAGCTCTCCCACTCCCAGAGTTCTCCTGCAAAATGAAATAAAGCCGATTAGGTGAGAGAAATCAGGAGGGCAGGGGTGGGAAAGGGAGTGGGAGGGGGAGGGGATGGGGGACGAATGGCCTCCATCTATGTGGTTTTGGGAACTTGGACCGTTTGTTTTTCCGGTCCTGCCATGTTTCCTGAAACCTTGGAAACAAGGACCCTTTCTTTGAGGGAGGGAGTAAGTCTTTTATATTTGTAGGATTCTTAGTGGCAATGTCAGCCCACACTTGAATTAAAGGGATCAGATCGGGGTGTCCTGGTTCCCCATAACCATAACTATGAACTCTTAGAAATAGGGGATGGGAAAATTAGTCTTGCGTGGGTCAATCAGGGACTCCTTCTGCCCCGTCACTTTTAAACAAATTGTAGAGTCTCCAAGCTTTTGGGTTGAAACCACATCCTCTTGGTGAACGCTTAGAGCAGGGGTCCTCAAACTACAACCTGTGGGACACATACAGACAGTCGAGGATATTGATCCTTTCTGCCGGGTGTATGTGCCCCCTTTATTTTTTTTGAACTGCAAAACAAGATGTGCAGTATGCACATAAATTTGTTCGTAATTTTTGTTTTTTTTTAAACTATAGTCTGTCCCTCCAATGGCCTGAGGGACAGAGAACTGGCCCCCTGAGTAAACAGTTTCAGGACCCCTGCCCTAAGGTATCCTGGACTTAGCGGTTACTAATCTCCCAGCACTGAAACATCCGTGAACATTCTACCCGTTTTGGGAGGCACCATGAGAATTTGGACCCCGGGTAATTTACAAGCCTTTACTGCAATTGAACCCAAGAAAATTCAAAATTACTTATGCAGTTCCTCTATTTTGGTCACTTTTGACTCCTCCTGTACTAGCCCATTATTTCCATTTAACTCTATAACACGGAGCATGATGTTTTCATAACATTTAAAATATATATATTAATACATATATATATATATTTATAACTATGAAAGTCCACATAAAAGAAAATAATTATTTCACAAAATTAAAATTGAAGCTTTATAGGGTAAAAAGAAGGATGGGTCTTATCAGCGGTTCCAAGACCTTAGCATCATAAATGAATCAGTGTTCCCACTGCACCTAGTAGTGCCCAAACCTGTGCCCTCCTAGGGGAAAGTGTGAATGATTTTATCCCTCTTCCTGTACTTCCAATGAACAAACACACATGTCTGGTAATCCTAAGATTTTTTTTTGTTTCCTGTGACACTCACCTAAAATCAAGGTCACTGCTATCACACAAGCTTAGCCTTCTCTGAGTCAAACTGTTCACCTTTTAGACCATTTGTTTTTCCCAGAAGTTATCGGGTGACCAAAGCTTCTGAAACAAGTGTGTCAGGTTGACGACTACCACCTCCTTGACCACCTCAACCTTATCCATCCAGGATAAAGTTGCCCTCAATGGACAACCCCTCCCAGCAGTGTAGGAAGGGTATGGAACCAAAGCCCCACTTCGCCCCTTTTGCCAGAAGGAAGTAACTAGAGATGTCGTCGCCCAGTACCCCAAAGATTTGGGTCCATATCTCTTCAGGGGGGCAAAGGTTAGGTAGCTCTCCTAGTGACTGGGGCATCCGTTATGCATGCCCATAGGGCCAAGATAAGAGCCCAGTTAGGAGAGGCACCCTGTGCATGCTCAGAGGTCCAGGTTTCTGGCCATGAAGGGGAGGTACACCTGGGTGGGTCCTGTACCTGGATTGACTAACCTAGGCCATGTAAATTCAATTCAGCCAATGGGGTCGGCCAGACTTGCCCACCACGCCTCCCTAACGCTCATAAAACTCACTTGAGTGACAGACCAGGCTTCTTCGTGATTTCTCTCTCACTCAGGAAGGCTCTTTGGAGGCAGCAGGGCTGCACATGAGTGGCTGGTGGATACTGTTCAGATGCATGGCTTCCTGCTTGCAAGGGTTTTTGTCTCAGCTGACTGGAAGGGAGGAGGTAGTACGTCTGGATCACAGAGTATCCATGTCCACAAATGAGGCTGCTCATTCCACAGACCTGGCAGTGCTTTATGAAAACCCTCTGCTTTGCAATGTCACTCCTTGTAGATTAGAGTGGGAGGGGCTGGGACCAAGGTATGCTGCCTCTTACTCCCACTTGCAGGTTTCTGGATGCTGATTGTTTCTCTTACAGCATCAGTTAGTGGGCTTGTTGTCTGCCTCAAACTTTGTTCACGGAGATCCTCCAGCTAGTTGGTGGTGTGTGCGCATGAGCAGAGGCTTCCTGCCAATCCCCCATGAGTAGTAGAGCTCCCATGGTGTGGACTCCATGAAAGCCGTGCCCCAGACAGCACGCTTACAAAGGAGGGTGGGTCCTGCAGGATGGAGGACCATTCCCCCTGTGGAATGGCCTCAGAGACCCACGTCCCTCACTGGCCAGCTGCTGGGGCTGTGGGCCCTAAGCTTCATGCCTAACTCAGGAATAGACACAGGGTGAGGCGACTCCAGTAGCTGTTTTGACTGGTCTAATCCAGACTGAGATCATCCTTGCATGAGCCCTCTGCCCAGATTATTTTTGTTTCTTTTATGATCTTCTTATTATGGGCTCCTACAACACTACCCAGAAAACATATATACATCACCTGTTTGAAGCACATCTGACCATTAATTGCCCATATTATTCTCAAAATATCCACTCTCAACCCAAGCTCCTGGCCTCAGCTCCTCATTTTCCCCCCATCAATGCCCGCCACCCATCCCTCATCAATCCTTGGAAATGTACTAATTCTTTTGTCATATCTTCACCCACCTTTCTTTTGAGGTCAATGAAGATCCTTGTAATCAGTTCCCACTTTCCATCCTGCCCTTCCTCCACCCTCCCAGTATCTCCACTCATAAAACTGGTCCTAAAGGGCCCAAACACCCTGGATTCCCCGTGTTTGAAATTCCTATCGGTACTAGAATACTTTCTCTAGTTTGGCCAGATTAGTATGGTAGAACTGGGATCATGACAGTGGGGCAAGAGGAAGCATTAAGTACTAGAGGAAAGTTGTGTTTCATCTTTGCTGTCTCATACCCTGTATTCCTTAATCTCCTCTCTGAGCTCCTTCTGTAAGGGGATGTCCAGTGCACTGCAAATAGGTTTTGGGTATAAACCCGGCAATCCCCTCTCATTTTCCATGATAAGATTTTTTTGTTCTCATGATGCCTGTTGCCTTATCCCTTTGAAACTTTGTGATCACACAGGCTGGTATGCTTCCTCCATGTGGGCTCTGTTGTTTCTGAGCTAGATGGCCGCTTCTTTACCTTCAAGCCTTTAAGACCCCACACGCTATATCTTTTCGTAGCTGGACACCATCGGCTTTCTTCACCCCATTTTCTTATGCAACCCTTTGTGGTCAGTGATCGTGTAGGGAAGGTGAGCATCGTAGAATGCCTATTTTATAAAACAGTGTTCTTGCAATGAGGGATTCATTGAGCGGAGGCCCTATGTCCATCTGCTACCTTAATACTAAATCTATAAACATATTGACATAGATCTATTTCCCCATGCCCCTTTGTTAATATATGGAAATATGTACATGCCTTTATTTAGACGTTTATAACTGGCCCTTGAATCCCAGCTCACTCTTCTATACCCTTTGATTTTCCTCTTGTGCCCACTGCCATGCTCAGACTTCCTTTTTGTTTCAGTAATTCCTCTTGGTTACATTATCCTTGATCACGCCCTACCAGGCCTCCTACATCCCCCTCACCACCGATTTCCATCACTTGTTGTTCCCCTGTCTCTGGGTTTCTTGACACCACTTCCTTTCCCCCCACCGTGCTCACTCCCATGCCCCATAGAAAGGGCCGGTCACATGTTTACTCCTCCAGATTGTTCATCCAGCCTCTCTTAATTAGACAGACTTATAAAGGTAATAACATGCACAAAACAAGACTGAGCAAAACCAAGCTGCAAAAAGAAAACAAACAAACAAAAATGAAAACAAAACCCAACCAAAATCCAATGACACTAAAAGAAAACAACACTAACCAAGAAAGAAAAGTACAAGGACTGTGTGGTGAAGTTTAGGGGTGTTTTCCAGTCCAGTCTGTTGGGGCACCTAGCCCTGACCACAAAGTCCACCTTTGGCATTCCCCGGGGACTTTGATGCTCCGTTTTCTTTCTCTTCTGCTGCACTCTCTTAGTGTCATGCCTCCATGTGGCAGGATCAGTTCGGGCACAGTTCCCACAGTGTGTGTCCAGTGTTGTCCCCTCTAGGGCTATGGGTCTTTGAGGGACGTTTCTCATCGTGGGGCTGCCCATGTGGTCTTCTCTGTGGACTGGCTTCTCTGATTGGGAACATCATCCTCAAGGTGTATTGAGCCAGGATGTGCTCCATTCTCCCCTCCTCCCCCTTGTTCTGCCTTGTGTTCTCTGATCAGATATGTCCCCCTCCGCGAGCTGCAGATCCGGTGCCATCCTGTGAAATACAGTCTTTGGAGGCTGCAAGGATGTGGGGGGGGGGTGGGTATCAGCTCAGATCTTTTGAGAGTCCAGGAGATATTGACTGCTCGATGGGCACAGTTCTCTTGGGCACCGTGCTCTTGGTCCAGATGCTGGTTGTGAATATGACTTTGTTGTTAACCAGTTGTGTGTCTCTGGGTCTACTCCTGTGTGTTTTTGAGTGAGTTTTCTCACCTGGAAAGTAAATTTACCGGATTATCCAGACTCCCATGTCAGCAAGTTATCGAGAGGGGTTAATCAGAGACTGTTTCATATAGTGTGTACCTGCGAGCTGCATTTTAGACCTCGGATGGTAATTATGAGCTCAGGATAGAGATGGTGTCCAGCAGGTAACATACGTGGCTCCATATTGAAACAGGAAGCCCACTGTGGAGATTTGGTCCTTCCGTTGATGGCCATCGGCCACCTAGTCTTCTCCTGCTATAACTGCTTCACTGGCTCAGCAGCTGAGCCAGGAGCCAGTGCCATCATAACCAGGTGGCTAGCGGGGACAAAGGGCAGATAGATATTTGTTATCTTGTTGTCTTGGGAAGCCCACCTACCTTCCATGCAAACCTTCTGGTGTGAGTTATCTGTGGAAGGAATCATAGGCTCACAATAATTCACATCTTTCTTTTTGAAAATGTGCCCGCCTTTCTTTCTGAACCTGAGAAGGTGGACCCTGTGTCCACCAAGAAATTTACTGGCTGGCCTCCTACATGGAGAGTTAGCCTGGGCTCTTGGCGGCGAAGTGAAACAGAGCCCTGACCCCTTCATTCAGCTTCTTCAAGCATTATTGTCTCCTGCTTGGGTCTTTGTAGGTGCAGATGAGGCCCGTCCACTCTAGTGGAGGGTCGTGCACCTCTCCTGGGATTTTCAAGGCACTGATTATTCCAGTGTCCTTCTTTCCTGCAGTAGGCACATTGATCCTTCCCCATGGCTTGGCGGTGCCCACATGTTATTCTCTCTGTGAGTGGGCCATGCTCTCCTTTTCCTGAGTCTCTGGTGTCTCTCATGGCAATTACTATTATTTTAGCTAGTTTCTTTGTCTCTGTCGTGCTAGGGTCATCTCTGTTGTTATATACTCAATTAGCCACTTGTACCAAATCACTAACATTTTTCCCTTCAAACCATTCCCACTTCTTTTTCATGGCTGAGGCAGACTGACTGAGTCATAAAGGCAATAATTATTGCCCTCCTGTTCTCGTGGCCTCCAGGCCTTTAGGGGTATAAAGCCCGTAGGCTTCCATCAGCCACTCTAGAAAGGCAGGCGGATGATCTCTTATAAGAGCCTGAAAATTCTCACTAACCTTTGATAAATTCATAGGTTTCCTAGCTCTTAGGCAGAGGGTCGTGTAAGATCAACGGGTGATACCTGGTAAAGCCCTCTGGGCCTTGCTAGGAATTGTGATCCCACATTGTTCATGTAGTGGCCAAAAGAGTTTCTCTCAAGTGGGGAGTGCCCGCTCGCTCACCATCGGCTTCACTGACTGCTTACAGGGCCTCTGTCTGGAAGGGCTACCCGTCCTCGGTTGTGAACAGCACCTGGAGAAGTTGCTGGCAATCATTCCAGGTGGGCTGATGAGTATGGAAGACATACCAGTACTAGTGTGTGTAGGGGGGCTACTGGTTGGGGTAGGAGTGAGGTTGGGGGCCCCGTGGGGGTGGGAGTGACTCAATAAGGGCCTGTTAGAAGTTTTCTATTCCTGGCCCCTAGAAACCTTATAGGGCGGGGGTGGAACCAAAGGGTCTGAAGCCAGCTCTCCCACTCCCAGAGTTCTCCTGCAAAATGGGATAAAGCCGATTAGGGGAGAGAGATCGGGAGGGGAGGGGAGGGGAAGTGAGGGGGTGAGGGAGGGAGTGAGGGAGGGGGACTGGGAGGGATGGCCTCCACCTATGTGGTTTTGGGAACTTGGATCGTTTGTTTTTCCGGTCCTGCCATATATCCTGAAACCTTGGAAACAAGGACCCTTTCTTTGAGGGAGGGAGTAAGTCTTTTATATTTGCAGGCTTCTTAGTGGCAATTTCAGCCCACACTTGAATTAAAGGGATCACATCGGGATGTCCTGGTTCCCCATAACCATAACTATGAACTCTTAGTAATTGGGGATGGGATAGCTAGTCTTGCGTGGGTCAATCAGGACTCCTTCTGCCCCATCACTTTTAAACAAATTGTAGAGTCTCCAAGTTTTGGGTTGAAACCACATCCTCTTGATGAACGCCTAGAGCAGGGGTCCTCAAACTACAGCCTGTGGGCCACATGCAGACAGCCGAGGTCATTGATCCTTTCTGCCGGGTGTATGTGCCCCATTTATTTTTTTTTGAACTTCAAATGAAGATGTGCAGTGTGCACATGAATTTGTTTGTAATTTTTGTTTTTCTTTTAAACTGTAGTCTGTCCCTCCAATGGCCCGAGGGACAGTGAACTAGCCCCCTGGGTAAACAGTTTTAGGACCCTGCCCTAAGGTATCCTGGACTTAGGTGTTACTAATCGCCCAGCCCTGAAACATTCCTGAACATTCTACCCGTTGTAGGAGGCACCAAGGGAATTTGGACCCCGGGAAATTTACAAGCCTTTATTCCAATTGAACCCAATAAAATTCAAAATGACTGAGGTAGTTACACTATTTTGGTCAATTTTGACTCCTCCTGTACTAGCCCATTATTTCCATTTAACTCTATAACGCGGAGCATGATGTTTTCATAACATTTAAAAAATGTATATATTAATATGTGTATATATATTTATAATTATGAAAGTCCACAACAAAAAGAAAATAATTTTTTCCCAAAGTTAAAATTGAAGCGTTATAGGGTTAAAAAGAAGGATGGGTCTTATAAGCGGTTCCAAGACTTGGCATCATAAATGAATCAGTGATCGCACTGCACCTAGTAGTGTTCAAACCTGTGCCCTCCTAGGGGAAAGTGTGAATGATTTTATCCCTTTTCCTGTACTTCCAATGAACAAACACACATGTCTGGTAATCCTAAGATTTTTTTTTGTTTCCTGTGACACTCATCTAATTTCAAGGCCACTGCCACCACAGAAGCTTACCCTTGTCGAAGTCAAACTGTTCACCTTTTAGACCGTTTGTTTTTCCCAGAAGTTATCGGGTGACTAAAGCTTCTGAACCAAGTGTGCCAGGTCCACGACTACCACCTCCTGGACCACCTCAACCTTATCCATCCTGTATTAAGTTGCCCTCAATGGACAACCCCTCCCAGCAGTGTAGGAAGGGTGTGGATCCAAAGCCCCGCTACGCCCCTTTCGCCAGCAGGAATTAGCTAGAGATGTCGTCGCCCAGTACCCCAAAGATTTGGGTCCATATCTCTTCAGGTGGACAAATGTTAAGTAGCTATCCTAGGGACTGGGGCATCCGTTATGCATGCCCATAGGGCCAAGATAAGAGCCCAGTTAGGAGAGGCACCCTGTGCATGCTCAGAGGTAAAGGTTTCTGGCCATGAAGGGGAGGTACACCTGGGTGGGTCCTGTACCTGGAGTGACCAACCTAGGCCATAGAAATTCAATTCAGCCACTGGGGTCGGCTAGACTTATCCACCACGCCTCCCTAGCGCTCATAAAACTCACTTGAGTGACAGACCAGGCTTCTGCGTGATTTCTCTCTCACTCAAGAAGGCTCTTTGGAGGCAGCAGGGCTGCACATGAGTGGCTGGTGGATACTGTTCAGATGCATGGCTTTCTGCTTGCAAGGGTTTTTGTCTCAGCTGACTGGAAGGGAGGAGGTACTACGTCTGGATCACAGAGTATCCATTCCACAGTCCTGGCAGTGCTTTATGAAGGGGCTGGGACCAGGGTATGCTGCCTCTTACTCCCAGTTGCTGGTTTCTGGATGCTGATTGTATCTCTTACAGCATCAGTTAGTGGGCTTGTTTTCTACCTCAGGCTTTGTTCACAGAGATCCTCCAGCTAGGTGGTGGTGTGAGCGCATGAGCAGAGGCCCTCTGCCAACCCCCCATGAGTAGTAGAGCTCCCATGGTGTGGACTCCATGAAAGCCGTGCCCTAGAGAGCAGGTGTACAAAGGAGCGTGGGCCCTGCAGGACAGAGGACCATTCCCCCTGTTGAATGACCTCAGAGCCCCACCTCCCTCACTGGCCAGCTGCTGGGGCTGTGGGCCCTAAGCTTCATACCTGACTCAGGAATAGACACAGGGTGAGGGGACTCCAGTAGCTGTTTTGACTGGTCTAATTCAGCCTGAGATCATCCTTGCATGAGCCCTCTGCCCAGATTATTTTTGTTTCTTTTATGATCTTTTTATTAGTGGCTCCTACAACACTAACCACAATCCATATATACATCAGCTGTTGGAAGCACATCTGACCATTAATTGCCTTCATTATTCTCAAAATATCCACTCTCCACCCAAGCCCCTGGCTTCAGCTCCTCATTCCCCGCCCCCTCAATGCCCGCCACCCATCCCTCATCAATCCTTGGAAATGTAGTAATACTTTTGTCATATCTTTCACTGTCTGGTGTCCCCCTTAACCCACCTTTCTTTTAGATCAATGAAGATCCTTGTAATCGGTTCCCACTTTCCATCCTCCACCCTCCCAGTATCTCCATTCATAACACTGGTCCTAAAGGGCCCATCCACCCTGGATTCCCCGTGTTTGAAATTCCTATCGGTATTAGAGTATCTTCTCTAGTTAGACCAGATTTGTATGGTAGAATTGGGATCATAATAGTGGGGCAAGAGGAAGCATTAAGAACTAGAGGAAAGTTGTGTTTCATCTTTGCTGTTTCATACCCTGTCTTGGTTCATCTCCTCTCTGAGATCCTTCTGTAAGGGGATGTCCTGTGCACTGCAAATAGGTTTTGGGTCTATACCCGGCAGTCCCCTCTCATTCTCCATGATGAGATATTTTTGTTCTCATGATGCCTGTTGCCTTATCCCTTTGAAACTTTGTGATCACACAGGCTGGTATGCTTCCTCCATGTGGGCTCTGTTGCTTCTGAGCTAGATGGCCGCTTCTTTACCTTCAAGCCTTTAAGACCCCACACGCTATATCATTTGGTAGCTGGGCACCATCGGCTTTCTTCACCACATTTGCTTATGCAGCCGCTTTGTGGTCAGTGATCGTGTAGTGAAGGTGAGCATCATAGAATACCAATTTAATAGAACAGTGTTCTTGCAATGAGGGAGTCCTTGAGCAGAGGCCCAATGTCCATCTGCTACCTTAATACTAAATCTTTACACATCTGTACATAGATTTATTTCCCCATGCCCCTTTGTTAATATATGGACATATGTACATGCCTTTATTTAGACGTGTATAACTGGCCCTTGCTTCCCAGCTCACTCTTCTATACCCTTTGATTTTCCTCTTGTGCCCACTGCCATGCTCAATCTTCCTTTGGGTTTCAGTAATTACTCTTGGTTACATTACCCTTGATCACGCCCTACCAGGCCTCCTACATCCCCCTCACCACCGATTTCCATCACTTGTTGTTCCCTTGTCTCTGGAATTCTTAACACCACTACCTTTCTTCCCACCTACCTCTCTCGCCTGTCCTCCAGGATGTGCTAGTCCCGTTTTTTTTTTCTCCTCCAGATTGTTCGTTCAGCCTATCTTATTTAGACAGACCTGTAGAGGCAATAACATGCACAAAAACAAGAAAGAACAAAACCAAGCAGCAAAATAAACAAAACAACAAAAATCCAATGACAATAAAAGAAAACAAAGGTCAACAAGATAGAAAAGCTCATAGACAGTTTAAGGACTATGTGTTGGCCTTTAGGAGTGTTTTCTAGTCCAGTCTTTTGGGGCACCAAACCCTGACCCTAAAGTCCACCTTTAGCATTTCATTGGGATCTTGCTGCTCCTTTTACTTGCTCCTCTGCTGTACCCCCTTAGTGTTATGCCTCGGTGTAGCGAGATCAGTTTGGGGGTAATTCCCACACTGTGTCTCCAGTGTTGTCCCCTCTAGGGCTATGGGTCTTTGAGGGACATTGTGTCTCATCGTGGGGCTGGCCATGTGGTCTTCTATGTGAACTGACTTCTCTGAGTGGGAACATCATCCTCAAGGTCTGGTGGGACAGGATGTGCTCCACTCTCCCCTTCTCCCCTTCATCTCTGTGTGCTCTGATCAGATAATGTCTCTGTCCAGGAGATGCAAATTCAATGCTATCCTCTGAAATAAAATCTTTGGGAGGGGTTGTGGGGAATATCTGCTCAGATCTTTGGTGGGTCCAGGAGAGAGGGACTGCTCGGCTGGGCACAGCCACGAGGGGCTCAGAACTCTGGCTCCAGAAAATGGTTGTAAGTTTGGCTTTGTTTTTAACCAGTTGTGTGCCTCTGGGTCAACACCTGTGTTTTTTTGAGTTAGTTTTCTGATCCGAAAAGTAAAGGTACTCCATTGTCCAGACTCCCATGTCACCAAGTGATCGATAGGGGCTAACCAGAGCCTGATTCAAATAGTGTGGATCTGTTAGGTGCCTTCTAGACCTGGGGTGGCGATTCTGAGCCCAGGACAACAATAATGTCCGAGAGGTGATATAGGTGGCTCCATATTGAAACAGGAAGACCACTGTGGAGATTTTGTCCTTCCACTGATGGCCACAGGCCACCGCCTCACGTCCTGCAAAAACAGTTTCCCTGGCTCAACAGCCAAGCCAGGGGCCAGTGCCATAAAAATCATATGACTAACTGGGACAAAGGGCAGACAGATATTTTTTATCATGATGTCTTGAGAAACCCACCTAACCTCCATGCAAATGTTCTGGTGTGAGTTATTTTTGGAAGCAATCATATGCTGACAGTAATTCAAATCTTTCCTTTTGACAATTTGCCTGTACTCTTTTCTGAACCTGAGAAGGTAATCCCTGTGTCCACTAAGAAATTGACTGGCTGGCCTCCTACTTGGACAGTTAGCCTGGGATCCTGGGGACCAAGTGAAACAGAGCACGGACACCTTCATTCAGCTTCTTCAAGCATTATTGTCTCTTGCTTGGGATTTTCTAGGTGTGGATGAGGCCCGTCCTCTCTATTGGAGGGTTGTCTGCTTCTCCTGGGGTATTCAAGGCACTGATTTTTCCAATGTCCTTCTTTCCTGCAGTAGGCACATTGATCCTGCCCCATGGCTTGGCGGTGCCCACAGGTCAGTCTCTCCGTAAGTGGGCCATGCTCTCCTTTTCCTGAGTCTCTGGGGTCTCTCATGGCAATTCCTAGTATTTTAACTAGTTTCTTTGTCTCTGTCGTGGTAGGATCATCTCTGTTGTTACACACCCGCTGAGCCACTTGTACCAAATCACTAAGATTTTTCCCGTCAAACCCTTCCCACTTCTTTTTCATGTCTGAGGCAGACTGAGTAATAAAGGCAATACTTATTGCCCTCCTGTTCTCAGGGCCTCCAGGCCGTTAGGGATATAAAGCCCGTAGGCTTCCATCAGTCACTCTAAAAAGGCACGCAGACATTCTCTTGTAAGAGCCTGAAAATTCTCACTGACCTTAGATAAATTCATAGGTTTTCTAGCTGTTCCACTGAGGGCCTGCAAGAGAAACTGGTGATACCTGCTTGGGCCTTCTGTGCCTTGCTAGGAGTTTGGATCTCACATTTTTCATGCAGTGGCAAAAAGAGTTTCCCTCACATGGGGAGTGCCTGCTGTCTGACCATCATGTCCATTGACTGCTTACTGGGCCTCTCTCTGGCAGGGCTACTGTACCTGTGTTGTGAACAGCACCTGGAGAAGTTGCTGGCAATTTCTGGAGGTGGGCTAATGCATATGGAAAACCGTTTCTATCAAGGAATCAGACCTGCTTTGTCAGAAAAAGGGATTTTGTTGATTCCAATTATACAAATCACTGGAATACAAGGGGATAGATACCCAAAAAGGGACTCAGGGGTCTTCCCCAGGTGTTGGGGCTGCTTGCCTTGAGTGTAGAATGGCTGCTGCCGAATTATCCTTCTTGGGGGGTGGGGCGGTCGAGATCCCCTACCAGCCCTAGTGTATGTTGGGGTGTGGACTCAGAAAGGAGTTATGAGTATTTCTCTCTCTCCAGCCCCATGCACCTGACAGGGTGGCAGTGATAATGAAGGGTCGTAAGCTAGTTCTCCCACTTCCAGAGTCCTCCTGCAAAAAGGAATAAAGCTGAGACAGAGGGGTATGGGGAGGGGTTGGGGAAGGGCAGCCTCCACCTTAGTGGTTTTAGGACCTTGGGTCTATTTTTTTTCTGGTCCTGCCATGTTTCCTGAAATCTTGAAACAAGAACCCTTTCTGTTGCAGGAGGAAGTAAGTCTTTTGTTTATGCTGGCTTATTAGTGGCAATGTCATTCCACGCATCAATTTTAGGGATCAGATAGGGATGTCCTGGTTCCCCATAAACATAACTATGAACTCTGAGAAATAGGGGAAGGGAAAACGAGTCTTGCATGGGCAAATCAGGAACTCCTTCTGTCCAATCACCTTTAAACAAATTGCGGAGTCTCCAGGCTTTAGGGCTGAAACTACATTTTCTTTGTGAGCGCCTAGAGCAGGGGTCCTCAAACAATAGCCTGTGAGCCACATGCGGATAGCCGAGGACCTTGATCCTGTCCGCCGAGTGTTTGTGCCCCGTTTGTTTGTGTGTTTTTTTTTAAACTTCAAAATAAGGTATGTGCAGGAAGCATAGGAATTTGTTCATAGTTTTATTGAAACGATAGTTCGGCCCTCCAACTGATCAGAGGGACAGTGAACTGGTCCCTGTTTAAAGAGTTTAAGGACCCCTGGCCTAGAGAAATCAGAAATCCGTAGTTCTGGGGAGAGCACTCCTGTTAAGGAGGTTTCCTTTCTAAGCAAGCCCAGACAGTGGCAATTGGATCTCGGTGCACCTCGAAATGTTGTAGCCACTCTCCATTCCCAGAAAGAAAACTACTCCGACCGCTGGCAAGTTCAACAGAAAAAGTTTTTTTTCCTGAGCAGCCCCAGTCTAATTGTCCAAAGGTTTTTATACTTTTGCAATGTGCAGGTGTGCAAGCAGGCAGAGTAGGGAAGCAGGGTGTTGCAGTTAGTCATTCTTAGTTGAACAAAGACTGCTCTGGTCGCTCTCGCGAATCTTCTGAGCATCCATATCCTTTGGGACATTCCCTTGGGCACATCTGCACAGCCTACCTCCCCTACATCAGCTAGTTCATTTACAGTTCATAGCTACTTTATTTACTTTACATGGTGCCTTCTGTCAGCTCATAATGGCTTCACTCTTGTCAAGGCTGTTTAAGCTTTTCCCAGAGATCCTATATAGCCGCCATTGTGGCCATGGGGAAACGGGGCCTGTGACCCTGGCCAAGATGGTGCCCACCAGCCCAAACATGTGGAAGGGCACTGCCTAGGGAGCTGGTTGAATAGACCTGGGAGTTAGCCCTGCCTTGTCCTGGGAGCCAAATATTTCCCTTTTCCCCTCCATTCCCTTTCTCCTGGCTTTTCAAACAAGCTGCTTTAGCCCTATAATGCCCAGCACAACATTTTTATAGCATTTAATTGAAACTTATCTGGTACCAAACTTATAAATTATCAATGTGACAATTTGGTTACATTTCAAAAACATTGCACGTTTTATATATTTGAATGCCATATATACATATTGATAACTATGAAAGTAAAGAATAAAAATGTTTAAAATTATTTCCTGAATTTAAAACTTGAGGCGTTATAGTGTTAGTGTTCTACCAGTGTAGGTTTGTTCCTTGTTACAGGCTGGTTTTCCGTGGCCCAGGCTTAGGCCAATGGCATATGGAACCCTTCCTGTGTAACTGTTACCTTTTGGCTTTCAGTGTTGCTGCTTAAGGCACTTTTGGGGAAAGCTCTTAATACACAGTTCCACTGCCACGATGTTCCAGACAGAAATTCCAATTCCCTTAAGGTTCCCTGAGCTTCCAGATGCCCCTTCCCTTCAGAGATTTGAGAGTCTGCTCCCGCCAGCAGGCATCTTGGAGGGCCATGGGGCCATCCCAAGCAGTGGTTCTCCTAGCTTGTCTAGAATAATGGTTGGACTTAAAGTCTACCTCAGTGAGTTGTCTTTGATCCCTTACTTCTTGCTGGGGCATCTTCCTGAGGCAACAGATTCAGGGCAATAAAGGGCTCGCTCTCAAGTGGGGTTTATTGACCTTGAGGCAGCAAGATCTACATAGCCTTCTTTTGTGCTTTCTAGATGGGACTTAGCAGCTTCATACTCAGGAATTGCCCCCTTGCATGAATCCTGTCCAATTGGGATAGAGTTGACACAGAGGCTAGACAAACAAAAGCTGATACACTATGCAACTTTATTTGAGAAAGGAGAATGGTGGCCAGAGAATGGTACACTTTCCCTTCTAACCCTGATTCACCTGGAACAGTTTTGTAAAGTGATTGGAAAGTGGGCCGAAATGCCAGAAGTTACAGCATTTCTCCTTTTGAGGAGCAGTAGAGACCTTCATCCCCAGTGCACCCAGGAACCCCTAAGGCAGGCATCCTTAAACTGTGGCCCGTGGGGCACATGTGGCCTGACGACATTTATCCCACCCTCAGGGTGTTTTTGCTGCCTCTGCATGTCCTACTTAGTAGCCGATTCGTGCAATGTGCATAGGAATTTGTTCATAGTTTGGTTTTTTTTAACTATAGTCTGGTGCTCCAACGGTCTGAGGGACAGTGAACTGGCCCCCTGTGTAAACAGTTTGAGGACCCCTGCCCTAAGGGATCCTGGACTTAGGGGTTACTAATCTCCCAGCCCTGAAACATCCCTGAACATTCTACCCGTTGTAGGAGGCACCATGGGAATTTGGTCTCTGGGTAATTTACAAGTCTTTTATTCAATTTGAAGCCAAGAAAATTAAAAATGACTCAGACACTTATTTCTTTTGATCCCTGTTGACTCCCGCTGTAGTATTCCAATATTACAATTTAACGCTATAACGCATGACCTTTTCATTCCATTCAATTAAATGTGTGTGTATAGATAGATAACTATGAAAGTAATTAATGAAAACAAAATTTGTTTGACCAAAGTTAATAATTGAGGGATAATAGGATTAAATAGAAGCATGGTTCTTATCAGTGGGTCCAAACATTAGGATCATAAATGAAACAGTGATCTCAGTGCACCCAGTAGTTCCCAAACCCTGTACCCTCATAGGGGAAATTGTGGATGCTTTTACTCCCGTGCCTATACTTAGAACGAACAAACACACATGCCTGATAATCCTAGGATTTTTTTTGTTTCCTGTGACACTCACCTAATTTCAAGGGCACTGCCACCTCACAAGCCTAGCCTTGTCTCAGTTAAACTGTTCACCCTTTTGTCCGTTTGTTTGTTTTTCCAGAAGTTCTCAAGTTACCAAGCCCTCTGAACCAAGTGTGCCACCTCTAGGACCACCATCTCCTGGACCACCTCAACCTTATCCATCCTAGACCTGAATGGACAACCCCTCCCAGCAGAGTAGAAAGGGTATGGACTTCACCCTTTTGCCAGCAGGAAGTACCTAAAGATGTCGTCGCCTTGTACCCCAAAGATTTGGGTCCATATCTCTTCAGGGTGTAAATTTTAGGTAGCTAGCATAGGGACTAGGTTGTCCATGATGCATGCTCAGAGGGCCAAGCTAGCCACCCAGGAAAGAGTGGCACACCGAGCGTGCTCAGAGGTCCAGGTTTCCAGTCAGGAAGGCCAGGTACACCTGGGTGGGTGCTGCACCCACATTGACCCACCTAGGCCAAGTAAATTCAATTCAGCCACTGGGGTCCACCAGGGTTGCCTACCATACCTCCCTATCTCTCCTAAAACACAATTGGATCACAAACCTGGCTTTGGCGTGAATTCTTTCTCATGCAGAGCCAAGGACCAAGGTATATCTGTCCACAGAGAGAAAAACCTAGGAAAGCTCTTTGGAGGCGGCAGCACTGCACATGAGTGGCTATTGGATACTGTTTAGATGCATGGCTTTCTATTTGGAACTTTTTTTTGTCTCACCTGAATGGAAAGGAAGAGGTAATACTTCTGGATCACACAGTATCCATGTCCACAAATGAGCTGCTCATTCCACAGTCCTGGCAGTGCCTTTTGAAAACCCTCTGCTTTAGAATGTCACTCCTTGAAGATGGCAGTGGGAGTGGCTGGGGCCAAGTATGCTGCCTCTTACTCCCAGTTGCAGGTTTCTGGATGCTGATTGTATCTCTTACAGCATCAATTAGTGGGCTTGTTGTCTGCCTCAGGCTTTGTTCACAGAGATCCTCCAGCTAGGTGGTGGTGTGTGCGCATAAGCAGAGGCTTCCTGCCAATCCCCCATGAGTAGTAGAGCTCCCATGGTGTGGACTCCATGAAAGCCGTGCTCCAGCCAGCAGGATTACAAAGGAGGGTGGGCCGGGCAGGACAGGAGGGCCATTGCCCCTATGGAATGACCTCAGAACCCCGCCTCCCTCCCTGTCCAGCTCCTGGGACTATGGGCCCTAAGCTTCATGCCTGACTCAGGAATAGACACAGGGTGAGGCAACTCCAGTAGGTGATTTTGCTGATCTAATCCAGCCTGAGATCATCCTTGCATGTGCCCTCTGTCCAGACCTTTTTTTAAATTGTTCATGCAACACTAACCACAATGCATATATACATCGGTTGTGTAAAGCACATTTGTACATTCATTGCCCTCATTATTCTCAAAATATCCACTCTCCACCCCACCCAAGCCCCTGGCCTCAGCTCCTCATTTTTCCCCCTCCATTCGAGCTACCCTTGATAATTTACTAATTATTTTCTCATATCTTGCACTGTCTGGTGTTCCTTCACCCACTTTTCTGTTGAGGTTAAATGTAGATCCCTGTATACGGTTTCCGTTTTCCAACCTACCCTCCCTCCACCCTTCCCGAGTCTGCACTCATAACACTGGTCCTCAAGGGCTCATCCACCCTGGATTCCCCATGTTTCCTGTTCCTATCTGTCCAAGTGTACATTCTCTAGTCTAGCCTGATTTGTAAATTAGACTTGGGATCATGATAGTGGGAGAGAGGAAACATGTAGGAACTAGGGGAAAGCTGTGTTTCATCGTTATTATCTGGTACCTGTCTTGGTTTATCTCCTCCCTGACACCCTTCTGTTAGGGATGTCCAGAGGACTGTAAATGGGCTTTGTGTCTGTACCCAGCACTCCCCGCTCATTCGCAATGATAAGATTTTTTTTGTTCTGATGATGCCTGCTACCAAATCTTTTCAAAACCTCATGATCACACAAGCTGGTGTGCTTCTTCCATGTGGGCTTTGTTTCTTCTGAGCTAGATGGGCGCTTGTTTTCCTTTAAGCCTTTAAGACCTCACATGCTATATATTTGATAGCTGGGCACCATTAGCTTTCTTCACCACATTTGCTTATGTACCTGCTTTGTGTTCAGTGATCGTGTAGGGAAGGTGAGCATCATAGAATGCCAATTTAATAGAACAGTATTTTTGCAACGAGGGAGTCCTTGAGCAGTGGCCCAATGTCCATCTGCTACCTTAATACAAAACCTATAAATATAGGGACATAGATCTATTTCCCCATGCTCATATATTTAAATATGTACTTGCCTTTTTTTAAACCTCTATAATTGACCCTTGCTTCCTAGCTTGCTTTTCTATTCCCTTTGATTTGCCTCTTGGGCCCACTGCCATGCTCACTTTTCATTTGTGCTTCAGTAATTCAGTAATTCCTCTTGGTTCCATTGGTTCCATTTCCCTTGATCACTCCCTACCAGGCCTCCTACATCCCCCTCACCACCGATTTGCATCACCTGTTCTTCCCTTTTCTCTGGGTTTCTTAACACCACTACCTTTCCCCACACCTCCCTCTCTCCCATGTCTCCCCAGAAGTGTTGGTCCTGTTTTCTCTCCTCCAGATTGTTCATCCAGCCTATCTTATTTAGACAGACCTGTAGATGTAATAACATACACAAAACAAGACAGAGCAAAACCAAGCACTAAAAGCAACAAAACAACCAAAATCCAATGACAATGAATGAAAACAACTCAACAAGAAAGAAGTGGCTCATCGTTAGTTCAAGGTCGGTTTGTTGGCCTTTAAGAGTGTTTTCCAGTCCAGTCTGTTGGTGTACCAAGTACTGGCCCCAAAGTCATCCTTTGGCATTCCCTGGGGACCTTGATGCTTCGTTTTCTTGCTCTTCTGCTGTACCCCCTTAGTGTTATGCCTCGGTGTGGCAGGATTAGTTCGGGCGCATTTCCCACACTGTGTCTTCAGTGTTGTCCCCTCTAAGGCTATGGGTCTTTGAGGGGTGTCTTGTCTCATCGTGGGGCTGGCCATGTGGTCTTCTATGTGGACTGGATTCTCTGAGTGGGAACATCATCCTCAAGTCCTGGTGTGCCAGGATGTGCTCCACATTCCCCTCCTCCCCCTTCATCTGCTCCATGTGCTCCGATCAGATATGTCCCTCTCTCAGAGCTGCAGATTCACTGCCACCTTCTGAAATAAAATATTTGGCATGGGAAGGTGAGTTGGGTGGGAGGATCTGCTCAGATCATTTGATGGTTCAGGATAGATTGACTGTTCGGCTGGGGACAGGTATGTGGGGCTTAGGGCTCTGGCTCCCAACACTGGTTGTGAATATGTCTTTGTTGTTAACCAGTTGTGTGCCTGTGGGTCAACACCTGTGTCTTTTTGAGTGAGTTTTCTCATCTGCAGAGTAAAGGTAATCCATTATCCAGACTCCCATGTCACCAATTGATTGAGAGGCACTAACCAGAGCCTGATTGAAATAGTGTGTACCTGTCAGGCGTGTTCTAAAAACACCTTAAAAGTCTTAAAAACACTATAAATGCCTTAAAAACCCTAAAACGTCTAAAATATTTCTAAAATGCTAAGACCACACCTAAAGACTCTCTAAAACATCTTAAGACCATTAAATACATGGTAAAAGGCTTTCTAAAACACCCTAATGCGCCATAAGTCTTAAAAAAAAACTCCTTACGTCCCGAAAACATAATAAATGCCCTAATATTATGCAAATGCCTTAAAACGCAAAATAAAGAACACGTGAAGCCCTAAAAACATGCTAAAAGTCTTTTAAAACCCCAAGAACATCCCTACAAAGCAACCCGAAGCACTATAAAACCCTGTAAAAGTCCAACAGCCTAATAGACATGAATTCACCATGAAAGCAAAAAATAATCCAACAAAACCCTAAAGCCCTGAAAACCAAAACCTAATCCCCCCAAACACTCTAAGGCCTTAAGAAGCACCCTAAAATTTTAACAAAACACTAAAAGCCATAAAAACACATATAAGCCTAATAAACACCCTTAAACACTAAAATCACCCTAAAAGCCTTAAAATGTCTGAAAAGCCATAATATTCCCTAAAATTCAAATAACACTCTGAAGCCACAAATAACACACTAAATGCCTCCCAAAACATGTGGAACTTCCAAATCATATCCCTAGAAGATTCCCAAACCATGAACTTCCAAAACCACATAAATGCCCTGAAGACAACATGAAAGCCCCAACAAAACATAAAATGCTGGGGAAAAACACATAAAATATTTTAAAATACCCTAAAATCTCTAAGAAACCCTGTAAGATCACTAAAAACACCCCTACCTGCTAAAAAATACCTATACACTCCAAAAAATCACCCCTAAATCCCTTAAAAACTCCCTTAAACCTTATAAAACACCCTTAAAGCCCAAACCACCCTAATGCGCAAAAAAATTAAATGACCCCAAATGACCTTAAAGCCCTAAAAATCACATGCCACAAAAAAATCCTAAATGACCCCAAAATTCCAACTCAAAACCAGCCTACAAGTCTTTTATGAGAACAGTTTTATCTTTCTACCAAGGAGAAGTTTGTAGGTTCAACCCCTGACCTATGCCCTTACCATATGAAGTTAGTAATCAGTGGTTTTGCAATTCTTTGAAGAAAGATGAGGGTAATTTTATCAGGAGTGAATTAAACTTGTCTAGTGCCTTGAGTAGAACTGATAACTGTACTACATTGAGTCGTCTGGTCAAGGAGCATGGGATATTATCCCATTTGCTGAGGTCACTCTTGATTTCTTGTAATTTCTGTAGTTTTCCTCATATAAATCTGTTGTTTTTTTATTCAAGTATAGATATAGATATTTTCATTTACGCTTGGCTATTGTAAATGGTACTACCTGAAAATGTGTATTTCATTAATTATTATTTCTTGATCTATTTCTTCATCCTTCGAAATATTATCAGTTTGTTGTGGTAGATAAACATTAGGACTTTGCATAACTTAGAAATATTACATTTCACAGAAAAATCATATTAATTATGTCGACAGAGCTATAAAAGGAATGTTGCCCTGCATATCTTCAGATATGACAGCTGTTTCATTGAGAAATTAAGCCAGACAGACACAATGTGATGTAAATTTTGTTATTTTCATGTGGGTTCCTTCACTCTTCCAAAAAAATTAGGTTCATGAGCCCCTTGGGGAATGAGTTTGAGTTCAGATCAGATGTCTATTTATATATTTGAGTCCTGAAGCCCATTTGATGGACTGTTCTGTTGCTTCCAAAGTAGTCAGTCACTTCCCCACCAATTAGAGAATTTGTCCGAAGCAAAAGTAAAAGTGTGGCGTACGACATTTGACTGCACACCATCTAAAATCACACTCTCATTTGGTGTTGGCAGTTTTACTTGTATTTCAATTGTAAACTACACTTCAGAGTTCAGGCTAGTGAAAACGTTTCAGTGGAAAAAATTTGCACACAACTACGTGCAGTTTGTGATTCTGTTGTTCCCAAGCAAGGCTATGAGGACAAAGATGCACAAGCATGGGGGGCACTGCAGACAATGTGTGAAAGTTTCCAGGAGCTCAGGGGTGGACAGCGGCTGCTAATTCTCCCGTGCTGGCAGTGAGCTATGTGGGAGGGCTTTGTGTGAGGTCCCTGTGGGGTCTCTGAGAAGTCTCCATAAAGGATGCTGAGAACTTCATATGAAGTCTCTGTGCGAGGCCTCTGAGTCTCTCTGGAAGTCTCCAAGGAAGTATGTGTGTGAGGTTTCTCTCTCGGGTATGTGTGAGTGTCCTTGTGAGATGTCTGCTGAATTGTGGGGGGTGGGGGGCAGTTGTTTCGCTGAGGTCTCTGCAGGTCTGAGTGGGCTTCCCTTTGTTTGACCTCACAGCACCATATAAGAGGACCTGGTGGCAGGGGAAAGGGAAGGGGCTTGGTCCATGCACCCCTTGCTGTTCTTTCAGGGTCTTCTCTCCATCTCCGTGCACTTACCTAGCACGAACGGTAGGGTTCAGCAGCGGGTAGTCCGGTGTCCAGCTCTTCACTCTCTCTAGGAACACACCCAAGCTACCTGCTACCCAAGAGGCCCCAGATCCAGGCTCTGCAGATCCAGAATCTGATTTTTTACTGCCACAGTCACTCCAGAGGCTGCCTTGGCACAATCAGGACTCCAGAAACAACATCATGCTGCTGTACCAGCAGTCTCTGGGGCCTATGTCCACTTCCCTCCTCCACCACTGGTGTCAGTCCCCACCCACCCCACACACACACTTGGTGTCCTGACTGAGGCATGGAGGTCAAGGCTCAGTGGATGTCTTCCTCGCCATCCTTTACTGTTTAGTTCAGTAAACAGTAAACCCTGGCCCACCAGGGGTGTTCTTTTAAGCACATGAGAATTTACTCTAGCGGATCAACTAATCATATTTTGGGGGGCCCTCCTGCCTTCTTCTATAATCTGGTGCCCAGGAAATAAAACCCTGTGTTAGAAGCACAGAGGAAACACTGACCACTATTGAACTGGTTTCCCTTATCAAGACAGGTGATGTCTAATCTCCGTGCACATCCTGATTTCCCAGGAGTCTCTAGGGGAAGGGAAGGCTGCTCCCAGTTGTGACTTTCTTTGCAGCACTCAGTCCTTAGAAGCCACTCTCTCCGGAGAACATTCCTAGAGCACGTGCACGCGTGTGTGTGTGTGTGTGTGCGTGTGTGTGTGAAGATCACCAGCCTGGGGTCATGTTTCCTGAGAACATTCCTAGAGTGTGCGCGTTAGTGTGTGTGTGAAAACCACCAGCCTGGGATCATGTTTCCTGAGAACATTCCTAGAGCGTGTGTGTGTGTGTGTGTGTGCGTGTGTGTGTGTGTGTGTGTGTGTGTGTGTGTGAAGACCACCAGCCTGGGGTCATGTTTGCTGAGAACATTCCTAGAGCATGTATGTGTGTGTGTGCACACGCGTGTGTGTGCATGTGAAGACCACCAGCCTGGGGTCATGTTTCGTGAGAACATTCCTAGAGCGCGGACGCGTGTGTGTATGCATGTGTGAAGCCCAAAAGCCTGGGGTCATGTTTCCTGAGTCCTGGCACCCTGTTATTGACTCATCCCCACTCTACCCCACCCTGGCTATCAACTCATCCTTCCCCCAGTCAGGAGATGGAAATCAAGTAAAATAACAGTTTGTCGCCCCACTAAAGATAGTATTGAGAAAGTAACCTTCCCTGCTTGAAAGCTGTGCCTTTGCTATACAACCCAGTGCTCTCTGTAGGAGATAAAGTTCTGCTGTGGGGGCAGCTAGCTAAAGCTGGGGTGAAGCACCTGGCCGATTCCCCTTTGTAAGCCTGTGTTAGCTCCGCTTGTGTCTTGCATCATTTCTGGGGATCCTCATGCTCTTTGGCCCCCTTTGCTACGTCCAACGCTTCATATTCTTCTTCACTGTATCCTTCCCTACCCTGTGTCCATGGTGCCTAACCATTAGTGGTTATTACACAGACGCTCATCCTGTACCACTCAGCCTTAGCTGTTGCTCCTTCTCCGGGTTTATATACAGAGGAAGGCATGTGAGCTGTGAACCGGATTTTCCCTTGGTGCAGTGGGTGAGCACAGTCCCCCGCTGGCAGCCTCCCTAGCAGTTCCCACCCACATGTGTCAGACCTGGGACTTCCATCCTGGAGGTTACCCTAGGCTGGGAGAGAGGCAAAGGTAGCAAAATATGTCATTTCCCATTTTGTGACAGGTGTATTGAGGCGGAACCTCCATGCCAAACTTGGCAGCCTTCATCAAATGCACATGTGGGACTTAGACAGGCCGCCACATGTCTCATGCCTGCTTGGTACCATGAGACGCTACTTTGGTCTAAACCTCTTCTGGACCCTCGATGGAATTTCTTGGCTGGATTGCGCCTCTCAAAACCTATCAACTGCAGCCACATAACGTTGAAGACAAAGTAATGGCACCAGGGAACATTCTTCACTGTGTTGGGACCTTCTGAGGTTTTCACAGTAGGGGTGTTACCATAAATCATAAGAGGTGCAAAATGAAGAACTTGGGATGGAAGTGGGTGGGAAACACTGCTGAAAACCTCCTCCAGAGCCCTGCCCTTTGAGAAGTCAAAGCTAGCACTCAGAGAAGGAGACGCAGTATCTAACATAGTTAAAGGTATATTATGCCAACCTCGTCAATGAACTCATGTGGGGTTAATTGAAGGGCAGGGAGATCAATGGCTCTGTGAGCCTAGCCTTTCTGGTCTCTTGCTCTCTGATAGTGCCACCAGGGTGGATATGCATTTGTTAGGTCCCTAAAGCAGCTGGAAAGACTCATTTCCTGGGAGATCCCTGAGGAGAAGCCGCATGGACCTACCCTGTTGCAGCCCTGGTTTCTGCAGCAGCCTCATGGAGAACCTGCCAGCGCATGGACTACAATTTCCTCCTGCAGTCCTTGTCTCCCCGTGTGTTTTTGGATTGTGAGGAGGACTTTGTAGATTGGTGTCAGACACATGGGATACTATTGGACTGGTGGTCTTAGATTGAACTGGGTTGGGATGCTTTTCAATGTTCACTTAACCTTTATATAAAACTCATAAAATATGAGTGTATGAATTTTGTTTCTCTAGTCTACACAGACTAACACACATGACACCCCCTCTAGATCCCGCCATGCAGCACAGAAGTCACACTTTAATGTAGGAGGGGGAAAATCTCAATTTGGAACAATGAATATCATGGCTGAGAGAAGCCATTAGCCTGTGCAGAACAGGCTAAAGTGGCTGGCAGGGATACTTTCCTACTAATCAGAGCAGAAGAAGCGTCTTCTAATTTGCCAGATAAGACATATTCTCGAAGACAGTGACGTGGGCAGTGGTAAGGGTAACTGGATTAAGCCCACCTCCTCCGCCTCTGCTGCTGCAAGCTGACTGGGCACACAAACACCCTGGGGGGCAATGGCTGAGTGTGGCTTCTGACAATGAATCCCCTGAACGGACAGAAATTTGTGAATACATCCCTGATACAGGTGCTCGTGGTGGGAAGGCTCTGGCAGTCAGGTATCGCCTGGTGGAGGCAGGGTCTCACACTTGCCACTCTCCTGTGTTCTACAAAGAAAGGAGCCCTGCAGCTGGAGGAACATCCATTAACTGAGGCCTGCGCTTCTTTTCGTGGACATAACGTTGACGCAAGATACTCCTGATGACAGCCTGGTGTCCCCTCTAGGACTTGGCCAACATCTGTCGTGAGCACCTGAGCCTCCGTGACCTTGTTAGGAGACACTGGTTGTCTTTGAAGGGGCCCAAGGCTGTGACCACAGGGTAATACGGGCTTTCCTTTTTGCAAAGGATCACCGTGTCCTGTAGATTTTTTGCTGGAGCAAATCCACTGGACAAAGTGCTTCCTCCATTTTTTGCTGTGGCCCTCAGCAGGAAGCTGTCCCTTCTCTGGTGGGAGCTGTGAGGACTTGATCTCAAGGCACTCAGCCAATGCCTTGTCTTGCACAGGCTGGCTTAACCCACAGACTTGGGAGATGCCTCTTCCCGCTAATCCTTTTCCATGCTCTTCTGGATTGGGCCATTTATGAGTCTCCCTCTTGTCAGTGGGAACAGCATCCTTCCTTCTCCTTGTCGAGGGGTCCTGAAGGTTGGGGCTTTTGAGCTTCTGCTGCCCCATGTAACTTGCTCTAGCCACCACGAAGCCACTTGGCCCTTGACATATTGGCTTATCCCCAGTGAACAAATGCTGGGGGCGGCAATGGACCACCTGAGAAGGCAAAACATTGGTGGCAGTGAGCACATCAGTGGTGCAGTCCTGAAGGAGCCCGTCAACAGGACAGCATGGAGAACCATCCTCTGCCTCTACCTCCACCTGGAGCTTAATCTCACTGCACACTCGTGCTGTAAGGCTTGGCTTTTCAGGAACTGGAGCACACTTTCCAGGTAGCAGGAACCTTTTACTACATCCTAGAGCCTCGAAGCACCCCCGGTCCACATCATTGGTTTGAGATTTTGCCAGCACACTGGTTTTGAAAGTGTCTCTATCGTCTAGCTCTATTGAAGAGGACTTCTTGACCACCACCAACCCTGTCTCTTTGGCTCTTGAAGATGGACATTCAGAGTTCACTTCCAATCTGGGGCACAACTAGCACCCTCTTTCCTTGAACCCTTGCTGGTCAGTACTAGATTTGAGGTTTGCTCTAGGCTCTCTCTCTGGACACTTTCATTCTGGAAGGTTCTGCCAAGGATACTGGGCATGAAGGCTGGAAACGGCTGCCTGAGGGCCAATGAGCATCCACTGTCATTATCAAGTGGGGGGTAGGCTGGGGTTCCCTGAACAGGCTCCTCTGTAGGGGAGCAATCAGCAAAAGGACTCTCCAGGGTAGGGCTTGATTTCTTTGTGGTCACTCTCTCTCCCCAGTCTGCCTAACAGGGTTCTCCCAGGACCTTGACAGCCTCAGTTACTAGGTTAGTTCAATACTTAGGGGTGGCTAAGCAGGTGGACTTTGGAAAGGGCATTGCGTTGTCTTTTCTTGTCCTACAGAGGTTTGTGGGCTCAAGGACTTTGAGGGGCATGCACCACCTCTGCCTCATTTGGAGCCTTACGATATGCGAGTCCAGCACCTGTTGAGTGCCCGGGCTGAGAAAGGAAAGGCTCTGCGTTGTGTTCAGATCTTCCAGCTCTCCCCAGGAGGCCACATTGACAACATGTGGGTGGGTCAGGGAAATAGACAAAGCGTGCGTGGTCATCGCAAGACATGAACGGCAAACAATGCCAGGGATCTGATCCTTTCTAATCTGCTCCACCTTCCTGCACATGTGGACATTCAGGGTGTTTTCCAGTAGGATTTTATTTGGACCCCTTAGGGTGTAAGTTCCTGCGTTAATCCCCTTGTGTATCCTCAAATCACTTAACTCCTTTGAGTCGGCTCCCGGAGTTCCTTTTGGGCAGTAGTTTCCTGATCCACAGAGAGATAGATTACATTTGGATATTTTCCTCAAGTAATTCCCTTGTCCATTGACCGAGTTGTTCCTCAGCTGGACACCGGCTCTGCAGCACGCAAGCGACGGTCCAGGGTGTGTGCATCTTCCTGGGGACACCGTCTTCATTACATTCTTCCCCTGCTTGTCTCCAGGTGTTGAGCAGGAGCATTCGGGCTGCTTCATATCCAGACAAGTCCCTGGCCATTTTTCCTGAGGCTGCTTTAGTGTCAGAGACTCAAGAGTCCCATTGCCGAGGGGCCCCTGCAATTGAGGGAAGTTCTCTTGGCGGTGGAGCTCCGATTGCTTCAAGCAGCCAGGAAGCTTGGGGTCTGTCTTTGGGGTCTGCACCTTCTGATTGTCCTGGGGATGAGTGGGTTTGCGAAGACAAAAAGCTTCCTGGGGTCGTGGCATCATAAAGGGTAAAGAACTCTCACTTTCCTGTTGTTTCTTTAAAAAATGGCTTTCCAGCTGTTGAAGTGAATTTGGAATGCGTGATTGGGACTTAGTGTGGACGGTAAGACAGGATTCATCACAGGGACTCTTGTGAGGAGGAGGAAAAGGTACTGCGAGTGGGCCACGGGGCTGTGGACCGGGCGGAGTCAGGACTGTAGCCGGCGGTGGGGCCTGGGCTTGGCATGCAGTTGGAAGTAAAAGTTGGAATCGACCTTCAGTGTAGGGCAAGGAGTGACGTTGCAACAAGAGTGGGTACTCTTTAGCTTGCATTTGAGCTGGTAAGGCATTAGGAATTTCATTAAATAAGACAGTGGGAAACTCTAGGGTGGATCCAGAGACCCTGAGAGCAGCTGCCAGAGACTCCCTGTGCAGAAAAGGTAGACCCCAGAAAAACTCACTGAATTTTTGTGGAAAATGCTTCTGAGGGCTGGGTATCTGCTCTGCTTTGATGCTGGCATTCCAGAAGGGCTGGGGAGGTGCAGTGATCTGCTCCCCATCGAGTGCCTTCAACATATTTAAGGCCTGCAGATGGTATTCTGATACACCCTTTCCTTTTTCTTCCCAAATATTCCATTTCTCTGCCTTTGTGATTTCTATTTCCAGCAGCTTGTGGACATTGGGGTTGAGCAAGGTGGGCCTCCCTACTTCCCCCTGCCTCTTTGTGGGTCCTTCCCGAAAGGTGTCTTCTTGGGGGTGCCAGGTAGAGTGCTCTTTCAGAGACCCAAAGTATTCCAAGGAGGGAAGCTGTAAGTTCTTGGCAGCTGCCCAACACTGGGGTGGGGAGGCAGTAGGGAGGCCTGTGGGATCCTGACTTGTGATGGCTGCCATGGCAGGTGTGGAGCAGCGGTTGTGTGGAGATGGGCTCTGCCTGGGCCTTGCCAACAAGTCATTCTGAGAAGGAGTCCCTGTGGGGTGCGGGGCTGGTGAGTCCCAGAGAGTGCTTGGAGGCTGCAGGTAGGCCTTTGAATCCGGGGGTTTGGCACTGGGTGAGGGAAGAGCCAGTGGTGTGGGTGAAAGACTGTCAGGTTCACGGGAATGTGCGCAGTCTGGTGATTGACTCAAGGCGGGTAAGACATGAGAAGTTGAGATGCACATCTGGGCCCGTGGAAGGGTGGAGTTCTGAGACCTAGGTGTCCGGAATGGATGAGCCGCAGAACCGTGTGGGGCGCGCGTACCGACGTGGACTTCAGCCGTACCTCTATTTCGCCAGCTACCAGAGAGGGCTTGAGCTTTCTGTTGACCAAAGCTGCCAGTGTCAAGTGGGTTTCCCAAGTGGCTGCAGGAGACAGAAGGACCAGATTACTGCCAGGACTGAAGGGGCAAGAGACCTAGCAGGCTAGCAAGGGTCGGTGCAAGCTCAGCCCCTCCCCAAGCCTTGATGGCCTGCTCTTCCTGCCCCACCCCACTGCCCGGGACTCCTGTCATTCTCTGCCCATCCCTGAAAGTGTCCCCCAAACCAGCGCATCCCAGCTGCTCTGCAGCCCGAGGCCACACAGGCACCCTGGTTGGAAGATGCACCCCGTGTTGAAGCAGGAAGGTTACTTACTTCTGCCTAAGACGCAAACGCAGGTTCTGAGCGCCATATAGTTCTTGCAGGAAGCTTCGGAAAACTGGAAATCAAGAGAACCGTTATGGTGCAGCCCTCCCAGAGGACCGAAAGGAATGTCACACGGGCTGTGCACTTAGGACGTTGGACTCTCCAGAGCTCAAGGTCAAATGATAGCTTACTCCCACGGGCAGGAGGTGCTTTGGCATTTCAAGGAGCATCGGTTTCCAATATTGTCTGTGGGGTCTCAGTGAGCAATCTGAACCTTGACAAAGTTACACAGCTTATCGCAGTTACCCCTCAATGTTCCACCTCCAAATCCACCAGAATCTGCTCCTGACACCCCCACTGCTCCCTACTGGGTCCTACCTTGGCCAGCCTTCATCCCATCCTAGGCCCCTCCTGTACATCTGGGAAATATCTGGGTTCTGTTTCCATCCACAATATCCTTTTGTTCAGGATTATTACCTGAGAGAGACGGGCTGTTGCCACTGGCATCCTGCAGAGGAGGGGACAGGAGAGCTTACAGAGCTTGGTTGAATGGGCAGAACCTTACCTTTCAGAGCGTCACCTTTGTCCCTTGACCTGCTGCTTCTCCTTGTCTCCACCTGAGGCTGGGGCACAAGAGAGGAAGTCAGGCTGGAATCCAATCCTGCGTCTGTTCTTTGTGACAAACTGCAGGCATTTACTGGTGATTAGAAGAATGACAATCTCCATGGAATGACTAAAGCCCAGAAACCAGCTTCTGTGTGAGACCTAGAGTGCATTTCTTCCGTCAGCCTTCCTCTGCTCACGGAGAGCACACACTCTCAGCACTCAGTGTTCTGGTGGGCAAGATTTTGATTATGGAGGCTGAAGCTCTGGGCCAGCCCTTGACCACTTCCTCCCCGGGGTCAGCCATGCTTTCTCAATTAGCCCAGACAGAAAAGGAGCCTTGGCCCAGAGACTGGAGCTCAAGGAAAGAGACTGAGGACCCAGTGATGAGAGCTGCCCTTTGAAATGTCTAGTCATTTAGTCCTTAGCCACTGCGTCACTATATTGGGGATTTTTACCTATTGCCCTCTATAACAACTAGAGATGGGAGGTCTGAGATCTTCAAAGAGAAATATTTTTGAATGCTCACCTTACTGGCAAATGATTTACATATCATACGAGTCAATAGTTCAGTCGTTCAATCAGATCAAGGGCAATGGTACAATCAATGATTACCATATCCATTTTAGAACAACACCCCCCCCCCTCCATGGTTAAATTGCCTTCAAAAGGAGTTGTGTAATCACAGTCAGGTCTAAAGCTCTCTGTCCCCTCTGGCCTCCTTCATTTTTTCGTCTTGAAATCAATCCCCCTTCACTCCCTAGCTTCCCGATGGGGGAGTTCTCCACACTGCTGATCTCACAATCCCTCCCTCTGCCATGAGATCTCTCCACCTGCAACTCTGTCAACCATTGTGTCCATGATCATGATGCATCCACGCCTCCTGTGCTTCACAAACAGGGAAAGCCAACAGAAATAATGAAAATCAACATAAGCCGGCAAGGATAAAATGATACCAATGCAGTGAACAAAGTCCTAACAGTGAGTAAGGACGCACCAGCCCTCATCAACATTCCAAAGCCAGGGCTGATGGTCTCTTCTTTCTTGAGATTTCCCCTATCAGGAAATTAATTACGAAAGGAAAAATTTATAAAACGAGGAAAAATCAATCTCTCCTATGGCTGGGTTGAGAATTTCTTACCTTTATCCTTTTCCTGGGTGGTCGCACAGGTGGAGTATTTGGAAGGAAGGGGAGGACCAGGAAGAAGCAACCCACTCCATACAGGATGCCCAAGGTCAAAACAGTGAACCAGGTGGGGTATTGGTAGGTCAGCCAGGAAGCACTTTTCTGTTCCAGCAGAAAGAGAATCTCCTCCATCTTCTGGATACAGCGGTTGCACTCAGGCAACTGAGCACTCTGAGTCCCCTCTGGCTTCAAACCCACTTGCATCACAAACCTGGGCCCACATCACTAAAGGGTCACAGTGGGGTGGGAGGTGACAGCAGGACAACACATAATCCCTCCCTCTACCCTCCAGCTCATCACATCCCTCCCCTGCTCTGGTCTTCTCTCTCCCACTGCCTGCTCTGGGCCTCCAAAGTCACCAGCTGCACCTGATGGAATGGAATCTTAGTGCAAGTTCTTATTCATTCCACCTCCCACCTAGGTATTACGTGCTTCCTTGGCAAGTTGCCTGAATCATGACCAATTTCATAGGCTTAGAATATCTGAAGTTGTCTCTGTCCTCAATGAAAACCTTCTCAAGTCATGGTTTTACTTTGTCTTATCCAAGGTAGAGAACTTAGGTTTATGTAACATTTATTTAGCTTTATGAATGTTGGATGAAAAGCTTGGAATTTGACTTCTATGACCAGGAGAGTTATTCAAGAGCTGAGGTATATCTCTCCCAGGAGAGAGATCTAACAAATTTTCTGCCAGATGGTACATTTGGGGAGACAAGGAACACTTAAGCATTAATCATTCTTAACAGTGTCCCCTGTAAATCTTCCTTGTGTGTGACTACTGCCCATTTAGGGCTTGCTCTGGGAACACTTGATGGGGTAATAAGCCTTGCAACAATTCAGGCTCAAAGGGCAAGCATCTGGCTGAGCAAAATAAAGAGATAATATGGATTGAGTTGTGTCCTTACCACTACCACTTGAGATATTCCCCCAAAATTCGTTGGAACCCTAACACTGAAGGCTATAATCTGATTTGGTTATGTGAGGGCTCTCTCTGGGAGAAATGTACCTCTGTCCTTGGCTTCACACAAGAACCAATTGACGCAGAAACCTAGTTTGTGATCCAAGTGACTTTATAAAGGATAGAGGAGGCAAATATGCTCGTGGGGGGTGGGGGCGGACTGGACAGCCCACGCGCGCTGGGTTGCATGACAGCTGGTTTGAGGCCCCCACCCATACCCTGTTGGTAGGCATGGCTGACGGTACTGTTTGACCCCATTGACTGAATTAAGCCCACCTGGTCTAGATGGGGGCCCGCCCAGGTTGACCTGCTTCCTGTCACAAGGACCTAAATGTGTGCATCTTTCCAGCCTGAAGCAGCTTTCAACTGTCTGTGATGGGGAGGAGGTTTGGCATGCACAGCGACCACCCTCAGTTCTGCCTCTACTTACCTAACAGGTACACGGCATTTCTTTTCTGTTTTTTAAAACAACAACAAAAAAATCATTTGAAATCTTTCTATTCCAGCGGTGCTAGGAGCAAGGCAGAGGCAAAACCCAAGAACAGGGTTCTTCTCTGTTGAAGCGCGATAAACTCACGGGGAAGCAAACAAGCATCTTCATCCACGTGAAGTGAATCTGTGAATCAGCAGCTCCCAACTGACCAAAGCACGCACAGAGCAGCCCAGCATCAAGGTCCGTTTCTGTGCACTGCTCCCACTGTGAGGAAGAGCTTCATGTGCATTAATAGGGAACTTTTGTAATATTTGAATTTTGAATAGTGGTTTTTGTCAGAAACTGGAAAAAATCTCTAAGCCTGAAGAAACTCCTTTCTAGTACTGAACATTCAAGGGAGCCTGTAGAAGCCTGAAATGATTGCTAGGTGACCAACTGGATCTGCTTGTTGAGTGAAAGTGGCAGAATAGCAGCAATAGAGCAGCGGGTCCATTCTGACCACTGACACTCGTGGACCTGGTTTACAGGCAGTAGAGAAGAAGATGAGAGCAGGTTGACTCGTTTGAAGTCCATGACCTACTCTGAGGGGACTAGAGTTGTAGAGAATTGGTGATGGGGCCAAGGCCTAAAGGCAGTGCGACCAATGGACACTGAGGTGAGGCCAAGAGAGGGAGCCCACATTGACTTGACCCGAACCCGACCAGATGAAGAGAAGAATGTTGAGCCTGTGCACTGGTATATACTGCTGCAGACTGTATAGACGAACTGTCCTGCTTTGACTTTCTTGTGGATGTGGACTTCACAAGGTTCCAACTGGCATGAAGACTCTTTATATTGAAGAATATGATTGTCTCCTCAGAGCACTGGGTTGATGGAAGTAGGCAGTAGAGAAACTGGATAGCCAAAATGGGCCACATAAAGGCGTGAAGTGGCTAGCTTACAAGATTTCATAGATACTGGAATATATTCATAGAATTATAGGATTAATATGTGGGTGTACCTTACCTGCAATTGTTAAGCATAGGATATTTTTGTTTCATCACTTACAGAATATTATGTTTAAAGGAGGGTGGCACACAGTGAAATGTATGCATTTTCATATTATACTGTTAGATACTGATATGATTCTATTATTGTTTTGAAATTATATATGGCTAAAGAATTTTGTGAAAATGTCAAATGGACAAGGGGTGGTCTGTTGTAGTTATACAATCTGGTGTCAATTTGGGACTTGAGAGGATTAAGAGTGAAGGGGTAGACTCTAGTCTCTCTATTGGGTTATGGCCAATGAGGCCTCTTTGTGGGCCTGGCCTTCCCGTCAGGGTTCTGGGAAATCTGGTCTTTCCTCCTTGGAGGCAGGAGACTATCTTTCTGCTCATTCCCTGAGAGATGTCCTACTAAAAAGACACATGGCACCACACTGATAGAACCCATGCCCTGGGAACTGGAGGAGCCACATGGAGACCCTGCCAAGGCTGAGATGCTTCTACCACCACTGGATGCAGAAGACTTTGCAAGTACTGACCTGTGATCTTCCTGCATTTGGGGTCATTGAAGGTGTTTCATGAGTCTGAAGAGAACATTATAGATTGATATCAGACATGGGCTAATATTGGACTTATGGACTTGATCTTGGTTGGGCTGGAATGCTTTCTCAATATACAACTGTTCTTGTATATAAAGGTCTTTCCTATACATATATGAGTGTGGATTTGTTTCTCTAGTCTACCTGGACTAACACTCATGGATCCCTTTCAGGACTGTAAGTTCTGTTCCCCTGACTGCTGCAAAGTATGTGACAGAGAAGAAAAGGGAGAAGAGTGAACTGTACCCATTTATTGAGGTAAGAAAAGTGATGAAGGAGCATGGCCGGTTCCCCAAACTTCATGAGTGGAAAAATGGGCTCTTGGCACAAAATGACATTCAATCTTCACCAAGAGATTCAGGGCTAAATTGCTGCCCTATCTCTGACCTCAGCTTTTGTTTTATTTTAATTCTCATATAATTCACATATATCATTCAATACTTCAGTCATATTAAGATTTGTGTAATCCTCACCACAATCAGGTTTACATCATTTCCTTCTTTTATATTCATTTTTGTTAGCCCCCCCTCACTCCCCCAAATCTTCCCTGCCTGTCCCTAGGAGATTGTTAATTCTGTTAGTGTCTCTCTGGATTTGCCTCTCCTGGATTTCATATGTATTAAAAAAAATACAAAACAAAATCAAGAAACAAGTAGAAAAGAAAAACTAACAATGATAAAAGAGAGAAAAACCTCAATCGAACAGAAAGTGAAAAATACTAAAAACTGGAACCAAATTAAAATTAGTCTGAAGAGATCAAATGATCAGGTGTTACATTTGAACTTAACTGTATCTGTTCATGTCCATGGGCTGTGGTCAGAGGGAATTCACCCCGCATGTGCATTTGAGTCCTTTTGCAAACTGGGTGTTCCGAACTTAAGCTCTGATTCTTGTTCATACCTGCAGATTGAGATTCTATTATTTATCACCCTGGCATCACACTGGCTGTGCTGCTTGTTCTGGGCAGACTTAGTTGACATCTCACTTAGATGGCTGCTTATTTTCAGAAAAAAGGTTTAAGTACAAGGCCCTGTTCTTTGTGATAGATGTGCACCATCTGATTTCAGGGTTTTTTTTACACCCTATGCTTTCCAGTCAAATATTCACTTGAGGTAATTCAAAACACTCACTTGGCTCGATGACGCCAGAATAGCTCCCCTCCATGCAGTTCCATGGAGCTCAGCATAGTTAGGGCGCAGAGATGAAAAGACGATTGAACCATGTACTGAACGTTCAGGTTTTTCCCTGCTTTTGAAAATCTGTTTGCGCTTGTAGAGTAAATGTTTTGTACTTTTTAAGAGTGTAAAAAAAATAGATGGAGGGATTCAGAGAAAATGGCAACCAGATAGGACCCATCTATCTGGAGCTCCTGCTGCCAGACCAGAAAAATAGGAAATTAGGTGAAGGAAACGGGGAGGTGGAGTTCTGAAATTAGAACTAGGGTAACAGGGTTTCTCCTGAACCCCTTCTTTTGTGGGATTTCCACTCACAAAGCAAACCAAGAATGCTTTAAAGCAGCACTATAATTTTGACGAAGTGGCAGGCGCCAGATATGCCCTTGCCTGGAGCAGGGATCCCTGCAGGTGGACGCCCTGAGAGGGGGCAGAATCTCAGACACGAGGGGAACCCCACACTGAGCTCTCCATGCGGTTGGATGCCTTGAGCTCACGGTCAGGGGTTGGTGGTGGGTAGCCATAATTTAGAGTAGAAGAAAAAATATATTATTACCTTAGGAAGATCATGGTGTGGGAGAAAAAGGCAGAAAGTCGGGAGTCCAGGGAGCAAATTTAGTTCCAATTGGCCGACTAGTAAACAACCCCCCTGATAAGCTGCATCTCCCCCTCTGGGGGTCAGCTTGACAGCCACCAAATCTGAGCACATCACAAGTAGAATTTTTTTTAAGGGTGAAACATAAATGATTGGTTTAAAACTCAAACCCAAGTCTGGTTGCTCAGCTCCAAGCACCACATAGGGGAGTCCCTTAACAGAAATCAGCATAAGAAGCAACCTAGCTAAGGAATGCCAGAACTCAGCCACAGGGCCTGGCAGCTTTTACCATAACAAAGACCCGCTGTAGCAGTGTCAGCCTTAAACAGCACTGAGCTGTAGCCCAGAGACTGTGGGAGACAATTTCATTCTAGCTGGCCAGAGGGATAAAAAAGAAAATCCTCTGATCTAGGAAGCATCAGCAGTCTAGATAGGACAACAAGCTTCCCTCTCAGTGATTCTACACATAGCTGGGGAGGCACTGCCGGTCTTGGAGCCCTAGACGGGGCTGAGGGAGCCCCCCAGTGCCCCCTCCCAGCCCCTGCTGCAGTGCTACATGCAGCACAAGGCAGGTACTCCAGCACCCTAGTGACCCCTGGCCACGGGCGCGATCTTGCTTTTGAAGTAATCTCACACAGCATCTGTGGAACCCTACATCAGGGATGGGAAAGTCCATTAACGCATGCCCAGGAGAGCCAGCATAGGAAAGCTGGATTTTCCTGCCCGTGGGCTCTGATGGATGTTGCACCTGGAGCAGCCCACCTGGGCCAGATGATTGCAGTTCAGCCAATGGGATTGACCTGGGGTCCTTCACCAGCCTCCCCGGGAACCCTTGAAAAGGCAGGAACCAGAAGGGAGAGGGGTGGTCCAGGTCGTCTTCCTGGGAGGAGAGAGATCCTTGCATGACCTGAGGCAGTCTCTGCCAGGCCCCATGGTCAAAGGAATCCTATGGGTGCCTTGTAAAACCTGAAGCTTCTTTTAACTCTCATTAAATTCACTTGGATCACGAGCCCGGCTTCCGCATGAAATTTTTCTCGCGGGGAGCCAAGGACTGGGGTTGGAATTTAGGCCAGAGAGAGAGACCTTACAAGTCCATGACCCTGTGACCTTGAGGAAGAGTTGGAATTCCTCTGGCCTCAAGGACAGGTGATCAAGTATCATTACCTCCTATCCCACTGCTCTACTTATTCTCACTTTATTCACTAGCCCTTCTAACTTTTCCACCGCACTCAGTTTCAACGTGCTCAGGTTGGTGTTGGGCTTTTATTTACTCGCTTTCTTCTTTATCCCTCTTTTTTTCCCCTTTTCCCCTCTTTTTCCTCTTCTCTCCCACTCTCTCCTCTCATATGCCACTAAAGGCTTCCAGGTCACTTCCCTCCGCTTAGGGCAAATCAACCCAAATAGCAGGAGGCACTCCAGCCTGCCCTGTGTGGGAGTGCTGTACACCACACAAGGCACCTGGGACAAACACCTACAGTGCGCTGCACCGTTGAAGAAACCTCCGTCATGCCCCTAAGGTGATCTCGTCAACTAGGGCAATTCTGCCCAGCACCACTGGGTCCCGGCATTAAAAGGGCACACTGACCTGCCATGTTGGAGCAGTGTCTAAACCCCTCTGGCCCCTCATCCAAGCAATCAGGGATCAGCTACTACTTTATACTTTATTTCCTCCTTCTCTCTCTCCTTGCTCTTTACCATCACAGCCAACTTTAGTGAACTCAGTTGGATTTATTTCCTTCTTTCTCTTTATTCTCTTTTTCTTTCTTTCCTCTTTCTGTCTTTGCTTTCTTCACCTCTCTCTTAGCTTGTACGATTCTCTCTGCTCCCTCTCATTGCTTGCACATACCACTGCTGGTTTCCAGAGCCCTACACTCTGCCTAGGGCAACCCTGTCCTCCTAGTGGGCAGCCTGACCCCTAAGACAGTACTGCACACAGGACGAGTCAGAGCTACACACAGCATAACACAGGGTCAGTTATTTCTTTAACCATTTAAAAAATACTCTCTCCTCCTCCTTCCTTTTCTCTTCTCTCTTTTTCCTTTTATTGGGCTCTTCTTACAGGTTTTCTGCTTTTCTCCGCTCCATCTAGCTCTTCTCTACTTCCTACCACAGCCTCCACAGATTTGGTTCTCCTTTTTAGTTGTTTTCTTTTCTTTCTTTCTTTTTTTTTTTTTTTTACTGTTGTCACCTTTGTTTACTCTGTGCATTTTAGTTGTGTGTGGGTGAGTGGTTGTCAGTCTGGTTGGCATTATTGCCCCAGTCTGTGTCTTCCTCTTTCTCTCTTTTTCCTCTCCTTTCACTCTCTTTCCCATCACAAGACAATAGCTGTCTCCAGGCCACTCCCCTCTGCCTAGGGCAAACCTGAAGGCCCAACTGAGGGAGCTCCCACCCCCCACTTATTGGTGTGGCAAGCAGCTGGGGAATTCACGCTGGTCCTCTCCCACACACTAAGCCACAGGTTGTTCTCCCCTATAAAAAGTGGGGGCATCCCCAGCCTAAATCCTGAGGTCCTACAAGTGACTGTGGGAAACGCCTGACCACCACTTGTGAGGCTCCACGCTACTGTGGGAACATCCACCCAATCTCCAAGGCGATCTCTCTGTACATCCCCTTGTCTAGCCAGATTTGTAAAGTAGAATTTGGATCATGATAGTGGGGGGAGGAAGCATTTAGGAACTAGAGGAAACATGTTTCATTGTTGCTACCCTGCACCCTGACTGGCTTATCTCGTCCCCACATCCCTTCAGGAAGGGGGTGTCCAGTTACCTACCAATGGGCTTTGAGTCTCCACTCTGCACTCACCCTCATTTACAATGACATGATTTTTGTGTTCTTTGATGCTTGATATCTGATCCCTTCAACAGTTCATGGTCACACAGGCTGGTGTGCTTCCTCCATGTGGGCTTTGTTGCTTCTGAGCTAGATGGCCGCTTCTTTATTTTCAAGCCTGTAAGATCCCAGATGCTATAACTTTTGATAGCCAGGCACCATCAGCTTTCTTCACCACATTTGCTAGTGCACACATTTTTCTTCAACCATCATGTTGGAAAGGTGTTCATCATGGAATGCCAATTTAATATAACGTGTTCTTGCATTGAGTAAGTATTTGGCAATGTCCATCTACTGCCTTAATACTAAGTCTATAAATATATGCACGTTGATCTATTTACGAACCCTCCTGTATAAATATATTTACATATGTACATGCCAGTATGTAGACCTCTAGAAATACCCTTTGTCACCTAGTTCTTTCCTCTATTTACTTTTACTTTCCTCTTGTCCGACTATCATGCTCAGCTTTCACTTGGGTTTGAGTAATTTCTCTTGGTTACATTGCCCTTGCTGAATACCTACCAGGCTTCTCACACCCTCCTTGCGACGGATTTTGGATTACTTGTTGCTCCCCTGTCGCTGGATTGGTCAGCATCACCTCCTTACCCCCTCCTCTCTCTCTCCCATGTCCCCGGGAACCATTGGTCCTGTTGTTTTCTCCTCCAGACTATTCTTCCAGCCTATCTTATCTAGATAGATCTGTTGAGATAATAATATGCACCAAAAATCAAACCATAGCAAGATAGGCGATGGGTGAGAACACAGTGATGACAAAAAAACAACAACAGAAAACCAATGATCAATAAAAGAGTAAATTAATTAAAAGACAAAAAAAATTTTTAAGAAAGAAAAACCTGTAAATAGATCAAGGTCTGATTTTTTTTTCTATAGGTGTGTCCTTCAGTCAGGTCTGATGGCGTATCATGCTCTGGCCCCAGAGTCTGTCCTTTGTACTCCCTCAGGGGCTACCCGCTCTGCTCCCATGGTTGCTCTGCTGCATGCTTTTAGTGATTTGCCTCCGGGTTGGAGGGCCAGTCGGGTCAGTCCCAACACAGAGTCTCCGGTATTGTCCCCATAGGGCCCTGGGCCAGCAAGGGATGGCATGTCTCATAGTGGGATCAGCCATATGGTCCACTCTGTACATTGGCTGTTCAGAGTGCCAAAATCATCCTCCAAGCCTGGTGGACCAGTGTGTGCTCCACTCTCTTCCTCCCCCTTCATTTGCCCCTGTGTGCTCTGATCAGACATGTCCATCTCCCCTAGCTACAGGTTCAGTGCCGTCTTCTAAAGTAAATTCTTCTGGGGGGAGGGGCAGTTGTCCACGTAGCTGGTATGGAGGCTGGACCATCCACTTTTCATTTAGGATCAAAAGCATCTAGCTTTTAGCATTAGGTGCTATTGAGTCAGTTCCAACTCAAGGCAGAATGAACCACTGCGCAGTCCTACACCATCTTCAAAACTGTTGTTATACTTGAACCTAACATTTCAGCCTTTTCCAGGGACTGGCATCTCCTGATAACATACCCAAAGCATGTGAAGTCTCCCCGTGCTTGCTTCTAAGGACCTTTCAGACTGTTCTTCTGACACAAATCTGTTCATTCTTCCAGCACTCAATGGTATTTTTAATATTCTTGGCTAGTGTCATCTTGATGGGTTGAAACACTATCTCGCTCTAGTGTTGATGTACATTTTTCTGATGCCTAATTATACTGAGTATCTTTTAAGGTAATCATTTAATTTTTATGGCATTTTGAAAAGATGTCAATGAGGTCTATTTAATTTGTGTTCAGATGGAAACACATAACTCAAACTAAATATGTGACAGTAGAATAAGAATCCATTTTATCCTAAATACTTGAGATATTTATACAGCCTACTCAGGTTTTTATCAACATAGATAAGGTGGCGGTGGTGGTGGTGGTGGTGGTGGTGGTGGTGGTGGTGGTTTTTAAGAGTTAATCTCTAAATAGGGGGCTGTAGTACTGAGCACTGAATCTCCTTTGCTTGATTAATTTTTATGTTAGGGAAGTAATACAAGGATTCCATCAAATGACCCATCAGTTTGAGGAAAAAGCATATCAGAATTCATGGTCAAAGCCTATATGGCTTTATGGTTTAGTCTCTAGGGGTATGTAATGCTCTTGTGAAAATAGTATTCCTCATGATAATAACGAGGAACTGGTGGGCTTCCAGGGCTGGGAGCTGAACTGAGGGGCAGTTCTACCCTGTCTAATAGGGTCACTATGAGTTGGCAAAGACTCGATGGCTGTCAGTTTGGTTTGTTTGACTTGAGTACTGGCATTCAGTGTGTTTATCGAAATCAATAAATTACAAGCATTTTTGATGTCTATTTTTTACATACAAAATTTAAATCCCCCAAGCCTCTGAAAACTGCGAAGATTTCACAGCACTAGGTTGGTACTCTTCCATCCAAGAATCAGTGAAACTGGCAGGGTGTGAGGCATTCAGGCTCCCTCAGTTCCTCCTGCTGCCTTCCCTGACCCTGGTCACTTGCTTCTATTACCTCTCTTGGACCTTACATGCATTTGAATTAGAACACCATAGAGTACAGTGCTCTACATGTGCAGCAGCTCTAACCATGTCACTCTCTGTCTCTATGAAGCCTCTTCCAACAAAATTCAAATGCGATTGTATGTGCACACATAAACACACGCATGCACCAGAGCACCCTTCTTAACAGAGAGTCAGGAGGGTCTCTTAATTATTTGCTGTCCTCACTTTGGACACAAGTCCCTTGATGATGAGTAGGAGAAAAGGAACATCAGGTAGTGGGGGAAACCCTAAGGAGGAACAGAGGAGAGCTTTAACTAAGAATAATGCTACTAGGGGAATGATGGCATGTGAGGAAAATTAGATACTTCCAGACTGTCAGATTTTTCCATACAGCAAAATTAACTTTTCTAGTTTTGTATAAAACTGGCCCCAGGAAATTTCAAATAGCACATCTCAGATTATCTAACCTACAAAGGAGTAGCCGGCCTTCCACCCACCCCCACCCCACCCCCGCCAAAAAACCAAGCGGTACAAAGCTCCACTGGGTACACATTTCAAAATATACATTCTCCTGTTTGGGCAGGCATCTGGCAACTTGCTCTGAGCTAGTGCACCCACACTTTTTTCCCAAGGTCATTGCTGGTGACAAGACCTTGTGCTCTTCTCACAAGCCAGAATGCAAACATAAATCAAGTCAGTGTAAGACGCCATCATCACCTCACTCAAATACACCTCGTCAAGTGAACTCAAACTTCAAGAAGATGCTCATTTGTTTGGTTTTGTTGATGTGAGGGTGATAGTGCATTTGGAGTTTAGTCATTGCACTAGGTCAGACTGTTAATCAAGCTTCCTATATAGAGGTTCTGAAGATATTGTGTAAGAAGGTCTGAGTTGTCTGGCTAGACCAGAGCTTGCACACTGCTATTGACTAGAAGTTCCGACACACAGAATCCAGGACAGATAAACCCCTCAGGACCAATACTGAGAGTAGCAACACCACGAGGGAAGGTAGGGGGGAGAAGCAGAAGAAAGGGGAAACCAATCTCAATGATGGACATACAGCCCCACTCCACCACCCAGGGGAACAAACAGCAGAAGTTTGGGTGAAGGGATACAGCAGAGGCGTAAAATATAAAAATAAAAAGTATGTATAAAGTATCAGTGGTTCACGTGGGTGGGAGGAGGGGAAAAAAGGAGCTCAAGGAGAAAGAACATGTTTGGAAATGATGATAGCAATGTATGTACAAATGTGCTTCATACAAATTGGTGTATGAATTGTTACAAGAGCTGTAAGATCCCCCAATAAAATGATTTATTTAAAATAAAAAGGACTGATTAGTGGTAGACAGGGGACTGGTTTTGCCACCATGACAGTGCACCTGCTCACACACAAAAAACAGCATGCCTCTATCGCCCGATCTGATCCCAGCACACCGAGGCAAAATACTAAGGGTGTACAACAGAACAGGAAGGGGAACAGAGCAACGAAGTCCCCAGGGAATACCAAAAATAGACTTTGGGGCCAGGGCTAGCTGACCCATCATACTCTATGAGAAAGCACTCCTAAAGGCCAACAAACAGTCCTTGAACTAACTAAAAGCTTTTCTTTCTTGTGTTTTGTTTTGCTTTTTGTCATTGGCTTGTTGGTGGTGGTGTTGTTCTTTTGTTTCATTTTGTTGCTTGGGTTTGCTCTGTCTCGTTTTTGTGCATGCTATGATTTCCACAGGTCTGTCTAAATGAGATAGGCTGGATGAACAATCTGGAGGAGAAAACAATGGGACTGACAGCTGGGGGAGGGAGATGGGAAAGGGGGGTGTAGGGAAAAAGGAAGTGCTGTTAACAAACCCAGGGACAAGGGAACACCAAGTGATCCAAATAGATGGTGAGGAGGGTGTAGGAGGCTTGGTAGAGTGTAACCAAGAGTAATGTAACCTAGAGGAATTACTGAAACACAAATGAAGGCTGAACATGAGAGTGGGACAATCAGAAAGTAAAAGGAAATCAAGGAAAGAGGTAGGAAGCAAAGGGCATTTATAGAGGTCTAAATAAAGGCATGTGCATATGTAAATATATTTATGTATAACGATGGGGAAATAGATCTATATGCATATATTTATAGGTTTAGTATTAAGGTAACAGATGTACATTGGGCCTCCATTCAAGTACTCCCTCAATGCAAAAATACTTTGTTGTATTAAAGTGGCATTCCGTGATGCTCACCTCCCCAACACAATTGCTGGAGGCAAATGGGTGCATAAGCAAATGTGGTGACTGAAGTTGATGGTGGTCGACTATCAAAAGTTATACATTCTGGGGTCTTAAAAGCTTGAAGTTAAACAAGTGGTCATGTAGCTGAGAAGCAACAAAGCCCACATGAAAGAAGCACACCAGCATGTGTGATCACGAGGTGTCGGAAGAATCAGGTATCAGACATCATCGGAACAAAAAAATCATATCTTTGTGAATACGGGGGAGTGTGGAGTGAAAACCCAAAGCTCATTTGTAGATAATTGGACATCCCCTTACAGAAGGGTAGCAGGGAGGAGAGGAGCCAGTCAGGGTGCACTGTAGCAACAATGAAACATACAACTTTCCTCTAGCTCCTAAATGCTTCTTCCCCCACAACTAAAATGATCCCCATTCTACCTTACAAATCTAGCTAGACCTGAGGATGTACACTGGTACAGATAGGAACTGGAAACACAGGGAATCCAGGGCCGATGATCCCTTCAGGACCAGTGGTGAGAGTGGCGATACGAGGAGGGTAGAGGGAGGGAGGAATGGAAAGGGGAAACGGATTACAAGGATCTACATATAACCATCTCCCTGGGGGACAGACAACAGAAAAGTGGCTGAAGGGAGATATTGTATAGTGTAAGATATGACAAAATAATAATTTAGAAATTATTCAGGGTTCATGAGGGATGGGGAATAATTATCAGCTGATGCCAGCGGATTAAGTGGAGAGCAAATGTTTTCAGAATGATGAGGGCAATGAATGTACAAATATGATGTATGTATCAATTGTGATAAGAGTTGTATGAGGCCCCAAAAATTGATTATAAAAAAAGAGAAAAGAAATAACAGTATGAAAACATCCCCCCAAAAAGCATGCCTCTCTTGTCCCTCATATCCTAATCACCTGAACTCACTCCATGTGACTTCTTTCTGTTTCCATGAATGAAGGACAGTGGTTTGACAACACAGAAGAGGGGGAGAAAAAACAAGGGTGTCACCCAAACTGCTGAGTTTGAAAAATGTTTCCAAGAATGTAATCACAGATTAGACAAATGTGTGAAGTGTAATGGAGAGTACTATGAAGGGGATAAAAAATTTAAATGCATAGTTTTGAAAAAATTGTAGTTTTTGTCGGGTTCCCCCTAGTAGCTTCCAATTTCATAGCAACTCAAGCCATCACCATACATCAAACTGACAGAGAAGGGGTGGGTTTTGTGTGTAGGTGGTGTTGGTTATTGCACAGGGGCAAGGGACTTCTGGTGGCATAGTACCTTATGCCTTGGGTGTCAACTGTAATGTCAGCAGTGGGGAACCACCAGTCAGTCCTCAGAAGAAAAGGATGAGGCGTTCTACTCCCATAGAGTTAGCCTTTGGGAAACCCACAGAGATAGTTCTGCTCTGATCTCATAGAGTCGCTATGGCTCAGCATCGACTCCATCGAAGTGAGCTGACAAACTAAAGGCAGGAGATCTGAAAGAGGATGCGGAGACGTTGTCTCAGGTACTTTGGACATATTACTATGGTGGAACCAGTCCTGCAAGAAGGGCGTCATTTTTGGCAGAGGGTTAGCAAACAAGAGGAAGACCCTTACTTAGGTGGATTGACACCGTGGCTGCGAGAATCGGCTCAAATACAGTAACAAGTGCGAGGATGGCGCAGGACTGGGCTTTGTTTCTCTCTCTAGTGCACAGGCCCCTATGAATCCGAACTGACTCCAGGGCTCTACAACATCAACTACTACAACCCTGAAGTTCAAACCTACCCAGTGGCTTCCCAAAAGGGAGGTGTGGCCATGTGCCTCTGTAAAGATGACAGCTAGGGAGCCCCTGCGGGGCAGTTCTACTCTGTGGCACAGGGGCAGCCAGGAGTCGGAATGTGCTTCACAGCAAAGGGTGTGCTTTGTCTCAGTTTGTGCCTGCTGCTGTTTATGCTATGCACTGAGTTTAACATGTGACACTCAGGAGCGAATGAATGGAAACACACCCATGATGCTTCCATGATGCCAGATGCAAGCTGACACTGTTTCTGAGTTCTGGGCATATTATTTTTTCAGAGATAATTTCCTGTAGCGGTGACACACCGAGTCCTATTTCATGTAAAAGCATCAGCAGCAGAGGAAAGCACTGCACAGAGAGAAGACTATGACACGTAACAGGCTTTCCATAGAGGAACAAAAGGGTGGATGTCTTGGGCTGCACTCTTTTCTTGTATACAGACAGTAAACAAGCTGAACACATCTCACCTAAGCATAACATTACAACTACTTGAAGCCCAGCTCAGGCATCTGGACAAGAGGCAGCAAGGAAGGATGGGAGAGAGTTAATGGGCTGGGCGTCCCCAAAGGTGCAGAGTGGGAATCAAGGGAGGATCCAGGACGAGCCAAGGCTTCTGGCAGAAGTCTGAGAGGAGAGCAGCAGAAAGGAGCTGCTCTCTGGGTCCTCACAGATGTAGCCAGTGAGAGAGCAGCAGTGCTGCCCCCTGGCGGTGCGCCGAAGGCAGGGCCGCTTCCCCCAGGGCTGGAGAGCTCTGGGGAAAGACAAACCCTGTCACTTTGGATGCCAAGTAAGGGGGCACTGTGTGCCGGTGGTGTACCTATGTTGGCCAAAGCGCTGCCCACTGTGCATTTGCTTCCCACAAGCACAGTTATCCTTCCTCGTGCATCCAGGAAAGACAGTTCTAGAAAAACACAAGCAGTAAAATAAAACACTGCCAGGTCTCGAACCATCCTCACCATTGTTACTATGCCCACTGGTGTAGCCACTGGTTCGAGCTGTTTTATTGCCCGTCCTCCACTTTTTGCCAAGCATCATGTCCTTCATGGACTTGATGTCCCTTCAGGGACTGGTCTCTCCTGACAGCACGTCCAAAGATATCAAATGAAGTCCAGCCATCCTTTGTCCCCATGTTCTCTTGGCAGTCCTTGTACTTTTATTGCTCAGTGTCTGATTATTTGGGACCAGGCCTTATTGCTGCCCCTTCCTCACCTTGGCCCCCAATCCCGACCCCAAGCCCTGCACATCCACTGTGTGAAACCTCCTGTTCCTGTAACCATCCCTGTGCTTTTGTGTGGGGGGTCTAGCTGGGTTCCCCTGGCAATTCGCCAGCTGCCCTTGGGAAAGTTCATGGAGTCGGCTAATTAGTAGAAAAGCCAAACGTCCAGCTGAGATTGGTTTACTCCCTAGCACCCTTGGGCAGGAGCACAGCCCCACTCCCGGTCCCAGGTAGCCAACGACCACACCTAGGTTCTCCGGACTTGGCAGCTGTAACATGTGGCCTGGGCTTCCCCTTCATTTCCTGCTCCTTTCTGGCTTGCTGTCTGACTTTTCTTTGCGGAATTAAAGCTGCAAATTGACAGGATCCCATAAACACTCTAAAGCCACAAAAAAACACCAAATGCCCACCCAAACATGTGAAACTTCCAAAAATCATCCTTAGAAGATTCCCAAACCCTAAACATTCCTAAACCCCATATATGCCCTGAAAACACCATGAAAGCCCTAAGAAAACCTAAAATGCTGGGGGAAAAAAACACATATAATATTAAAAATACCCTAAAATCCCTAAGGAACTCTGCAACATCACTAAAAACACCCTATTGTGCTGAAAAATACCTATACACTCTAAAAAACCACCCCTAAATCCCTTAAACACTCCCTAAAATCTTATAAAACACCCTAAAAACCCCAAACCACCCGAATGCCCCAAACACACCTTGAACGTCCACAAACAACCTAAAAGCCCTAAAAAATCACATGCCACCAAAAAGCCCTAAATGACCGCAAAATTCCAACTCATAGCCACCCTATAGAGGGCTTCTGGAGCTGTCAGCCTTTTATGGGAACAGCTTTATCGTTCTCCCAAGGAGAAGTTGGTAGGTTTGAAACCCTGACCTCATATTTAGCAGTCTAATAATTGCTGGACAGTGCCACCAAGGCTCTACTGGTGTAGTGGGTTACACATTGGGCTGCTAACCTCAAGGGAAACGGTTCAAAACCACCACCCACTCCTTGGGAGAAAGAAGAAGCTTTCTTTCTATTCCCCTAGATTTCTCATTGAAGGTGTAAAGTAACCTGTTAAATGCGCGCAGTGGCAGCAGCAATGTCTCATAACCATGGGGAAATGTGGTTCAGAAACTTCAGAAGCAAGCATCCACCAGTAGGTGACTGACCAGCAGTATTGACTTGGGCAAAGAGAAGGTGACATGGAAGGGTAAGGAGAAGAATGCGTGCAGAGGGCAGGTTGGCAGCTGAGCCTAAGTCCAGTAGAAACAACAGCAGAATGGCCTGTTCCTGGAAGGGCCACAGGAGATGGTGCGACTTCATGTAGCCCCCACTTACATGTGTAACAGCAGCAATTGCCTGAACACGTGGTCTCCCCAGGGAGGAGCCTTTGTGTGGTGTTAAGATGCTGTTACTGTCTGTTGTACTATGGTGGCCTGCATTTGGCTGTAATGGTGGAAATTTTGCAGCCAGTAGTTCAAATGCCTGCTGGGTCACTCACTGCAGGTAGACTTCAGCAGTTTCCAGACAGAGAGACGAGGGAGGAGGACCTGGTCTTCCACTTCTGAAAGAACTGGCCAGTGTGAACCTTGTGAATGGCAGAACACTATACCTGAACATGAGTACCGCAGGCTATAAGGCATGATGGATTGACACAGTGGCTGCAGCAATGTGCTCAAACATAGGATAGTGCTGGCCTGGAAAATAGTTCATCGTCCATTAAAAAAAATCATTATATAGGGGCTCATACAACTTTTGTTGTTGTTTTTCCCTAAGGGAGAGCAGTGTATTGGTACACTGAGAGGTATATAGATCAATGGATTCGAACAGAAAAGCTACACATATATTCACCAGTCAACAGGAAACTAGCCTTCGAAAAAGGACACAGAAATATCCAAAGGGACAAATTCTGCTTGCTCAACAAATGGTGTTGGACAAACTGAGATACCGTATGTAGGAAAATGAAGCAAGCCCCAAACCTTCCCCCATGCACAGAAATTAACTGAAGAGGGGTTAAAACCTGAAAGTAAACCTCCGGGCTATCATAATCAATTTTTCGATGACCTCATCGGTCAGAAATCATTGTAGGAACGCCAAAGCGTTCTTGTGTTCAACGTCTACATACATAGCAGGTGCTCCAGTAAAGGGGAATCTTGGTGGAGCTGGCTCATCCATTCCTGAAGAGAGTAGAGCACCACGTTGGCCCATCACAGAGCTCAGGTGTAGAATCTTCCTCACTGTCATCCTTTATCTCAGCAGTGTCAGTGTTGGATTATGAATTTCCCAAAGAACCAGTATCGCTCAATTCTGTGCACAATGCTGACTCACTCTCGCTGTTATTTCACTGGTCTAAAAACCCATTTAGGTTAAAATGACACTTTTTTGATGCCATGACCTAAAATTTTTAGTGAGAAAATGTTCCTAATGACATTACTTGGGTCTTCCTCTAATCCTGATGCCATGTTCTTTTTCACATAGGCCAGCTTCTTGTATAAATTGCTCAGCATACAGATGGAATAAAAACAGTGAAAGGATACAACCCTGATGCACACCTTTTCTGATTTTAAACCATGCAGTATCACCTTGTCCTGTTCACAGTCTCACCTGGTTCTATCTCTTGGCCTTTGTATAAGCTCCATATGAGTACAATGAAGTGTTGTGCAATGCCCATTCTTTTCCATGGTATCCCCAAGATCCACCTCCTTCCACTCGTGGTTTCCAGAACGTGGGGTTGGGACAAAGCCTGGATAGTCTCATGGCAAGACCAGATCAGGAATGGAGCTGAGCCGGGAGCAGCTTTATTTGCTTGCTCCAGGGAAAGTCTGCCAGGGGCTTTCTACAAATGATAAAGGTGAATCCCTCTCTCGTTACCCACTGATCATCTCTGAGCCTCTTGCTCTCATATCCCTTGCACAGACCTCTACCATTAGATGGACAATTAGGTAACGTTTGAACACTTTTCTGATGCTGAGCCTGGGGAGCAACTAATAGCTGAGTAAATATTGATTGAAAGATGGTGAGTGGAAGAAAATAGCTTTGCCAGGTCCAGGTTGTGATGGAGATGAGAGTGTTACCAAATCCTGCTGTCCCCATGGTGGGTTTGCTGTATTGTGCCCAGTCCTGAAAGTCTGAGCCAGGGGTTTTAACATGGCCCCTTTCAAAACATATAGGTGGAATTCTTGGACCATGAGCTGTCCTTAGAGTGTGGCTTTACCAAGGTGATGTCCGCCCTGGAACGAAACAACCCAAGAACCTAGATCTTTGTGAAGGTGTTGGTAAGGGATGCCGCGGAAATCATAAACTTGACTGAAAGCAAAGGAAACTTTGCCTTCATGTGTCTGCAGCTGGACGAAGTGGTGCTGGAGCACACCCTCCTTTGCGATTCTTCTTGTTCTTTTTATGAGCTGCTCCCTGGCCTGTGCAGTCCCGTAAATCTGGAAACTCTTTGCTGGTGGGGGCAATTGTTATATCCTCCCCCCAGATCCAGATGTCTTGTCCATGGTCAGTGCGCAATCCTTGTTAGCCAGAGGAGTGGGGCATCTAAAGGCAGGCAGGGGTCACATACTTTTTTTCTACACTTTCTAGAAAGACCAGAGCTAAACATCTTGCAGCCCTTTTCATGTCCTCTTTCTTTTCTGTATTTATTTTCCAGGAAAGAGGAGAAGAAACGCGACAGCATCTACTGACAGCAAGTCAAATGCCATCGTGTGTGTTCAGAGGGCAGGCTGGTTCTCATTTGCCTAACTCATCAGTCCCATCGTGCCATGTCCATGTTAGATTGTTTAGGGAAACAGATGACATATGTTATGATGCTAAATAAGCTGAAACAGTGCCAGGATGGAGGCAGAAGGGGTTTATTTGTTTGTTTTTAAATGAAGCATGGCTTTCTAGTGACTTATTGTGGTGGGGAAGGGGGGCACCGAGGGCAACAAGACATGGTTGTGACAGTGGTCTGGGAATTGAGACAAATCATTGCTTCTGCAGCAGAGATGAGCTGCCTCTGACCTGTCAGTTACTTGAAGGGAGACTCTGCATTTGGTCAGACAAGTCTTAGTTGGAGATGGTACCAGCTTTCCTCCTGAGCCTCTGTGGTTCCCTTTGGACTACACAGGCCCGAATCGCTTTTAGCTGAGCAACAGCAAATGGCAACACAGACTTGCCATATTGCTCTTTTGCGTACACTCTTTAAAAATCGTACTAAATATACATGCATCAAAACATTCGTCACTTCCACGCTCTACAAGATTATAACTAAGTGGCATTCTGCATGTTGTTCATATTATCATCCTTACCCATTCCAAAATTATGTCATCACCCTTATGGAAGCTCAGTATCGTCTCAGGGATGGCACTTCCCCTCCAGGCCCTACTGGGTTAGGCTGGGTTGACTAGAGAAATAAATCCAAGGACACTCATATAGGTATAAGAAAGACTCCACCTCACTTATTTGTCCAATTGACATGGCATTATGTAACAACCATACTTACCTTCCTACCTATCCCTGGAAACAATTGGGATATGTTTGTCTCTATTCATTTTCCTAGCCTAGATATTTCTTGTAAGTGGAATTAAGCAAAATGTGTCCTTTTTGAAGCTGATTTATTTCACTCAGCATAATGCTTATGAGGTTCATTCCTCTTGTAGCCTGTGTCAAGAGTTCATTTCTCTTTATGGCTGAGTAGTAGTCCATTGTATATACCATAGGCAACATGTTTGACTTATCCATTCACCTATTGATGGGTATTTAGACCGTTGACACGTTTGCGAGATTGGGAATAATGTTGCAAGGGCCATCTGTGTATTTGTATCTATTTATGCGCTTGCTTTTAATTGCTTATATCCTTCATTTCCTTTTCTTTCCTTGTTAGACTCAGTATGATCCCCTTCTGCCCATCCTCTAGCCTCACAACCTCTGTGTCTGATGTGCCAGGATCTCACCAGGAGCCTTAACACCAAGATTCTGAGCCCTGACTGACCATTCTGATCATCCAGGGAATTGAATATTCCGGAGCACACAGAAGATGAAGTTATCAAAACTCCTTAGGCATAACCGAACAACTGGAGGGAGTGCTTTATTGGGCTTGGGGGCTGGGGATTATAGTTGTGAAGGACACCAAGGACAATTGTCATTACCTAGACTGTAAAGACTATGGTCGACATCCACGCTGGTGAGTAGCAGCTGGATCTCAGAAGCTCACAAGTGGCCATCTAGGTGGCAAGTATTGTCACCCTCACTCTGGAGGAAAGAGTGGTGAGTGGACCACATGAACATTAGACTTCATGACTCTGAGCACAGAATAACTAGATGATCTCCAACTATCAATTCCAACTTCTTTGAAAGGGATCACATCAAAAGGTCCTAGATAGTGAAGCAAAATTCACAGTCATAAAAGAGACCAGGCTTATTGGCTGGATAGGGACTAACAGAACCTCTGAAATGATGGTCCTTATTCACTAAGTTTGAAAATGAACTCCTACCTGTGGTTCAATATTCAGCCAAATAATAGATTGGTCTATAATGGGAGCAATTACACAAGTGAGGCACACAAACCTGAAAACAGCAAACCATTTGATCTCAAAAGGGCAGTATTAATCCAAGGCCCAAGTTCAGAAGGGTAGGAAGAGAGGAGGAAGGGAAACAGAAGACATAAGTAGGGAGTGGAATAAGTCATATTATATTGTGGAGATTGCAATAAGTGGCATAAAACACAATGTGTATGAATTGTTGAATAAAAAACTGATGATCTTGGTAAACCTTCACCCAATTCACAATAAAAACTTATGAGAGAGAAAAAAATCCAAGCACCTAGGCTGCATTCCAGACCAATAAAATCGGACTCAGTGGAGATGGGACAAAGATGTCTTTTGGACAGCTCTCTGGCAATCCCAATGAGCACACAGGCTGATACCCACCATCTGGAAACTATGGGGTAGCTGCTTCTCCGGTAATGCCTCGGGGGAGCGCTTGGGTCCGTCAAAGAATGCGGGATGATGAAGGGGCAAAGGTCATCAAACCTCACCCACAGCTTTACACTGGGGGGCTGCTCTCTGAGGAATGTGGGAAGGGTCCACTTGCATGCTGTCTCTGTGCAGCAGATCCAACAGACTCAACACCTTTCCAAAGCTGGCAAGAAAGTCCGAGAGACTAGATGTGGGCACCACGCTGTGAGTTTCCCAGAAGGCACGAGACAGATTGAGAGCAGTCACGGGAACACAGACTCCTCCGGAAATGCTGCCATGCGCAGAACATGCATCTCTAATTTCATTTCACACTGACTCAAGCATTCAGTCCTTTTTACGAAAACCCAGCTTCTCATTACAGTAACCGGTTTAAAATGACAATCTTCTGTTGAGCAAGTCTAAGAAATGACCTTCCTTTATTTTACATGGTATAAAAATTCAGTTTCCTAGGCCAATGGGCTCTAGGGACAGGTGTTTTTATGTACTAGACATGGCTTTCAAAGTTCTTCAATTGCCTAAATTAATAACGACTTTTTTCCTTTGGCTTTTCTAAGGGACACATTAATTTCAATCTTTTTCTAAGGAAGTGAATCTCTAGCTATCTCATTGGGATAACTTTCTGCCTTCAGAGTAGAATTTGAAATAATCTGCAAGGTTACCCCTTCCCCACCCTGCCCCAGCAGCCCAGCCTCTTTCTTCCTTCCGGCCTCCAGCCACCGGGGTTTGGTTGGGAAAGGAGATGCAGAAGGGAGTCTCTGGATTTTTCTATCTAAAGGTTGGCCACAACCCCCAGTAGACCAAATGTAATTCATTATGGGGGGTTTTGGTTTTACTACTTTAAGAGTTATCCTTAGGGAAATTACAAACAAACAGAAATAGGAAGACTTTATATTTTATTAAGGGATGTACTGCTCAGTCTCATTATATTTTAAAAGACAAAGTATAAAAAAAAATCTGGCTCCGTTTAAAATGTCCTGACTAGCAGAACTTAAAATACACAAATCTTAACATGAAAGTCTAGATGAATAAATAAAATAAACAACGAAACAGCTTTCTCAGGAAAAGCCATAATAAAGAGCTCGACTACTTTTTGAGCTGTTTAAGATGCTCGTGTTAAAGGGAAAAGAGTATCATTGTTGACTTTGAAATGTAGAACCATTTGCTTAATTCAGTGATGCTAAAATGGGCAGTTTGGCTGAAGAAAGAAATTGGCTTGTAGCATTTGATGAGCAATTTCTTCTTTTGAATATAGAAATGACCAGGGATGCGGACACGCTTTTTATTCTTTTGAGGACCCTCTAACCAAGAAATCTTTTAAATGATCATTACACAGTGAATGCCTGGAGGCTCTGGAAACTATTATTTTGACATTATTATAAGCTCAAAATGATTCACCAATGCAAAAGAAGAAGAGAAAAAGCAATTAAATACTAAGCTGTAAACGCTGGAAGCTTTTCTGTGCTGAAAATAATTGAACAGAGTTTTTTCTTTTTTTAAGTAATAGTGTCCAAAGAGATTCAATGATCTTATTGCTTATGGATTTGGAGCTTAACTATATTCCTTATTTTAAATTTGATATTAGAATAGCAAGATTATAGACCATGATACAGTGTGACTTGGAGAAGTATCATTTCATTAAATTATCAAGTTAAGGCTCAAGGAGCCTGGTGGAATGTGTGTGACCATGAGGCCGGCCAGTTGGAATCCGCTAGTGGCTCACAGAGAAAGATGCGGTTCTCAGCTCCTGTAAAGATTTAGAACTTCGGGAACCCACAGGCATAGCTCTACGTTGTCCTTTCAGGGGTCCTCAAACTTTTTAAACAGCAGGCCAGTTCATTGTCCCTCAAACCCGCTGGAGGGCCGGATGATAGTTTAAAAATAAAACTATGCACAAATGCCTATGCGCACTGCACATACCTAATTTGAAGTTAAAAAAAACGGGGCAAAAACACCCGGCGTGCTGAATAAATGTCCTCTGAGGGCCATGCGGCCCGCAGGCCATAGTTTGAGGACCCCCTAGATTGATATAAGTCAGAATTGACTTGATAGTGTTAGGTTTCTGGGGTGGTTGACCTCAGTTCTTGCTTAGCAACGCTGAAAGAATTCATATGGCAGAAGCAGTTTTGTAAATCCAAGTGAATGTTATGGAAGAAAGTTTCAGGTATCGCAGTCCCCAAAAGTCCCCAGTATCTCCGGAAAGCACGCCGGGCTGCATGGCAGGGGTGGGGAAAGTTTGCAGCTGAATATGGCGGTTTCATGGGCGGAATACCTGAGCAGGAGTGCAGAACCAGCTGAGGAGCCACGGCAGGAACCCCCAAGGGCCTCACCCTCCACTTGCAGAGCACGTGAACAAGGGAGGGTGACAAGGAGCCCAGGCCTACTTCTATCACCTCCCAACACCACTGGAGGACATTGGTCGATCGTATTGGTTGATTTCGGTGCACTTTTGTGAAGTCCTATTCTGTATGACCAGGTGGACCTTCCACCTGGGTCTACATGACTTGGGTCAGAGCATGCTCAGTTCTGAATTTTGCCATAGGTGTCTAATGAGTGTGCCTGATGTATTTCCAACCCCTTTGTTGTGGCCTGGACAGCTCAATTTCGTTTAGTGCTGGCATTTGGGAAGACAAGCCCTAATCTAGCAACCTGTCAATAGCAGTAAGTGAATGGAATTACAACTCAACTCATAGCCATAAATTCAATTCGGACTCATAGTGACCCGAGAGGACAGGGCAGAATTTCCCCCTCAGGATTTCTGGGGCTGGAATTCTTTACAGGAATAAAAGTCTCTTTTTTCTCCCTCCCAATGGCTCCAAAGGACTGACCTTGCAAGGAGATGTCCAGCGGGTGCCAGCAGGCTCCTTCATTGAAAATCTCTGCTAGTTTCTGAAGCGGGAGGGAAATTTTGAGGAGGCCGTCTGCGGCAGAGTTAACTCCCCATTAAAGCCAATGAGCTTTTCCACATCTCTCAAAAAACAAACAAAAAAACCTAAAGTGACTACTTCAGATTAATATGCTGTAGGTAGAACCACCTCCCACTCACCAAACCAAACCAATCAACCAACCAAACAAACAAACAAAAAAAAAACCCAAATCCTGTTGCCTTCAAGTCAGTTCTGACTCATGCTCACCCCTTGTGGTACAGAGTACAATTGTTGCATGAGGTTGGCTAGGCTGTACCCTTTATGAAAACAGATGACTCCTTCCTTTTGTGGTACAGCTAGGTGGTTTGAACTGATAACCTTTATATAAGCAGCCCTATCCAGCGATCTATGTCAACTAAAGTGTCAAAGCATGTAAAGACTGATCCACAACCCCCACTTCTCTCTTCCTCTTCTGTGATGACCTGGAATCCACCTTTTGATCTGGTGGCACCATATTTGTGAAGCAGCCCGAATCACTGACGGACGGTGTGCAGGACAAACACCCTGTAGAATTGCCCTTCCAGTGTCAGAATTTGCATGAACAAGAATAAACTTCTAGATTTTAAGCCACTGAGGTTCCAGGGGTAGCTTCTTTCTGCAGAACAGACTAGGCTATCCTGCCTGATCATCTCTTCACAGGGTTTTTGTGGAGAGCTACTGGAGCAGCTCCATCCAGGGGAGCTGCCAAAGCAGATACCTACACTTTATCTGGGATTGTAGGTTGTAGTACCAAAGTTTTTATTTGCCCGGGAGGCACTGAGTAAATTTTTTTTCTTCTGAAAACAGGACAATATGTAAGTAAGTTTGGAGACATATGTAGCTGGAGCTGAAAGTCCTCTTACCTTGCAGTTTTCTTTGGTAGAGATAGACTTGTTCTTAATGAAACCCATGACAGTCAGTGTCACAAATGACTTCTGAGGAGAGGCCAAACAGCTAAGTCAAGGCCAGCCTACCATTCTCTTAAATGCTGTCTCATGCTCTCATCTGCTCTGACGTGTCTGCTCAGGGGCATGTGGCAGCCACTAGGCGGGCCTTACCATTGGCACTGAAAATCATTGTAGGGGATATTAGAGGATTTACATCAAGAAGACCTGACTTCCTGGCCATTGCTCGGGGGCCACAGTTCCCAAGACAATCAGTGTCAAGGGCAAAACAAAATAAAACATGACGAGGGCTCTGGGGCTGGGTTGAGCTGGATATGTAACCAAAGCCCCTTTCTACCAGAATCTTCCCAAGAGGAGATTGCTCTTTTCCATAGCTAAACAATTTTGTTTAACACACGTTCTGCTGAGGAACCTTCTGGGAAGCAGAAGAAAATAAATCTGCCTTCCTTTGAATTAAGCTGGGTTGGGTCCAAGCCCTGTGTAGTGTCTATTCTTCTCATAACATCTAAAGGAGTCTGATTTCACCATTCTTAGCTATTAAAAAAAAAGTTCCAGGCACAATAATTCAATTTAAAATTACACACCAGGAGTAGTTCATATTTAATACACTTTATACAGGTATTACAGGTACAAGGGACATACTTGTTAACTGCCAGGTTGCTGGCTTGAACCAACCAGCTACTCCACAGGAGGTACTGTGTTTCTGTGAAGATTTACAGCTTGGAAGCCCACTGGGAGAGCTCTCCTCTGGCTTGAGTCTGAAGGTGCTTGACAGCAGTAGCCTTTTGTTTTTATAGTGGTAAAAAGCTTTCTTTCTTTTTTTTTGGTATAAAGCTTTTTAGAACAACAAAAACAATTCCTTTTGGAAGTAAGCCAGAGCTAAAACCACAAGTTACATGCTTTACTTTTTTTCTGTCCTGCAGCTGGCAGCCACCCTTTCATCGATTGTGCACACCAGCATGGTGGTGAAGTGGTGAACTCTGCGCTCTCATTCCCCTGGCTTCACACTCGGTTTCCTCACTCATCGTGTGGCTTCACCCAACGCACGGAGCCTCCTGCAGGCTCCTCTCCCAGCGTGTGTAAAAGTGCGAAGGAGACAGACTTCCTCAGAGCTGTGCTTTAGAGAGAATCCTCCTCACATACTCAGCACCGCCTTGAATAGGGCAGCACTGCATACATGACAGCTACTTGATGATTGTTGATGGTGGTGGTGGTGTGTTTGTACGGATAAAAAAAGAGCCCTGAATGGTTATGTAACAAGTAAGGGAATAAATAGATCTTCCTTCATCCACCTTCATCTTTCATTGTTCTATCACTCTCTGATTGCAATATTAGAGGCTAAAATGGGCAGAATTCCCACCTCTGAACAAAGTTTGTGCACATGGGTGTGCATGCTTGTGTGTCCATGTGAGTGGGCCTGTACAATGTGTGTGCACGTGTGTGTGCACATGTGCACTGGAGCCTGGCAGCAGCAGGGGAGGCGCCTGTCTCTGTTCAGCAGTATCTGACGGCTGCTGCAGGTGTAATGAGAAGTGATTGATGATCTGTTCAGGGAGCTCCTGGGGTGGACTCAGGGAAGGAGCAGCAAAGAAGACATACTCATCTCCCCTGTATTTAGATGAGGTGACGGAGGTGGGTGGTAGAGGAGCAGCTACTCAGTAATGAGATCACAGGGGAAAGGCCTTGGATGAGGTGCCAGACAGCCCTGCTTTCCCAGAGAGGGTGGGACTGGGAATGAGGCTGCATCCTGCCTAATCAGTTACAGTTGCTCTGTCACTCTGGGGAGGGAGGCAGATGAGGCAGGGAGCTTCCGGAATCTCTCATCTCCAGTCCTTCTAGGTGGATGTGGGAGCGTGTGAGGACGGCCACACTGGAGGGTCAGGGTTGATCGCCTTGCAGTGTGGAGCCCGGCCTGGACCTGCGTTGTGAAGGGTGACTAAGGAGCTCTGGGGGCAGGGTTCTGGGTGGGGGCTTTGTCTACTAAGACCCACAGCCGCGCCCTGTGTCGCAATGTTGGCATGCAATGTGCAAAGACTTGAGACAACGTGAAATGGACCATCCACTTCACTTGGAAAGACAGGAGGGCTGAAAATCAGATTGGGAGATCTGATCTCGTATGCTGCACAGTTGTGAGAGGAGATATTCCTGGCTTCTCTCATGTTGGGAACCGGACATAATCAGCCTGACAAAACCAAGGCCATATTGCCTGCCCAGCAGGGCTAAAGCCACGTCACCTCAACCTTATCTCTACCCTGACACACAGCAGATGGCCCACCCTTGTCTGCTCCAGCACCGGACATTCCAACTGCAGACTTGCGGCCGCCTGCCCTGTGTGCTCTACACCCCCGCCCTTCCTTTTTTTTATCTCCCCTTTGAACTCCCTTGTTTGCCTCACCCTTTATAGAGAGGCTTGTGTAGCAATAAACTCAGACCTTGACAAGAATCTGCTTGGTCTCGCTCCTCTCTCTCGCCCGTTTCTCTTTCAGGCTGGGTCCTCCTTGGAACCCCTCGAATAACTGAGTCCCTCTGGCATGAAGGAGGTGATACGAATGCATTGATAGCCTAGTATCTGTCAGCTGGGAGCCACAACATAGTGAGAGCCCTTATTAATCATTTGGAGATTAGCTGAGGGGTGGGAGAAGCCAGGCATGAGGCTTTCCAGGGCTGCTCAGCATGCACAGGAGTCCTTTCCTGGGTTGGACAGAGGTGCTGCCATCTGAAAGCTCAGATAGAGCAGTTGGAAAATTAACTGACCTGGTACAAGTTCTATTTACATATATCAAAAGATCCTGGGTAATAACATCTCATGTTTGTGCAGCATGCCACATTTGTCAAAGGGCTTTCTCATTTACTGTCTTACTTGGTCCTCAAACTAAGAGGCCTTTGGGCAGCTATTGCTGTTTAATTTTGGGCGTGGTAACAGCTTTGGGTATAGTACTGGGCTTGGAATCAGGCTGTGCAACCCACAGCAGGTCACTTAGCTGCTCTGGATTGGCTTTCTTCCTCTACGAAGGTCAGCGCTTGGACTAGACCATTTTCCCAGTGGCAGCTCTGCTGACATTTTGGCCAACATCCTTCTTGTGGGGCTGTGTTGTTCCCTGCACCAGGATGCTAAGCGAGCATCCCTGGTCTCAGCCCACTAGATGGCAGTGGGACTCCCTTCTTCAGAATGTCTCCAGGCATGGCCAAATGTCCCCAGCAGAGCATGCTGCTGGGCTGGCGCACGGCAGGATGATGCACTCAATGAGTTGGATTTTAAGTTTTCAGGTACTTTACATGTCTGCACAGGGAGACTACATCAACAATTACCCAGCAGTCAATGGGTCATCACTGACCCTCTCTATAATTCCAACTGAGATCATGAAGCACCGACTGAGTTTCTGAGCTTAGCACCCTGCATGGCACAAGTTGTTTAGCACTCAGCTACAAACTAAAAGGTTGGCAGTTCAAACCTATCCAGAGGCCTCTTAAACAAAATCCTGGTGGTCTGCTTCAGAAGAGTTGGAGCCATGAACACCCCATGGAGTGAAGAGATATAAACATGAATGTGGATGTGACTCTAGGTATAGCTAGAACCATGGAATCAACTACATCATGGAATCAACTTCAACTCCTGGCCTCCTTGTGTGTCCAAGAAGAACTGTGCTCCCCAGGGTCTTGAAAGGCTGCTTGGTCTGAAGTAGATTTGCAGGCCCTTCTTTCTACGTGCCGCTGGGTGGCCTCAACCTTCCAAGCATGCTATTAAAAGCCAATCCGTCACCTGTGTGCATCACTGAAGACACACGGACACAGGGAGCAATGCCCTGGCTGGGGCACTGGAACAGCGCTGGCATGCAGTGAGTGCTGCCCAGTTAGCGAACAGGTCTTCCCTTGGTACTTTCTCAGGTCTGTGTGAAGCTTTCTAAGCATCCAGAGTTCTCGGCCTGATTCTGCTGCCAACTTGCAGTGTGACTTCGAGCTAGTCTCTTGCCCTCTCTGGGCTTGATAACAAAAGCAGGGCAGGCCAGCCACAAATATCGTGTGGCTAGCAGGGGAAAGCAGTTGAGGACACAATTGCAGATGGAGTTCATCCTTTGGACTCATCGCCCCTCCTCCCTAACACCCCCCCCCCCACTACACACACACACCTTTTCAACTGCACCAGATGGGTTTTAACTTTCCGGCACCAGAAAAGCAGACCTTGAGTTTTTTCCTTTATGGAATGTAGGCCACCCCTGCTTATGTGTCACATTCAGTCCTCGTTCTTCTCCCTACTCTTGTCCCTCCTCCAGTCTTCAACAAGTGACTGCAGGGCGGTTTCCCAGCAGGGCTGTGCTCAAAGATTCATAATGCTGGGTTTTCCTTTAGTTCTCCACAGTCTGGGGCTTGGGACAATCCAGGCATTACCTTATCAACTGCTCATTTTAGGGGGGAAGGACGGGGGCACTGGAAACACCACATGGGGCCCAATCCTTCTCTGCACGCATGTGAGGGGTTTCCAGGAGCTCGAATTTCAACTTAAGTGATTTATTTTTTGTTGTTTAATCGCGTGCCTGTCATCTGCTGGACATTTCTTCTACAGTGTTTTGTTGTTGTTAACCCCATTTCTAAGATCAGAGATAGAAGGGTCAGGCACAATAGGCAGTTAAATTGACTCAATCTGGGCTGTGAACCTGCTTCTGTCTGGTTCCTCATAGCCCTCAGTCATTTTAATGGAGGTGTTGTGAAGGGTGTGGGTTCAGCAGCCACACACTGCCTCATCTCGCCTCCTCGTTGATAGGCTGTGTACCCTTATGTGAGTTGTTTAATCTCCTACCAAGCTTGTGAGAGCACTACTTTTATTAGCTTCAATTTACCGAGGCTGTGAGAGGTCAGGGGAGCGAAGGCTTACAGATTGCCTGGCATATAATATGCTAGTGATAGTCAAGATATATAACTAAGCATGTCTCTGTTCTTGGTTCTGTCAGTACCTGGTGTGTCCACAAAGGAGAAACCTGGTTTCCTGCTATTTTGAGCATCTAGTGTGAATGGCAGGAGATAAGTCACATGCTAATGAACCCTTGTGGTGTATTGGTTAAGCACCCTGGGGCCCGGCTATCAAAAGATATAGTGTCCAGGGTCTTAAAGACTGGAAGATAAACAAGGGGCCATCTAGCTAAGAAACAACAAAGCCCACATGGAAAAAGCACACCAGCCTACCCCAACATGATCGCTGAAGACAAAGCGGGTGCATAAGCAAATGTGGGCATGTTTTCTTGATGTGCACTCACCCTTTACATAAAACTCTCTCTTATACATACGCGTTTCTGTGGATTTGTTTCGCTAAGGCACCCAGACTAACATAAGCAGCATGGAACGCATTTAAGAAGCCTAGACAAGGGCAGGGCAGGATATTTGGAGGGACTGGATCCAGAATTAGAGAGGAAGGGGTGCTGGAGGTGAAACGGGCTGCTAGCTCCCTGTCCCAAGGAGGACAATGAGACTGCTGGCTCCCATGAAGATTTACAGTCTTGAAAACTCCATATAGGGTCACTGTGGTTGGAATCCACTGGACGGCAGTGGCCTTCTGGGATTGAAGGTGGAAGCCACCAACGGCTTCCTGCCATTGAGCCAAGGAGCCTCCGGAGAGTGTGGGAACTTCTGGAATACAGCGAACAACCTCTGCACATCTGCTTTTCGTGCTGCCCAAGTCATGCATTGACATTTTTCCAAAAGTGAACCATCACAGCTGCTCTCTCAGGAAGCTGGGGGCTGAGCCTGCTGGTTCCACTCCGTCAGCATTTCTGGTCCGGGTACCTGCCCTCTGCCCCGGCACAGGCAATGGGCTTTTGGAAGCAGTACTCCCTGGGTAGTGGGTGTGATTTGGCTCCTCTGGCCTAACATGATGAATGCTGAGAGGGGGTGGATACTAGGGGGTTAAGCTCCCTGACCTTTCCCTAGTCCAGGGGAAAACTTACTATTTAAAGTAAGTTTTAGACAGAATCTTTAGAAAGATAAATTGTTTACTTAATGTACACAATTACTCCCCAACACATCTGTTTTGTGTCTGCTCAACTCAACCTCATAGGCTATGGATGACCTTGAGAAAGTTTTTAAAGTCACAATGGGTTTCTACCAGGATTGAGAGTTCAGCTCTCTCAACTCTCCAACTGGTTATTAGCACCATAGTCTCATTTCTATTTATGGATTTACTTTGTTTGAGGGAAAAAAGACTCCCAATTCAACTATATTTTATTAGGAACTCCTTTGCTATGTTTTACACAAGAAAAAGGCACAAACCGCTGTTCTGGATGAAGGAGAGCATCCGCATGAGGCCCCAATGGTGTCGGAAGGACCCACAGCCACAGTTACTTAAATAAAATGACACCCATTCTGTCCTGCTGACTCTGACTCATAGTGACTCTGTGTAGGGATCCTGAAGTTGCTACCTTTACAGGAAGCAATAACCTCATCTTTCTCCTGTGGAATGACTAGTGGCTTTGAACCAGCGACCTTGCTGTTAATAGTCCAACACTATCCAGCATCACCACCTGAGCTCCTGAAAGCTTAAATGAGACATGGAAAACAAACACCTTTGTCACAAAACTGTCCCTGAAGACAGATCAATTCATGGAGTTGCGGGAGGGCCTGTGAGAGCATGAGCGGGACCTTCATTGGGATGTGCACACGACCGTATATTGCTGAGTCTGGCCCGGGGAGTGGACGCAAGCACACTGCCTGATGGACAAGCTTTCTACTGCCAGTCAGCAGTAGGAAGGAACTCAATGGTGGCTGAATGTGTGGCCCCTCAAAATGGATTTAGGGTCTCCACATAGACTCTCACTGTGAGCCACAGCCTATTGCTCAAAATTTAAGCTCAAATATGACTTAAATGCCTAACATTCTGTTTCCTTAAACTAGAGTACTGCCAGGATCAACTAGAGGCCTGGATGACCTATTAGGTCTGAACAACGATCTCAAATCACTTCACATGATCCATTCCACCAGTCATGTCACCAGTCGCGCCTCCTCACTTACCCATTCCAGAGACTGTGCCTGTATAACCTATCGACTAACACATTCCCACATGTCGTGATTATGAAACCAACCATCATGCTGGAATAAGGACCAATCACGATGTAAGGGGCAGGGTCAGTGGGAAAGCAAGATAGGGCCTGAGGGGAGCCAAGAGGGTCCCATCACTCAATCCCTAAACCTGATCTAATGTCACTAGACTGGGGTCTTCCTCACATCTCAAGGGCACCCGATTCATGATTGAAGTGAATTGTGTTTATTCAATCTTTGTTCTGCTTGCCGTCCTGCTATGCTGCCTCCTCTTCTTGCTTTATGTTGTGGTGACAAATGGCTTGAGAGGGATTTGACATAGGGAGAAAGCCCACCCACATCAACTGTCACCAGAAGCAGACACTAAGTTCATTTCTCTCACCTCACAGAACTATGCACATCAGACACTGGTAGAGCTGCCCGGAAGGGGAACCCTTAGTGCAGTGGTTCTCACCCTGTGGGTTGCGACCCCTTTGGGAGTCATATGACCCTTTCACAGGGCTCGTCCAATTCATAACTGTAGCAAAATTACAGTGATGAAGTAGCAAGAAAATCATTTAATGGTCAGGGGGTCACCACAACAAGAGGACCTATATTAGGAAGGTTGAGAACCACTGCCTGAGTGTGCTTAGGACTTTGCTACCCTCAGGGTCACCAGACATTCCTGAAGGCAGAGTCACTGCAGGAAGCCCTTCTGGGAAATGCCCTGAAGCCAGGTCTCAACCAACTCCATCCACCCTCACCCTCCTAGATCCTAATCATAGGCCGCTTGGAAATGCTCTCTGCCACTTCAAAGACTGTAAGTCCATGGGAGCAGAAAGCCTCCTCTTTCTCCCTTGGAGTGGTGGCTGGTGAGTTCAAACTGCTCACCTTCTGGCTAACAAAACCCACAGACCAGCTCCCCCTGAGCTCAGTTTGGTTTGCCGCACAGCACACATTGTTGGGAACCTTCTGAAGTAGCTGTGCCATGTGCAGGTTAGTGGATTTCGCACAAGATGCAGAATTCCACCCTCTTTTGGCAAAAATAATTTTTGCAATAGCCTTGTATTCTCTTCTGGATCTGAGTAGCAGCTACTCTCATGCAGTCCTAGCACATACATGCATGCACAGTCCTCCCAACTCCCTAAGGTCTTATGCCGAGTCTGCTCCATGCTTTCCTGTGTCCTATGTGGCGCTGTAGGCACCCAAGGCATGGGCTCTGCAGTCTGGGTTCAAATCTCTCCTTTCCACTTCCTCACTGTGTGGTCATAGGCTCATGACTTTATCATCCTGTGCCACTGATTTTTCATCTGTAAAATGAGGCAAGAATAGAGTCCACACATAGGCTTGTTAAGTGAAATAATTGAATTATTATATACAAAAAGCTTAGAACATTGCTCGGCATCTTGCAAATACTGTTAGGTAGCTTAGCATAGGGACTGGGTCATCCATTACATATGCTCAGGTTCAAACTTCCGGTGGGTGTTACATCTGGATTGGCCCATCTGGGCCAGGTGAATTCAATCCAGCCAATAGGGTTGACCAGGACCATCAACCATGCCTCCCTATGGAGGAATTGAAAAGGCAGGATCTTGACCTCTCCGATGTCTCCCTTCACCCACTTTTCTGTTGTCCGTCCCCCAGGGAGGAGGTCACATGTAGATACTTGTAATCGGTTCCCTCTTTCCAATCCACCTTCCCGCTACCCTCCCAATATCACCACTCACAAATTATCAAGGTTTCTTGAGGGATGGGGGAGCGGGGAGGAGGGGGTAAAAATGAGGACTTGATTGATGCCAAGGGCTTATGTGGAGGCAAATGTTTTGAGAATAATGAGGGCAGTGAGTGTACAATGTGCTTTACACAATTGATGTATGTATGGATTGTGATAAGAATTGTATGAGCCCCTAATAAAACGATTTCAAAAAAAAAGAAAAGAAAGAAAAGGCAGGATCCTGGAGCCCACGTAGTGACTTTCTCTCCAGCAGCTTCTAGGCAAGCTGTGCAGGGGTGAGGGGCCCTGAGGTGCCTGTGTAAACCTGAAACTTCTTCTCTCAAAAAACTCACTTGGATCACAATCCAGGCTGCGGAGTGAATTCTTTCTCTCGCGAAGCCAAGGACTGAGGTATATTTCTCCCACGAGAGATCTAACAATAGTATCTCTTATTATATCATTAGGAGCCCTGGTGGTGTAGTGGACTATGCATTAACCTGCTAATCGCAAGGTCAAGGGTTTGAACTGACTAGCCCGTCCGTGGGAGAAATATGAGGTTGTCTATTTCTGTAAGGCAATGGTTCTCAACCTTCTGAATGCCGCCACCCTTTAATACAGTTCATGTTGTGGTCACCTGCAACCATAAAATTATTTTCATTGCTACTTTATAACTGTAATTTTGCTATCGTTATGAATTGGATGACCCCTGTTAAAGGGTTATTTGATCCCCAAAGGGGTCGCGACCCACAGGTTGCGACCCCTGCTGTAAGGATTTAAAGTCTCAAAACCCCAAAGGGGCAGATCTTTGTCCTACTGGGAGTCAATAAAATGGTAGTTAGGTTTTTTTCTGCATCAGTATCAGATTCTGGTGGCAATCTCAGTCATCCTGCATTGTGGTCTGGTTTGAACTCCGGAAATGACTGCCCTGGTTTGAGGTGAGGGCCACGGTGCTTCAGTGGTAGACCTCTCATCGACTTTCACTGGGAAGACCCGGGTTTGATTTGCAGCCAATGTGCCCGAGACTGTCAGTGAAGGTTTGTGTGTTGCTATGACACTGAGCAGGCTTCAGTGGTGTTTCCAGACTGAAACAGAATAATGAAGAAAGACCTGATCATCCCCATCCACACATTGACCTATGGCCCACCACTGTTGGCTTCCTCTCCCAGTCCTGGTGGTAGCACAGATAGGCACAGTTTGCTCCACTGCCCATGAGGTGCCCATGAGAGGCTGACGCGACAACCACAGTCAAGATCAACAGCTTAAACTCCATTCTGGGTCTATGGAAACAAGAACAACCTTCTGAATTGAGGTTGCATTGCTATTTGGGACTGGGAGGATGCCTTTGTGATATGGATTGCACTCTGGATCCCAAGGGGGACTTTTAAACACAGCCACATAGCAGCTCCGGAAATTGCCATAGTGAGAAGGCAGGTTTTAAAAAATTAAAAAAAATCTTTTACTGGCTTGCTCAAAGGAGGCTGCGGGTAGATTGGGGGGTGGAAAACTCCTCTGGAAATGGAAAATTTTTTATCCTTACATATGCATCATTTCTTCTGGTCCTGAAAGAAAACACAAAGCAGAGGAGAGGAGGAAACGGAGACTGGCAGTCATCTTGTTGGTATTCCCACAGCACCCCCTCCTTAAGCGCTTGCTGCCATCTCATCCAACTCCACTCAGTGTATTTTCACCCGGCAGTGATGCAGAAATGTCTGCGTACTCCAGTTTTATTGTAGTCTGGCAGCGTTTATGGCTTTGACGTTCAACTGAGCATGGCAGGACGTCTAGAAGCAATTATAACCAGCACCTGCTCTGTCTGTGCGATGGGCAGGCAGTGACGGATTCCCAGCCTCCGGAACACTAGTGTTCCCTCCCAGCTCAGGATAATGACGGTGACACTCGGCCCCCTTGTTGTCTGGGGAGCTCAAGGAGCTCTCCTCTGAAACCTCAACTTATGGGCATTTCTTTGAGTGAAGACATCAAATTAGTGACTGGAAAGGAAGGCGTAGGAGATGATTATTGGCCACAAGACAAGCCTTAATCGCCTCCAGAGAGCATGTCTCCTAAGTGCCAAGTGTGGAGAGGGAGGAAACAATTGATCACAAATGGAATAGACTCTGAGTCTCGCCACACAATGTGTGTGTGTGGTCACTGAGGCGGCAACATTATGACTGGGGATGGATACGGTTTGTGCAGCCGTGATTGCCATCCAGAATGTGGCATGCTATTGTGAAAAATGATTTTTTATTCTGAGCAAATCTCTGCTTCCACTTGCTTTAATGCTTCGCCGGAGAGCAGGGGACTCTGGGAGGGGTGGGGGGCGCACAGGGCTGGGCTGACCTCAGGAACTCATGTGTAAAGGGCTTTTTCTCACTTGGAAGCAGGCTGTTCTTTCTGGTAAAGCTTGTTTGTGAACCTTGCCACATCTGCGTCCGAAGAGGGAACTGAAGGTGACAAATGCCATGAGGAGCCCCGGGCACATCTTGTTTCATTTGAATCCCAGTTTTACCTTTCCTCCTTTCTGGGTTCTGAAGCATCAGATGGGTGCCAAACGCTTCCACGGACAACTAAAGCTGAACAAGGTGGAGGCAGATGAAGAGCAACGGGAGGTTGGTGTTTGGGAGACTGAATACTTGGGCTTCCTAGGCCAGTCCAGTTGGTGGTTAGAGCCCTGTTTCAGATTCCACTGTAATCTCCTAGTGTCCAAGGACCAAGTGGCTCCTAAGTCCAGAATTTCTGTTACATGTGTCACCAAGGAGGAGTTGGGCTAAAATGCATTGAAGAATAAAGCAGGAGCTTGGCTTATGAATCCACTCTCTGATTCTGAAATTTCAAAGGCTCCGTGCACAGACATTTCAACACTGAAAGCACAGCAGGGAAAACCAAAGACTTGGGCTTCCTCCTTGTCCCTCTTTTCGGGCTTTTACGGTTTTCCAAGGCGCCTCCCTGAGCCGAGTGTTGTATAGGTCAGGTTTAAAGATGTCCTAGTTCCGAGGGACTTGCTGTTCTGCTTTCTTTTTCAGGGAGACCTGGTTTCTTGTCTTGTGGCCAAACACAGAGCACAGATGTCTGTGGGCCTCCTCCCTTTCCCCTGACCTTTGCTCTCTTCTCTGGATACACTACTGACCTGTTCTCCCTTACAAGATCTGAACTGCTCACAAACTTCGATGAATTCTCATCCTAGCAAGAAGCATCTGAGCATCTTATTAGAGCCTGTATGAGTTCTGTTCTGGATGCTTATTTGTGCAACTTCAGGGTCTGGCATGGAAACATTCCATGTCCACAGACCCGCACAAATAATATAAACTCCAACAGTAGTTTAAGGTTTAAGGTGGTAACAGGGAACGCTGGGGCCTGTGGCTCCTGGTGAACCTCACAGGCTGTCTAAAGGGGCTACTTCCATCTCAATGTAACCATACAGGAATGTAGACCTGTTAGGTAGCAAGACAAGGGGTTGTTCCTCTCCATGCTTAGGGGGCCCCCTACAGGAGGTTGGAAGCCAATGCAGGCTAAAGGGCATGCACCAATTCAAGGCCAAGCCAGGAGAGCTTAATTGACGCCTCACAGCTGAAAGCCCTTAAAAGGCTGGAACCTTCCCTTCAGCTGCTTCTCTGCCTTCCGCTCAGCAGGGCTGGGTGTGCAGTGTCATGAGGGTGCCCGTGTTCAGTTTACTGTAACGCCGGAACCTTCTTCTCTCCTGTATATAAACCCACTCGGATCACCAACCAGGCTTTGGTGTGAATTTCTTTCTAGTGTGTAGCCAAGGACCGAGACATTTCCCACCCGAGAAACCTACAGACCCAGTCTTACAATAAACCCATATGTGTGTGTGTGTGTGTGTGTGTGTGTGTGTGTGTGATACACACACACACACACACACACACACATATATGGCAAGAGGTGAACAGGTCTAGCCAGCAATGGTGAAGAGGGCCCTGGGATTGAGATTGAGAACGATTCTGAAGTAGAATCCATAACCCTTAGAAATGTATTGGCCTGCTATACCAATCCAATTACCCTCAACCTTCTTCAAAGAATTGGAAAAACTGACCACCAACTTCATATGGAGAGGGAAGAAACCCAGAATTAGCAGAGAACTCCTCAAGAAGAAGGACACAATTGGAGGACTCGCCCTACCTGATTTCAATGCCTACTACACAGCTACAGTGGTCAAAACAGCATGGTACTGGCACAATGATAGACACTCAGACCAGTGGAAAAGAATAGAAAGCCCAGGAGTAAAATCATCAGCATATAGACAACTGATCTTCGACAAGGGTTCCAAAAATGTCAAGTGGGAAGCAGATGCCCTCTTTAATAAGTGGTGCTGGAAACAATGGATATCCACATGTAGAAAGTTGAAATAAGACGTCTACCTCACCCCATGCACAAGAATACACTCAAGGTGGATCACAGATCTAGAAGTCAAACCCCAAACCATCAGGACCATTAAGGAGGGAATTGGGACTAATCTCAGAGTACTGGCCCAGGGAGCACATAGGCTCCCTGCAACAGGGAAGGGGACACACACAGGTGAATTGGAAATCGACAAATGGGATCTAATAAGAATAAAATGCATGTGAACCTCGAAAGACTTTGCCAAGAGGGTGACAAGGCAACCCACAGACTGGGAGAAGATTTTTAGTAATGACACATCAGACAAAGGGCTCATTACTAAAATCTACAACACCATCGTGACCTGCAAAAAGAGGAAAACAGTTAACCCCCTAAGGAAGTGGGCAAAAGAAATGAGAAGAACTTTCACTAGAGAGGAGATCAATATGGCCAATAAACATATGAGAAAGTGCTCGAAGTCCCTTGCCATAAGAGAAATGCAAATCAAAACAACCATGAGATACCACCTAACACCCCTGAGGCTAGCCCAGATCAGTAAATCAGAGAGCAACAAGTGTTGGAGGGGCTGTGGTGAAGTAGGAACCCTCCTCCACTGCTGGTGGTCGTGTACATTTGTACAGCCACTGTGGAAAGCAATCTGGCGATACCTAAAGAAAATGGAAATTGATCTACCTCATGACCCAGCCATCCCTCTACTGGGCATATACCCGGTTGAAGCAGCAAATAAAACACGACCAGTCATATGCGCTCTAATGTTTATTGCGGCACAATTCACAATGGCAAAGACTTTGAAACAGCCTAAGTTTCCATCGACAGACGAGTGGATTAGCAAACTTTGGCACATACACACAATGGAGTATTATGCAGCACTGAAAAGCACCGATGAGCACATGAAACACGTTATTTCATGGGAAGAGCTGGAAGGAATTATGTTAAGCGAGGTAAGCCAGACCCAAAGGGACAGGTACAACATGAGTCCCCTGAGGTAAGTACAATCAGCATGACAGAAATAGAAGAATAAACATCCATCCCACAATAAACGGCAGGAAGCATAGATAGTTGGAGGGAGGACAGGCCACACCTAGGGAGGTACATAAGAGCCCAGCATAAAGAAGGGGTAGTGGGGTAGGGAGAGGGAGAACCGGGAGGGGGAGAATCCGAATGGATGGTATGGGGGGGGGCAGGGTACTAACCCACCCGGGGGAGAGTATCGGTTATGTCCCCACAGATTTGGAACATGCATACGGACCCCAACACGACACACCAAACAAGGAGGACAACGCAAAGTACAGAGATCTACACAAAGAGGCTGGACGACAAGCCGGCCCAAACCAGAATTAGGCCGACCCCCACACTCGAAGGGAATACCACAGAAAACAAAAATAGATCGTCTGGAGTGGGAAAGGAACTGACCCACCACACCACATCCAGAAGGAAGCTGAAACAAAAGAAGGAGAAAGGACATAGTGGAGTACACCTGGGTCCACCAAGCCCAAAGTCGATAGACCAGCTAGAAGAGCCCATCATAGAGAGAGGACCATTCAGCTGACCACACTACGAGATATGACATCCTGCACCAACACATGGCCCTACACGGGACAGCACCTGAGACACAATGGGGGATGGGCAACTGAGCTGACCCCGCCACACTGAGGCAAACACTGGGGACATGCAATGGAGCAGCGGAGGAAGCAGAGCAAAGGGAGCCCGAGGGAGTAGAAAGGATGGTCTTCTGGGCCAGGACGTGGCGCCTCACAAGATACACCTAGAAAACACTCCTAAAGGCCAATGAAAGGACCTTGAACTACTAGCAATTTTTTCTTTTAATATTTGCTATCTTTTTGTTTAGTCTTTTTAAACTTGTTTTGTTTTTTTACCCAGTAAATTTTGTATGTTAGTGGCTTTTCTGCTTATCAGCGTGTCGATGTTGCTTCTGTCAAAGCCATGTTCTTATGGGCCACTTGGGCGCAGTCAAAGTCATATCCATTTGTATGCACGTATTACTATGTCAACAGGTCCACCTAGACAAGATAGGCTGGACAAATAATGAGAGAAGAAAACAACAGGACCAACGGTCCTGGAGGGACATGAGAGCGTGGGAGGTAGGGGAAGGGAGGAGGTGTCGCCCAACACAGGGACAAGGGAACAGCGAATGGTTCAAAACCAGAGGAGGGAGGGGAGGGGAGGACTGGAAGGGAGTGACCAAGAGCAAGGTAACTGAGAGGAACTACTGAATCCAGAATGAAGGCTAAACATGGTAATGGGTCGGGAGGAAAGCGAAAGGAAATAGAGGAAAGGAGTAGGAGGCAAAGTGCATACAGAGAAGCCTAAATACAGACATGTACATATGTAAACATATTTATGATTATGGGGGCAATAGATTTATATGCATATATTTATAGGTTCAGTAGTAGGGTAGCAGATGGACATTGGGCCTCCTCATGCATAATCCCCCAATACAATAGCACCTCGCCCTGCTAAGCAGCCATTGCAGGATACCCATCTTCCCGACATGATCACTGAAGACAGCCGTGTGTGTAAGCAAATGTGGTGAAGAAAGCTGATGGTGCCCGGCTTATCAAAAAAAGATATAGCGTCTGGGGTCTTAAAGGCTTGAAGGCAAATAAGC